>NW_024038892.1:0-450000 GCF_016077235.1 Cyprinodon tularosa | reverse complement strand
ACTTTATTTCAGTCTTAGATGAGTAATCTGGTTACAGTGCACACCTACTAATGCTAGTCTTGCTTTATGGTTATTTTTCTTCTATGTCAATATATATTTTTTTACTTGACCTTCTTTTTAGTTGCATCATAGATCTTACTTCATATCCTGTCCTCATGCACTTGTGCAATCATACTGTCAGAGGCGAAACTGGTGACATTTACTTTGTTACATTTATTTCAATATCTTATAGTCTTAGTTGAGTAAAGTTTTGGGGTCCTTTATCCACCTCCATGTACTGACAAGATGGTTCAAGTAGAGATTTTAGTTACCTTGATGTCAAACAGACATGCACATTGTAATGGAAAGTAAATTTGAAATATAATAAGTTAAAGTCTACAGACAACAAAAGCGTGAAACACGGGCACTTTCTTTCAATTCGGTAGTTTTGCATGTTGAGAACAAAAAATACAATCAATTTAGATGAGTGACAAAAAATACTTTGCATGGTTATTAATTTATCAGTAACTAAGCTTTAGTGAAAACATAACACACTGTTCCACAGATCTACATTTTGTGTGCATTGAATGAATAAAGCACCTAAAGCGCACAGACGTCTAAATTTTGACAAACAGAATTAAGTCACAAAACTACAGGAGTGACGTTAAGCAAAAGAATCACACAAGCCTAAAGGAACTGAAACCCACACATGTTAAGTTGGCAAATGGTCCACTAATTCAAGATGAAAGTCTGATCTACCAGGTATTAAAACTTCTGGTACGACCAGTGTTTCATACTCTGTTTTAGCATGTTGCTTTAATTGTTGAATAATAACTAGTTAGATTCAGACCCTGTTATGAGAATTGATTATTTATCAATTTCTCATGAAAACGAACAGAAAACATGGTGTGTCAAGGATGGTGGATGTTGTTGAGGATACAAATGCAGAGTAGTAGGAGGCAGAGATCCCAAAATAATAGACAGAAAACCAAAAACAAGGAGAGGCCAAGGAGAAACACACATGAGGAGTGAGGTAAATGAAAGAAACCAGCACTGAGGAACTGCACAGGAGGAAGTATATATGGGAGACAGAACAAAGACTGGGCTAATTAGCTAATGGGTTGCAGGTGGGGATGGAAACAACTAGAATACAAGGGAAAGGAGGCTAGCACAAGGGGGCAACAGAGCGTAACACAAAAAACACAAACTTCCTAGGAAACAACTACAATGATACAAAATGGGAAAAGAACCCAATGACCAAGGAAACACAGAATTGCAGTGTAAAAGACACACGGAAGTCAACAAAGGGCAGAACCATGACATGAGGATAATTTCTGGACAGTACTTTTTATAATACAATAAATAATTTTTATTTACAGTAATTGACATTTTTTTTATATTGAAAACAACACTGAATGAACTGAGGATACAGTTCTTAAATTCCTGCAAAAGAAAAATATCTATATAAACTTTTATAAACAAGGGTTCTGAGTGAAATCTAACATACTTTTATCCTGTTTTGTAAATTTCAACCATTTTTAACATTTGCAGAGTTGTGCTTAATTTTTTTATTTTATTTTTTTTCATTTATTAGGGCAGCCTATTTATGACTGCAAAGGCAGAATCAGCACAACCGTGTCTGAAACTTCACCGACAATGACCTACATAGAACCCACAAAAACTACCTTTGGTACATCAGAGCAGTTTTTACAAGTAAATCAAACCACTACCCCTGCATTTTTCCACAGGTCAGTGCATCTTTTTTCTGTCTTCTGGATGGAGGTAATAAAACTCACTGAAATCCTTAAAAGTTATCTAAAAAAATCTCTCCCTTCTTCCTCTTTTTTTTTTTTGCAGAACATGGTCTGGAGTTCCACTCTGGTATGAGATGCTGAGATGGGGTTCTTTCACAGTCTTACTCATAAGTCTGTGCATAGTTACAAGCTGCACACAAAATGGTCATAGGCAGTATGACATGTGATATGATTTTTGACAATTTCATCTTAAATTTTTATAGTACATAAAAACTGATTCTCAAAGTTTTTCAAAATTAAGCAAGAGAAAGGATTACATAAAAAGAAAAAAATAACTTAGTAAAAATTAAAATAATTACTTAAGTGTCCTCTGAGAAGTGTGAACCCCACACTTTCCTAAGAGTAAAAGGTAAATCACAGGGTAAACTAACCGCCTCTCCATAGTGGGACAACAAAGTGACACTCAGAAGTCAAAATTGTCTGGAATTATGTCTTTACAACAATGCATTATAAAGTAAATAAACAGCAGTGGAAAATAATGTGGACAGCTGTCTTTAGCATTTCACACTTTTCCTCTGAACGTCCCAGAATTTAAACACCAGGGGGTTATTTCTTTCAGTTTCCACTATTCTAAAAGGCAGTAAGTAAATGTTAAAATCAGCCAAATTATGCATGGGCATGTGAAGAAAATATTACTCTATTTAAGTCAGTGGCATTTCTAGGAAACTAAACCTCCAACATAACTTCTACCCCATAGCAACCACGAAAGTATTACTTCATCTCTTTATTAAAATCCTCAAGAAACTCTAGTGGGTGTTACAGGTGGTGAAACTGTCAAAGATGAGCAATCAGTGATTTTTTTCCTTCACTGATTTCACAGAACCTTTGTAAGATTAGGTGTTCTCTTTGTGTCTGGTCATCTGAGAGCAGGTGAGGCTACCTGGCTGCAAGCCCAGAAAGAAAAACAATTGTGCCCTTTGGAAAGAAACTGATACCTATTTACTTTTCTCACCTCTTAAGATAATCATAAAACATTTATTTTTTTAATCACAGAGATTGTAAAAAATCAAACTGTTCAAATTTTGAACAGTTTTGAACACTAAAATTTTCAGCTTCACTGCTAAAAGGCTTGATCAATCAGTCAGTCCCTGTTGTTCAGCACATTACCTATAACAGTTTAACAATCCAGAATAATCTGAAAGTCCCACACCACACCAGGACCTTTCATCTTTGGACGTGTTGACCTGGAGATTGAAATGACTTGGGTAAAAATATTTAAATATGAGTGGAAGGCTTTCGGAACCTCCAGTTATAATTAAAAGACTCTGCAGTGGAAAAGGAGCTATTGACTTGCACTTGATGTAAATTGTTTTGAGGTTTCGACGGACTATGTGACAAAGCAATTAGAACCAAGATCTGTACACAGAAACAAGAAAAGTCTGTATAATATAAAAATGCACAAACTAATATGCTATGGTTTACTCACATCCATAAGGAATTGTGTTTTTTTTTCTCTGTAGGTTTTTATAATTTCTTGACGTGCAATTGACTGTTTAAACCAGATTAAAGCAGAGGTATAATCTGTTACCATGTTATTGTTTATCATGTACTGAAAAGTTTAAAATATTGCTTTGTATCTTCTATAAAAAAAGATTTTTGTTGTTACCACATTTTATATTCACACATTAAAGGTACATATGATGGTTACTGTTTAAAGGTTAGTTATTTAAACTATTAAAAGTAAGCAGTTTTATCCTTTCATGATAAAGTGCTTTTTGGGTGTCATGATCGGTTCTCTAATGGAGACCCAAAGATGCAGAACACCACTGACGGACACAGGATGAAAAGTTCAACAAGTTTATTAGCACAATCACACTGAATATGCAGAAGGCTGGTTCGGGCCTGGATTCTGGTTTCACCGGAGTCTGCGTGAGAGACAGCACAGTTAAGGACTGTTGACGGGGTTTGGTTTCCAATGGTGCACAGATAGTACCTTGAGGGTTCTTGAGGTTCTCTTTGGGAGAGTCACTGTGGGTTCTGGAGAAGGATTTAGTAGCAGAGTCCGTTAGCTGCTTCAGCGTCTCACGTCTAGCTTGAGCAGACCTTGGCCTTGGTTTCCCAGCTCTAGCCCAGAGCTGCTTGGAGGTTGTCTGAGAATCTTCAGGGTTTGGCTCTGAGGGTCGGCTCGGCAGGTTAGCTCTTCCAGAGCTTTCACGGAGGAAGCACGAGTTTCCTAGAGGCACAGAAACAGAGGTTAGAATCCAACTAGGGATTAGAGTCATGGAAATAATCACTGAGATCAATGCTTTAGCGCTGACCAACTGGAACAACACTGCGCCGTTGAGGCAAGGTCTGAAGACAGCTTATATAGTGGATCCTCTGATGATCTTGATGAGCTGCAGCTGTGCAGGAGGCTCCCTCAGAGGATCCACGGCGGACTCTGCTGGAGAAAGATGGGATTTTCTCCAGCTCCCAACATTGGGTGTAAAACAAAGATTTTTATTTCAGCAAACAGAATAATTTGTCCTATGGAGAGAAAAAAATTGCATGACCAAGTAAATATGGAAATAAAAACTTTTGCAGATTAAAAATCTCCAGCTCTATGATAGATGTACTTGCTCATGTTGATACAGCCTGAACTCTCTACAACCTTATCACTTTCTAGGAATGTCCTGTTTCCTGAGCTCAAAGAATGTTAACTGCTTGATGAAACAGTCATATTACAGATGTAGACTTTAAGGAAGTATTTTCCTGAACTTTGTTTCGTACTTAGTTACCCTAAGCCTATATAAAGTTAGCATAATGCCTCTTATATATATGACTTTATAAATAATATTTTTTTCTGATTTTCTTGTTTTTTGTGACATGGTATTACAGACCATTATTTAAAGGTTACAGTATTTTCCTGTTCTTTCATCTTCCCTCTGTTGGTGGTGTTAATCTGCTCATGTCCGGTGGGTTGATGACGCAAGTTTGTGTTTCAGAGGGTGGAGTCAAAACTGAGGTGCTAGTCAGTGTGTGTGGGGGGGTTTCCTTTAGACTTCTATGTTGAGTTTTCTTTCTTTCATGATGTGAAGGCAAGGCTGTCATCTTTCACATCTTCCTGGGTGAACTTGATGCTTCTGTCCACTAAGTCAATGTGGTCTGGGAACGTGTTGATATCCTTGCTCATTATTTTGACCCATGTGTCATCTACGTATGTGAGCCAGTGACTGGGTTTTGTTCCCATATATGAGTGTAGAGTTCTGCTTTCCACTTCTTCTATGTACAAGTTTGCCACTGTGGGAGACACAGGGGAACCCATCGCAAATCCATGCTTCTGCCTGTAGAAAGCTTGGTTAACTTGGAAGTCTGTGAGGCACAAGTCCAAAAGCAAACAGATGTGGTCATTGGTCAGGTCGGTCCTATCTGCCAAAACGTGGTCTATCATCCATACTGTGGGGACAGCTTCTGTGGTAGGGATGCAAGTAAAAAGAGATGTAATATCATACCTAAGATAATATCTACCTAAGATTTTGCCGCATATGGCTACCTTGGTGTGTTGGTGCAAACTCTTTTGTTTTGTTTTACAATTTAACTCTTATATATCAAATTTCTCTGCACCATCAGCACCAAATCAAATTCCTTGTAAGTGTACACCTACTTGGCAATAAACTGGATTCTCATTCTAAAAGGAGACCATGGAAGCTGGGATATTATCATTGAAGTGATAAATACTACATCCTTTTTTTAAGCAGGTAGATCTGACAATATAATGAGTATTTTGGCCTAAATATATCATGTAGTATATCATGCAGTTAAAATAACAGGTTATTTTTTTCATCCTTTTCTATTGGCGAATTTTCATACCTGCACAAATCAAAGTTAAATAAATTTTTGTCAAAAAAAAAAAAAAACATACTCTTTGTGTTATTCCTTTAAAGAAGGTTAAAAGTATAAGAAAATGACACCAAAAGACCCCATTGCTGCTTCTCCATTCACTTGTATTTATTGAGTAAGGGAAGAAAAACACCTGAGTCCCCCTAGTGGATCCTTCAGGCGATCACACTAAACTATCCTCTTTTCCAAATAAAACCCATCTTTTCCATTTGTACATTTTAAACCAAATTAAAAAAATCCTAAAAATGAAAATGAATAAACATAATATTATTAAAGTCAAATTACTCAGGATTATATCCTGTAACATTTGCAGTGAAACATGGTGGAGATACATCAATACTTCAGGGCTTGTAAACAAAAACAAAAAAAACAGAGTTAAAACTTTTTTTTAGGCCTAACTAAAAGATTTATGGGAACCACCAGGATATAGGGAATAGGGTTTGTTGTAACTCTCGTTCACAACCATTCAAACAGAGGGCTTTAAAATGCTGTAGAGGTTAGTGAATGTTATGAAGTATTTGAACAAACTGATGCCCAAAAGCCTTTAGTGTAAGTCTGGGTTTGGCAACCCAAACTGTTCAAAGAGCCATTTTGGACCAAGAAAACAAAAAACAAAACTGAAAATTGGAGGTCTTATATAAGCAATGTATGGCACAACAGGCTCCAAGTGTAAAAAAGGACTATGTGGGCTTAAATATTTAATAAGCATTCATGATTAAATGTTTATCCTGGAGCAAATGTCACATGATGTGACTATTCTGCTATACGGTATTTGGTGCTTTAAGTATAAATCCCATTACACTATTAAAATATTACATTTTGTTGCATTGATGAAATTATAGAAACACAATAAAGAAATCTGATTTTTGGTGATATTTTTATTTTGAGATTTGGGATAAAAAAAACGTTCACATACCTGCATAAGAGAACTACCTGTTTGATCGTTGAACAGTTTGCTTGCAACAAAACCAGCAGAAGTGGAGTTAGGAGATGCAATCTACCCCATAAATCTAGCTTTGCGGGCCTGTAATTTATCCAGAAGTACTGCAGTCACACTTTTTCTCTCATTCCTGACTTAGTGGTTGGCTGAAAATTTAGCATGCCTTCCCTGGAAGCAGTTGCCGACACAGTAAATCCCTTCTGTTGTGCAATTAAAACATTACATTTATTTACCCGTGTTTAATGTTGTATTGTGTTTGACAAAGTGTTATTGTTTTTATGTGCATAGAGGTCAGTTTTATAGCGGCCACAATTTACAGGGAATGTGAATGACAAAAAAAAAAAAAAAGTTTCCTTAAAGAAGTAAAAAAAAAAAATGGATTTAATTAGCACTTGCAATGTGAACGTAGCCACCGAGTCTTCAAAGTTGAATATACGCCTTGGCTATATTTTAGAAACTACAAGTAAATTAATAGTCAGCTTTCGTTTACTGTGGAGGAAGCTGGAGTACCCAGAAAGAACCCATACATGCATGGGGAGAACATGCACGAAAACACGAAAATCACATTTGTAAATTGAAAGTTTTATTATCATTGACTTAGTGAAGGAGTGTTCTCCACTGGGCTGCACATTGTAAATGATTTTATCTTTCCATATAAAACAGACCTTTCAATCATTTACCTCTGGTATTTTAATTGAGCCCCAAGCCCTTTTGCTTTCCTGTTTATTCTACTTAGCTTAAGGCTCCAATCTTTTATATACATGTTTCTATTCATTGTGGGGTTTTTTTCAAAGTAGTGCAAGATAGCACCAATAGGAGTGTATTATTATGACTTCCTGTATGATATACTAATATCTCTCACTGTTAGGGTCCATGGGGTTTTGCTGTTTTTCTGGTGTGAATAAGCTTCCTTTTACGAGAACGTTTCTCTGTCTAGATAACTATAACACAAGGCGCAGATCATCTCTCTCTTCGCTCAATGATTACCCTTGGTTGTATTCCAACTAAAGATCTAATCCAGGAACATCTTTCTTGTTGAAATTTGTCTTCTTGTTAATTTATTTTAATGTGAACTCTGTTATTGCTCCAGACAAACAGTGAACCTCAGTTTGTCTCCGATCTTCATGGAAAAGGTCTCATCTATGTGCAGTAGTTCTCAGTCTTTATCACCTGCCTGGTCTCTAGGATGGCGTCTCTCACTCACATTCTCCTGGACCACTGGGGTACAGTCTGCAAAGCCCACTGAATCAAACCCCTACAGATCCATGGTACCTTCTCTCCATCTCTCAAGTAAGCAAATCGTTCAGTCATCAGTTGTCATTAACCAATTCCTTCCTAATCCTTCTGCTTTCTCCCCTAAGATCACTCAGAAAGTTCAACCGACTTCCTGTAGTTCAAATTCTGCTTTTGATATGTTGCTTTTTGTAAATAAAAACGTTAAAACCCACTGGGTGTCCATGTGATTCTGCATGTGGTTCAAAAAATTACAAAGCAACATGACACTCACTGGCTCGACTGCTGTTTAAGATCTAAGGCGAGTTTGCTTACTGAGGCCTGATACGGCTGTAGTCCATTGATTAGATCTAACCTCCACTGCAGAGTCCTTTGAACTTCAGCAGACTTAGCCTGTCTTAACTGATGCTGGCTAAATATTTTGAAAACTCATGCTGTTGAAGCATTTTAATGGTTAAACAGAAACCTACCAATATCTTTATCTAAAATGTTTTTAAAAGTAAAATTCAAAGAGATATTACTCTACAATATAAAGAAGTTACTCATGATAAATTTAGATAATGAAATATCTCAAATAGCTTTGATAAACGAGCATCCGTGAAAAAACAACAACAAAAAAAAAAAAAACGATTGGTTCCCTTTAACCTATCATTGCTATTCACTGTTTATCTTTTCTTGTGGTCAAAAAATGTCTAGAAAGCTAATTCTTTCGGCTCCAATTAGTAACTTGCCTGTTAATAGATGAACAATAACATGACCAAGTGTAGATGAGCAGGTATTTTGTGTCACTGTAAAGCGTTGTTAAATTACACAGTATGTGATACACATACACAGAACTTTGAACCTGTTTCAAATGAATTTAATATAATCTTCTCCACAATTAGTCTAACAAAATGCAAATATTCTTTTTCAAGCAAGGTTCACTATGCAAAAGTTTTACAGGATGTATTTATGACTGGTTAAACACTTGATTTGCAAAAGACTTTGCATGTTTCAGTGATAGAAACCCCCTAGTCTAGTCTGTAGAGAATGCATTCAACATCTTGATGTTAATTCTGCCACCTGGAAACTCAACGGGGAAACAAAATTCACTAAGGAGAAATACATTTTGAGGTTAAGTTTGTGTTTTCCATTTTGCCGTTAGCTCCTTTGAATATCTACTTAGGATATTGTCCAGATAAAAACATAGGCTTCTCTCATGATCAACACTACAGATAACATTATATGAATTTATTCTTAAATACCTTTATTAAACAAACATTATCCTATCTTTTTTTAAACATATACTTTAGAAGGTTATCTTGCGTATAGGGACCTATCAGGCCCAACACCAGTCTGTGACGGAGAGCCTCTTGGAAAGATACGGAAATGTATATCACAGACTAAATTAAACCACATCAGCCTCTAAGAAGAGTTTTGATCACTTTTTTTTTTCTAACACAGTGTGGAAATAGATAATGATGCATTTGTGACTAGATTTATAATACAACAATATACCTACAAAGTTATGGGATCTTTTTTTTTGTTTCTTTTGCAGTTACAGCTGCACTAAGTAAAAAAATGGGACCTAGTCACTTGTATATTATTATTGTCTTGTAATCCAAGAAGGTGGCATTGTAGGTGAATTACAATTATGAAGTCATTCTCAATGAGCAGGAGGAACTGGTTTATAAAGGAGTGGTGGTTCATAAAGAAGTGGTGAGTTATAAAAGACTAACAGTTTCTAAATGAGTGGTTATTCATAAAGGAGTGGTGGTTTATAAAGGAGTGGTGGTTTATAAAGGAGTGGTCCGATAATGTAGGTCAGTCTGGAGTGACTCAGGACAGTGCGCAATCCATAACTTCCTGAAATTCATGTGGTGTTTACAGTAGGTTGTTTAGATCTGTTGTTCTGCACAGCCAGATTGTTAGAAGGAAAGATTCATTTTCTTTAAAGTCTCACTGAAAGTTTTCTGAGAGTCTTTATAACTATAACAACATAACCTCTGACAACCTTGGATTCAAGTAGACATGAAGTGTGCTTAAAAGGGTTATGATGAAAGTTTATAATGAATGTTGCCAATTGGTAGCAAGGTTAAAGTGCCAGGCGAGAAATGGGTAGAGGTGACAAGTAACAAAGTACAAATACTTTGTTACTTAAGTAGAAATTTTGGCTATCTATACTTTACTGGAGTAATTCTTTTTAGACAGCTTTTTACTTCTACTCCTGAACTTTTTTTTGCTATTATCACTACTTTCTGCTCCTTATGTTTAAAAAAAGACTTGTTAGTTTTGTTAAATTAAAACTCATTTTCATTATGGTGTGTTGGTATAAAAAAAAATTTAAAAAACATCAAAATAATTAGTTTCATCCAGACAATTAATTTCTTTGTGGTTGGTTTCGATACTGCACCAACTTGTTGTTTGCCAAAAACCAAAATAAATAGTTTTACAAGATGATTCAAAGTTAAATTTGACACCGTTGCCATTCGTTATAAAACTAAGAAACTTAAGTATAAGGAAGTTATCATCCACAATTGTAAAAAAAAATGTTCCTTTAATAGTGATCTGTCAGTGGAATCAGATAATAGAGTTGTGTTTTTTTTATATTTTAAATGTAAATATTAGTTTATCTTCAAATTGTCATATATACCCAATAAACTGAAAGACATTCTGGAATCCTGGTCCAGAGCAAATTTGAACACTATAAGCGGTTCATTACTTTATCCGAATTTGCAGAATATAATCTAAATGCAATTTGTGTGGTTTTTCAATGAGGAAAAAATGAAATAAAAAGATAGCTTCTGCATTTACTGAATTTTATAACCGTACCATGTTAGTTTAATTACAATATACTGCACTTTGAGCAGACATAACTCTGGTAGCCTGGTGCCGCAGGTGCATTTTTTATTTTCTTTTAACAAGTCTAAAGTTCGAAACAAAGGGTTTCGTAGAACAACGCAGTGTATTCTCATTATCAGTTCGTATTAAATCGTACGAAAAGTTATGCACAGTATTTCGAACGTTTTTGATGTTTTTTTCGTCGTATTTTGTCGTATTTTTACGTCTTGCCTCGAGACAAGATATCCTTGCGCATCTTACGCACCATTCAATAACATACAATTTAACATACAATTAACCCTGACCCTAAACCTAACCCTAAGATACAAAACAGCAAGCAACCTTGTGAGAGACATCATGAAGTAATTATTGCACTGTCCGTCCCAGTTTTACGTCCGTCTGCGGATCTGCTTTTTTCGTCTCTCTGGCTGCGCATGCACACTGACATGTTTTTTCGAGGAAAAACGTTGAAAACGTACGAAATACTGTGCATAATTTTTCATATGATTTCATACGAACTGATAATGAGAATATGTTGAACAACAACATAGAAGATAAGCGCTCTTATACCTCCGCGATGATGTTCTCATCCGTCACGGGCTCTTACACCGGAGTGCTATCATCACTTTCGATCCACTTATTAATTATTTTTGCACATGTTTACATTCATAAAATGGCCAAAAATGAACACTGTAAGCAGATTTCTTGATTACCATAAACAAATGATTTAAACAGCGTTTGTATAGAAATTATTCTGTCCCAAGCCTTTTGAACACTATAAGCGGTAGATCACTATATCCATGACCATTCCACTGTATTAGTGGATTTGAAATGATTATTCTTTGAAGTGACACACATGTGGCATTGCTACCTATGGATTGCAGAAGATAAACATCAGGCTTTTGGTGGCTCCATATGACAGGTGCTCTTTTTCCAACCTGAGCACCAGCCCCAAAAATGTCTATGTACGCCACTGGGTATGGTACATTTCTATATGAACTTCCGTTATTTTTTGTTGCTTTTTTTTTGTTTTGTTTTGTTTTTTATTTAAAAGACACCTTAAAGAATCAAATTTCATTTTTTTTCGTTTAATCCCTAATTTTAACTGATTTATTTTTCACAGATCAGATTACCTCTTAATTAAATCAAAATGGGACCCCAAAACCAACCCAATTAACTCTAAGAGATAATCTGCAGGTGGAGTAATAATAAATGTTTTGACTAGTGTTGATTTGTAACGGTTCAAAGTCTACGAAAATTATGTATTTCCTGTTACGTTAAAAGTGTGACTTCCCGATGACGCCCTCAGAGCAGAACAAGAGGAAGTCTCCGCCAGCATAATCATTCTGCGTCTTCTTCCAGTCTGGTAGGTCCTAATCTGTTATATTTGGCTTTCAACATGTTAGAAAGTGTCATTCTCCGTTTCTGTAATGTTTATGATGACCGCTGAACTGAACCTGATGTCGTTAATTGCAGCAGGTTCAGATCCTCTCTACTGACCTCAGATGAACTAAAGAAGCTGTTGACAGCTTCAACATGCCTACTTTTTTTTTTTTTTTTTATAAAACTGCGTCTAAGTTGTGATTCATTTTTCGTTCTAACGCAAGATACCAGGAAACGGGTTGTTGCGTATTGTATGTATATGCCGTGTTTTTTTTAATGCTCTGTCGTTACTTCTAAATATATGATGGGTTCATGGGCGGTTTTAGCCCCTGTACTGAAGAAATAATACTTAGAATACATTTTAATGATGATAAGCGCTGGAACAGACATGGTTACTGAGAGGTCTTAGGCCTATGTTTTACTAATAATTTAAAAACAATAAGATGATAGCTTCAGTGGTATTGAGATAGGATCCCAGTTTTCATCTGCTAAATGGCTTTTTTCAACAACAAAAAAATACTCTAATTTTTACAGCTGAATTTATCTTTTTTTCTTGAGTTCTAATTCAGATTTTATAGAAAATGGTAATTTTAACTTAAATTAAGTAAAAAAAATATTTAAAATTCCTAAAGTAGAATTTTATTAAAGGGGAACGACGGTGTTGTGCGAAATTATGTTTCCCTGTGAAAACCTGTTCCCCCTGTGTCGGGAGCGCGCATTGCAGCCAGAGAGGCGCTCCTGATCATTTTTCGGTAAAAACAGCTATAATCATGTCAACTTTGTAACATTCAGTTTAATCGGTTGCTCTTTTTACAAATTTGTAAAATAAATACATTAACGAGGTCTTCTTACGCTGTTTTGTGTTGTTTTTTAAACGCCAAGAGAATCGGTATTTCTCCAACTTCTGTCTCTTCAGCCTGACAGAAATAAACGTCAGTCACCAAACACAACAACACGTAGTGTATTTTAAATTTTTCATTGCTGATATAAGAGGATGGAAACTGGCTGATAGCAGGGTACACAAATTAAGACGTACTGCGAAGATGAGAGTAGAATTTCTGGTTAATCCCCTTCTGATGTAAAACATGACAGATTACTGGATTAAGGACATTTATAGTATACCACATCACACATATCAATTTTAGAGAAATTGGAAACAGTTGCTCTTTATTTCCCAAAGATGTGGGAGGAGGAGAGGAGATAATGGATGTTTCAGCTGCCTGAAATAATCTGTTCATCCTCCATGGGAAGAAGTAAATGTACCTGCAAGTCTTTAACTGTGCTTATTCCTCTCATCATCAACAACAAATCCTGTGGATTTGGTCATATTTACTCTTTATTTACAAAAATTAAAAGAGGGGGGTGGGGAGATGAAGAAATTCATTCTTCATTTACCTGCAAGTCACATTTTGAGTATGTTTGGCTCAACCTCCATGAACATAATCAAAGTAAATATCGATCCAGGCTCACAAATGAGCACCTTGCTATGTGCTTGAGAATGGCTTTGTTGCCAATCAAGCCCAGTTTTAAAAAACCTTGAAGGGCAACATAAAGCCCACTTCTCTCATTAAGCTATAAAATGAAAAATACATAAACAGTCAGTACAGGTGTGTATAAAATATGTGAATCAGGAAATTGTCTATATACCAAACTGTTCTATTTTATATATATATATATATATATATATATATATATATATATATATATATATAAACCTCATTTTATTTCAGTGTTAAATTCTGTTTAAAGTAACAGATCATTAAAAAGGTCTCCTGACCTTTACTGGTCGATGATTTTCTTTATTCGGACCCTTATTTTTAATTGGTTACCCCTGCTGTACAGGAACGTCTTTGTGACTGGCTGCATGCAGCTGGTGTCAACGTTTTCCTCTGTGGTTGATATGCATTACTGACTTATCACCACATCTTCCTCTACAAATCTCTTCATCGTTTACATGTGGTATGATGTGCTCAAACAGCTCAATCAATATTAAAGGGAAATTCCATCTTCAGTTTTTTTACCTCATCGACACCCAGTGGCGAGTATAATACGTCCAGCAGCCTTACAATGTTTCATAGAAGCTTCTTTACATACTTTATTGATTATTATAAGTAGTAATATTTAATATTACTTTATCTTTTTTATTTTAGTTTTTAAAATACCCAAATGTGTACTGGTCTATTAATTAAATTTTACTCATATTAAGGGCTGAAACAATTAATCGAATTAATCATTCCAAAAACCTAAAAAAACAAACCACTGGACTTTGTTTTCTAAGTTTGAAGATGTTTTGCTTCCCATCCAATTCAAAATGCCAGAATAAGCATTGAGTTCCAAGTTTTATAGAGTAGCTCAAACCTTGTTTTGGCTTAGAAAACATGCAAATTGGACCCAAAGAACAGGTCCACCCTTTAGGAATGGGGAGTCAATTGAGATCTTTGTTAGCCTGCAATACCCGATACTGGCCTATGCCTCTGAAAAGAGAGTCGTTAGGGGCACTGTTGGCCTGTGTGAGCAGGCGAGATGTTTTGGTCCTCTGCATGGCGATAGGGGTTGAGATGATAGCAGGAAGGAGTTTGAGGTTAGAGCTGAAACCCGAGTCCACCCCCTCTGTTTAAGGTTTTTTTTCTCTCTTAAAGCTACAGTGTGTAATAATTACAGGGATATACAGTCAGAAATGTAATATATTATACATAACTATGTTTTTTATCATTATCTACGAGCTCAGCCTCTTAACCTTAATATTTGCGTTGCCTTAGAATTCCTTATTTATAATTACATAGGAGCGGGTCTCGCAGCCATGGAGGCAGACATCTTTGCGCTACGGCAGCGCAGAGCCAACAAACTAGCGATTGCGAGATCGCCCATTACGGGTATATTTATTATCTTAAGTCTACATGAAATCTATACCCTACACAGACTAATGAAATACTGTCTGTAAAATTATCTATGTAAACAAACCTCATCACTTGAGAAGGTAGGTGATGAGGACGTCGTGGAAGACATTTTGTCCCGTAACGCTCGCCGTACTGTTGGGGGGGGAGAAGCGGTGGGGGGGAGATGTTCATGTTGCTGCGGTCTGCAGTCTGGACGTTAGATGTCGCTGAAAATTACACACTGTAGCTTTAACATAAATGGCGTCCTTCACATCCCTTTCCCTGTCGTACCTCTTAAAGACATAAGAGCTAAAACAGCAGACACAAATGGTTCACTGGCACTGGACCATTTGGACTTTTATAACAAAAATCTTACTGAATTATAATAATCCAATTAGCTCAAAATTAAACTGGCTGAGCTTAATTTAAATTCATACAATCATATCCAAAATAATTACATTAGCTTTTGTGTTAAGCATACAACAGTAATTGTCCTTAAGATCTGATACGCCATCTGTCAACATATGAGCAAGATATTTTACTCAATTCAAGACAGTCAGTAAGATGCCACGGACTAAAACGACACTATTTGATGGGTTGGATTTAACAAACACAGTACACAAATAAAGGAGCTGCTGAAAATCAGCTGAACTTAGAGGTCAACATATATGAAGTGGTTTAGTAAGGCAAGGCAGGCAAGGCAAATTTATTTGTATGGCACAATTCAGTACAAAGACAATGCAAAGTGCTTTACATGATTAAAATATAGGAAAATAAAACAGAATCAAAGCAAGTAGGAAAAAAATGCAGAAACAAAAAAGAACATTAAAAACTGTTGGACTAAAGAAATAAAAAAGTTGAACTAATAATGTTTCAGTTGAACTGTTTAACTAGAACAGTCGAAGGCAATCCTAAACAAATGTGTTTTTAGTCTTGATTTAAAGGAACCCAGACTTTCCGCACTTTTACAGTTTTCTGGAAGTTTGTTCCAGATAAGTGGAGCATAGGAACTAAATGCTGCTTCTCCATGTTTAGTTCTGGTTCTAGGTATGCAGAGCAGGCTGGAGCCAGAAGACCTGAGTGGTCTGGATGGTTGATACACTGATAGCAAGTCTGTGATGTATTTAGGTACTAAGCCATTCAGAGATTTATAGACTAACAGAAGTATTTTAAAGTCTATTCTCTGAGATACAGGGAGCCAGTGTAAGGACTTTGGAACTGGGGTGATGTGCTCTACTTTCTTAGTCTTAGTGAGGACACGGGCAGCAGTGCTCTGGATCAGCTGCAGCTGTCTGATCCACTTTTTAGGCAGACCTGTTAAAACATCATTGCAGTAATCAATTCGACTAAAAATAAACACATGGATTAGTTTTTTTTCAGATCATGCTGAGACATTAGTACTTTATTCCTGGAAATGCCAAGTCTAAAAATCTAACAGGTTTTGGTTTCTGTTATTCTTTTGTAGATCTTAATACTATTGCCTGTTCTTGTTCAGGAGTAGCAACCTTTATACCTTGATGTCTGATTGTTTTTGTTAAACTTCTTTCTCATTTACATTTTCTGGCCTCATTTTCCAGATAGTGCTTATTGTCACTGGATTACAGTACCAGATCCTGCCATGGGTGTTCCTGCTCTTTTTCTATTAAGTAGCCTTTGCTTTGTCTACATTGTTCAAGGTGAGTCCCAATAGGAACACTGAGCATGCACAACCTATCAATTGTTGAAGTGCTTTCAGTCTTCATTCCAATCTTCTCAACTAATTTAATCATTTATTGAAATGTTCCCTAGCCCAACAATGTTCCGCACCCATTGGAGGACCAAACATGAACTTAAAAGATGACTACATCACCCAGGATACATTTGAGGATGGGGCTGTGGTTTATTTTAAATGTAATGTTGGCTATGAATCTGCTGGAGGATCTGGAAAGGTCACATGCACTGCCGGCTCATGGAGTCCTGTGCTGCTGAAATGCGAGAGTAAATATTTCCATCTACAATTATGTAGCAGAGAAACTATTTCACCTACTATACACACACAGAGTGACAATAATACACAGCTTCAAACCATTTTATAGACTGTACCTGCACTAGCTGTACTTTATTCACATATAACACTACATATAACATTTCTATGTAAATATGTGTTCTTCTAAGAGTGTTTAATATGTTCCATAAGTAATTTTAATTGTGGCTACCTAACATATGTGCCTTCTAAGTTGATTATTTTGAGATGTTTCATAATAATATAACCTTTCACGATTAAAAAAGAAAGGCAAACTCCTAATTAAAATGCATTAAAGCTATTTTTCTTCCTTTGTTTTTGTTTCAGAGAAGAGCTGTGGCGCTCCTCCAGAAGTGGAGTTTGGTCAGTATGGGGACACCACGGCTGAGTTTGGTGATACAGTTAAATACGAGTGTAGAAAGGGGTTAGTACTAAAGTCATAACTTTCTATCTACTGAATGTGAGCGATGAAAATATTCTTTTGTATATGTGTGAAAACTAAAACATTACTCTGCTTTATGATTTCAAACTGTTTTAGGTAGGGCTGGATGATACGACCAAAATGTATATATTTTATGTTCAGTTCATACGATATATTTTCCATACCAATATAAAGAAAATAAAAGCTTCAGAAAGACAGCCAAGTATACCCACAACAGAATCCTGTACAATGTATGACTTTTAATATTTTAAAAGTATTTTCTTTAAAAACAAAAAAACAAAACTATATAAAACCCAGAATGTCAGTCAGTGACAAATACACATACTGTAGACTGTGAAGTCTATTGAAATATTGGAGATCTCATATCACTTTTATTGAATAAAATTATATTGTGATATACATTGATATTGAATTATTGTTCATACCTAGTTGTAGTTTTTTTTTCCATTTGTAATAACCAGTCCTACTGTTGAATGATGGGCTTCATGTTTAATCCTTTTAACAAGAATGATTAAAGCAACCTGTGCTAGTCAGCTCGATGCTAGATGGTATCTTCCTGCCATTGTGTTTACATGCACCCAATGCTGTAGAAGAATATTCAGTTAACATTAGTTGTTTTAAAATTCTAATAAGTAATTAAATGTAGCAGATGAGTTAATGTTCGACCCTCTGTTGTTGAACCTAATCTGCAGTATTTTATATTTGCTGTTTCTTCATTTTCTCTTTTTTTGTTTAGCAGATAATGGGACTGTTTAAAGGTATACTATGCAACCGGTGTTGAATTTCCAGCAAGGCTCCCCCCAGAGGGCGAAAGTAGTAGTGGTTTCTCCTTCAAGCCAGGCACGGTTGTTTTGAGCTTAGCAGACAGGCGAACGCAACGAATGACTAACACAGTGAAACTATGAACATGCACACAGAGAGAGAGAAACCATTCCAATGTTGCTTACAATCGCATCAGCAGAAACGCGAGAAACGACTCCTCTCTCTGTCTGAAGCCCTTTTCCTCTTTCTTGCCTGCCATGATAACTGCACAAAGATCGCCACTGTGCTAGCAACGAGCATGCTTTTAACTGGGGGCGTGTAGCATTTCTCGCCGTAAAGCAAGACCGACTCCGCGAGACTTCTGAGCCTGTGGGTGCGGGCCGAGGGCTCCTGCAATTGCAAGTGCGGTATTTCCCCCACAGACCACCAGGGCGGCCGAGAATACCTTTGTTCAACCTGAAATGACTCATTTAATCATCCAAAACGTTATGGAACACATTAATTAACTGAAAAATGTTGCATAGTGTGCCTTTAACTAGTTATTTATTGGAATGTCTCACAGTGAATTAGTACACTTTTTAAGGCCTTAGAGGTTAAAATCAAAGTGGATGTTCATCCTGTTTGCTAGTCTGTCAGTGCTGTTGAAGGGCTTTTCTGAGTTTCATTCGCTTTCTTTGTATTTTCCACCAACTAATTAGTTACAACTTAGTTGGGAATCCAGTTTTAAGGTGTGAAGACCAGGGATGGGCAGGCAGACCACCAACTTGTGAAGGTAGGTCACCTTTATGTTGAGTTCATCTTATATGAAATTGAAATTAATTGAAATGTGTTTCAGGTCTTACAGAAATGATTTTCCTTTGCAGTGATTCGATGTGTTACACCAGATGGAGTTGTAAATGGTACATTTACACCACTGGAAGAAAACTATGAATACAACAGTGTTGTGAAGTATGACTGCAACAAAGATTTTGTGCGCAATGGATCAAGTGAGTTAGTCTGCTCTGAAGATGGGAAATTCCATCCTGACCCTCCAACCTGTGTCTGTAAGTGTTCTGCTGTTTTTAGTCTCAGATCCGTTACCATAATTATGATTACTGTTGTTACAGTAATGTTTTCCTTTCCATTTACTTTAAGGGGTTGAATGTGAGGATCCTGTAATTACACATGCTGTCTACGTACGAGGTTCTCGTCCTCCACACAGATACAAGGCCAGCGTGACATACAGCTGTGAAAATGGATACAATTTACATGGATCGTCTACCATAACCTGCACCATAGACAGTCAGTGGTCTCCAGCGTTACCAAGCTGCATAAGTAAGTCGAGCATCGGAAATGCTTACGAGAATCTCACAAAGTTAAACACACTCATCAGTCTTTTGTATATGTTGTATTATATCTTTTAATATTGAAGAAACTATAAACCGATCTGAACTACAGTAGTCAGTGTACAGCTAGTATAATAGCTTAAATTTCCCGTCTCCTAAAATCACCTTAACACACATGCAATAATCTTTAAAATGCTAGAAAAGCTTGGCACATGGGCGGTATGATTTAGGTGTTGCACATTTTTTACTTCTTTGTAGGCTATTGAGTACATTTTTATTCCATTATTGTTCTAAGCAAAGAACACATTTTTTAAATGGAAATTTAAAACAATACAGTCTAAGAAACATTTGAGAAATGTTTTAATACAAAAAAGGTTTGAAGGGTAATTCATGTTTTCACTTTTTGTGTTGCCTCTTTTTTTATTTTTGTTTTTACAATTTTTACAGATTTTAAAATTTCTAATATTTTTTTTTTTTTAACATATTTTATAGATATTCTTTTTCAAATATAGATGCTTTTTTCAGATTAAGTTGCCTTTAAAGATCACTTTCTCTTCGTTTTGGAGGTTGGCCTTTCCTCTGGATTGAGGATCATTCCTGTTGTTCTGCATAGATGTCAGCAACAACATTGTTTTGGTCAATGTTCATGTCAAGAGCAAAGTTTGTGTTGGGCTTAAAAAAAATATGCAAAAAAACTACTGAAAAAATAATTTGAAAAAATAAATTTGAAAGAATAAAATTTAAAAAAAATATTTTCAATATATTTTTGTAAAGTTTTAAACTGTGAAATTGTGATATTAAATTAAATAATTTGAAACGAATTAGAAAAAAAAATCTGAAAAAAGCCCCAGCAATGTTATTCTCAACATTTTTTGATTAAAACATTTTTCAGTTGCATTTCTGGATTGCGTTTCTATTATATAAATAAGTTTACGAAATTGTATTTTTTAAAAAGTTTCTATTCACAAAAAAGTATTTTTTTTTGTTTTCAAGAATAATAGAACAAAAATGACTCCACAGCAGTCATTTAATTTTTAATTATTGGATTTTCAGAGGGCCCCGCTGTCTGTTAATGACATAAGAGGTGCATTTCAAAGTTTTGAGCTTTGCTGTTAGTGTGGTGTGATAGTATACAGTATTTAATACTGTCATGTAGACAGTGTTGGGCACGTTACTTTGAAAAAGTAATTAGTTATAGTTACTAGTTACTTCTCCCAAAAAGTAACTGAGTTACTAACTGAGTTACTCCACAATAAAAGTAACTAGTTACTAGTAAAAGTAACTATTGCGTTACTTTTGAGTTTCTCGCCCCCGTAAACCTCACCACCCAGCCCCCACCTTCTCGCCGTGTGTTTCCAAAGCCAGCTGAATAGAGCGGACGACAAAGACAAGAACCTGCAGAGAGTTTAGCATTTATTGCAACTCAACGTAAATGACATCAGGGGGGAACGCCATGTGAAGTTTTATAACAGGACATTCAGATCCGGTGAGTATATGAAATTAATAACTGGGGATGTCTAATTCTGAAATCCTGTGTGTTTGGGTTTTTATAGATACTGCAACATCTATCTATCTATCTATCTATCTATCTATCTATCTATCTATCTATCTATCTATCTATCTATCTATCTATCTATCTATCTATCTATCTATCTATCTATCTATCTATCTATCTATCTATCTATCTATCTATCTATCTATCTATCTATCTATCTATCTATCTATCTATCTATCTATCTATCTATCTATCTATCTATCTATCTATCTATCTATCTATCTATCTATCTATCTATCTATCTATCTATCTATCTATCTATCTATCTATCTATCTATCTATCTATCTATCTATCTATCTATCTATCTATCTATCTATCTATCTATCTATCTATCTATCTATCTATCTATCTATCTATCTATCTATCTATCTATCTATCTATCTATCTATCTATCTATCTATCTATCTATCTATCTATCTATCTATCTATCTATCTATCTATCTATCTATCTATCTATCTATCTATCTATCTATCTATCTATCTATCTATCTATCTATCTATCTATCTATCTATCTATCTATCTATCTATCTATCTATCTATCTATCTATCTATCTATCTATCTATCTATCTATCTATCTATCTATCTATCTATCTATCTATCTATCTATCTATCTATCTATCTATCTATCTATCTATCTATCTATCTATCTATCTATCTATCTATCTATCTATCTATCTATCTATCTATCTATCTATCTATCTATCTATCTATCTATCTATCTATCTATCTAGATGTATACTCTGTGTGTGACATAAAATATGGATCTCCATCCCTGCCACAAAGGCCATCAAATATTGTTTAAAATAAAAAAACAGTAAGTTGAGAAGGCAGAGTATCCATCCATCCATCCATCCATCCATCCATCCATCCATCCATCCATCCATCCATCCATCCATCCATCCATCCATCCATTCATCCATCCATCCAACCATCCATCCAGATTTCTCCCTTTCTCCATATAGGCTATCATTTCTGGCTGTTGTCAGATTCATTTGATCGTTCACGCTCTCCATAGTTCTCCTGTGGCGCGAGCACAGGGCGACTGTTGCGCGCATTTAGCGAGCATGCGCGTTTCCTGTCGCTTGCGCGGTGACTCTTGCCGCCTGCGCTGTGTGGAGATGCAGAGGAAACCGTTATGTGATGGGGAAACGCAGCTCTACGTAACACCGGTATTTCCATGTGGAAAACGCTGTTTTGCTGCTGGAGTCATCCTCACTCTCCATCTCTCTGTGTGTGCTGTACGTTAACACCCGCCAGCAGAAACACCCACCTATTCAACTGACAGACGGAATCTCACTATTCATCAGCCATTCTCATCCTCCCCTCTCAGGACAAGGCGTGCACCTCTGGATGACCTAAAATAAATCTTTAATATCTCTTAAACAAAAGTAGCACAAACAATATTTTTTTCTGCACTAACGTTGCACTAACCATTCAGTCTATTTGCAGAGTTTTTTGACGTGGGTGGGGTGTCAGCTTCACGCAGCTGCGCACGAGTCCTATCATGAAAAAAGGTTCATTGTGCGACCTGAGTAACGCGCAGTAACGGGGTGCCTGCAATGGTAACTGCGTTATAGTTACAGTCAAAGTAATTAGTTAGATTACTCGTTACTAAAACAAGGTAACGGCGTTAGTAACGCCGTTACTTTCAACGCCGTTAGTCCCATCACTGCATGTAGATGTATTAACAGAAACTTAACAGTTTGCCTCTGTCGAGGTATTGTGGTCATGTGCAGATCGATTTGCTTTATTTAGCAACGTTTGGTCTCAAGTGTGACCTTTTTTCTCTGTGGTGCAACAAAAAAGAAATCAGAGGTCGAACAACAAAAGGATTTCAAAGGTTGAAGGTTTTCCTGTGGCATATTGGTATTGTCAGACTATTTCTACCAGGATGTGTCCAGTTTAAACCATTATAATAAAAAAAGAAACCTGCATATTTCTGAAATGCTAAAATAACAAGAAAACAACATAAACCCTCTTTTAAGATTCTTCTCAGGCTGACGGAGCATGTGCTGCAGTTGTTACAGTGTGGCTCCAACGAAATTCTATATGGGCTTAAAAAAGGTTCTGTCCCTGAAATGAAATATGCTGCGCTTTTTCATTTTTAGGAATTTCATCTTTACTGAGGAACATTAGACAGAACTCTTAATTTATGAAGTTGTGTTTTTTTATAGTTCTTAAAGTGAGGAATGGTAGCCTAAAGGTTAAAGGAGGGCGTTTTTTGTTTTTTTTCCCCCCAGGATATTTGGTGAAATGATGATAATATCTTTAATTCAATTCTGCTTTTTTAGAAACTGAAGTGTCGACTGCACCTCCTTCCAACACCACAACAGCTGCTCCTTCTACTACTACTACCAGTAGTACTACTACTACTACTACTCCTACTCCTACTCCTACTACTACTACTACTACTACTACTACTACTGGCACCACTACTGCTACTACTGCCACCAAAACATCCCCTGCAGGTACAAAGCTTGTCAAATTACAGGTTCCTATTGAATGTTCATCCAAATATGTAACTTTTGGGTTTTGATATAGGTATGAGAATGTATTTTTGGAGCTACGATCTCTGCTTAAATTAAGAAAAAAACAACAGAAGTGTAATCAGGTGTGCTATTATGACAACTGAAAGGGGAAGAAATCATTTAATTAAATTCCTGTAGACAAAAAGTAAATTTTATTTCCTTAAAGTTGAGGTTTAAGATTTGGGTTAGAGGGTTTTAGCTATATTTAAAAAGGGCCAAGTCTACTTTTTAAGATCTCTTTTTTTATCTTTTATTTTTTTGCTCATTTATCTTCTTGTGGCTCTAAGTAAATAGGGTTCCCATCTGGCTCTCTTATTGATAAAATAATTGATGATTTCTTCTTGCTTTTACAAGTCACAAACCAGTGGCGTTGTACTATAAAAGTGCAGTCACTATATGTTACAGCATTTCAACTGTAAGAGCTTTAATGTTGAAGTTTATGCACACAAGAAAAGAAAATGACTTTGGTCGAACATACTCTCAAAGTACACACAGATATAATTGTTCAAACTTAAGACAAAGTTAAATAAAAAATTAAATTTTTTTAATGTAAATATACTGTTGGTTTATTAAATCATCAACCAGTATCAGCTGATGTTAGAAATATAAGATGAGTCTTTAAATACATTTTTATTCTTGTGTCTCTTGTTTCTATTCTTCCTCCTTGCTTTTCCATAGGGAATGGACATTGTCTTTCACCAAGGATTACTGCTCTGATAGGTAAGTTTACCCTCTTTCTTAACCTGTGTGTTCACAATAAACAGATTAAAGCCTAATTAAAATCAGTATGATCCCAGAGGAACAATGTGGCTAAAATACCACAGATTATTGAGAACCTATATTATAGTAATCAATAGATTTTTCCCTTTACTGGTTGTCTTAGTTTTAGACTCACAAATTAATCTTTAATTTTCTTTAGTTTATTGGTTTTTTTTTTTTTTTACTTCTTTGTTTACACAGCAGTTGTGTAGAATTCACAAACAGTAATGTAGATAGATACCTAAATATAACTGAGGAGGTGAAGGGACACACTTTTGGACTTGGATTTGCTGTAATTTTTTTTTTTTTTTTTTTTTTTTGGAACATCATTGAATGGCAAACACTATATGATTTTGAATTTTTATAATCAAGTTTCTTCATCTTGGTGAAGCTTTCACATTTGACCTGTTTTCTTTTTCTTTTTCCAAAAAGCTTTTGTTTAATCAGTCCCAGTTCTGTTCAAACTGAATCATTCCAAGGGATCATATTAAGTGTTTGCATTTTTTAAATAGATTTAGACCATCTCTTGCAAAAAGTTGATCTTTTTTAAATGTATTTAATACGTCTAAAGCTATTTATTAAATCTGCAAGTAAAACACTTTTCAATCTAAAGACTACCTGGGATACTTTTGGGGTACTGAGACTCTTTCAGAAAAATCATCTTAAAACTTCTGATTATTTTCCCCCTCAACATAGCTATCTTAACTGTCCTCATCTTCATCACCATTGTCCTATTCTTCATCTACAGAAGGCAACGGTAAATCTTTTTTTTTCTGATCATTGGACTCTGCTTCATTTAAATGTTGGTTGCTTGGCTTTCTTTTTTTTTCTTTTCTCTGTCTGGCCGCTACCAATGAGATTTTGTATCTTTACTGTCTGAGCTTTCCTTGTCTGACCTTTCTCCCTGTTGCATGTTGAAGTTTTTTTTCTCCTTGAAGTAGGAATTTGTATTGCAAGAACCAACAATAGAAATTACAAATGTATTTGGAAAAAATCAGTCACAATTTACCACCTTTAAGACATTGTTCACATGTGCATCATCAGATGAATAGAAGCTGCTTTTAAGCCCAGATATATGTCTTTGCCCATTTCTACACTATCCAAGCCGTCATTGGCTCATGTTTTCTGCCAGCCAGGGAGGGATTTGCCGTTAGGAAATACTAGGCAGTTGCCTAGGGCCCCAAGTTCCTGGGGGCCCCATAAAACTGTGTTTACATGTATGGTTTATACAACTATTCCTTATTTGTGCACCTTAATTATGTTTTTGATAAAGATCCTTTTTCTAAAATGCCATCAGAATGCTTATAATATTAAAGGAATAGTACACCCAAAACATGATTAGCCTTCATTTTCTACTCACCCCCATGCTGAACAACACTCTGGAGTACTTTTTTGATATCTCAAATGCATCTGGAGATCTGGGAGGCTTCTTGCTGTCTGCTGACATTCAAATAATGGAGGTCTATGGTGCCCGAGGCAGAAAGGTCCATAAAAGTCCACAAAAAACGTGTCAATATTCCTCCATACTGCTCGTCCAATGTATTCCAAGTGTCCTGAGTGGGAAGCATCCAGAATTTACTCGAAACGAAGTCATTTAGAATTTTTTTAGAGCATAAACAGTAGTGTATAGGATTTCCTGAAAGCGCGCACATGCGCGTTCACGAGCCTACGGAAGCGGCACACCAAACCAGATGAAAGTGCGCATTCAGCGTCTGCTCTGCCAATAATGCAAGCGTAGAAGAAGAAATGTGCTGTTTACCTGTGCAAAGAAAGAAACAACGAAAGAAAAATGTCTGAGGACTTCAGTGTTGAAGAAGAGCATGAGTTCTTTGCCGAGCTGAATGCGCTGGTTTGGTCTGCCGGCTTCCGTAGCGTCGTGAACGCGCATGTGCGCGCTTTCAGGAAATCCTATACACTACTGTTTATGCTCTAAAAACATTCTAAATGACTTCGTTTCGAGTAAATTCTGGATGCTACCCACTCAGGACACTTGGAATACATTGGACGAGCAGTATGGAGGAATATTGACACGTTTTTTGTGGACTTTTATGGACCTTTCTGTCTCGGGCACCATAGACCTCCATTATTTGAATGTCAGCAGACAGCAAGAAGCCTCCCAGATCTCCAGATGCATTTGAGATATCAAAAAAGTACTCCAGAGTGTTGTTTAGCATGGGGGTGAGTAGAAAATGAAGGCTAATCATGTTTTGGGTGTACTATTCCTTTAAGTCTGTCAAACAGTAAGTCAAACAGACTGCAGCCAAACATAAAAAAAAAAAAAAAAAAAAGGTTTGAAGAGCAGGGTTGCGAACTTAGCTCTTTTGTTGCTATATTTAGTGACTTTTCAGACCCCTTTAGCACCTTTATTAAAAAAAGCCCCTAGTGCCAAATCTAGTGATTATTTTATTATTATAATTTTTTTATTATTAATTTTTTATTTCTTGCTACTGGAGACTTAGGCAAAAAAATAAAAAAAGCAGCAAACTCTGCTCACTACGGAGCCCCTCTGATGACATGGTCAAAAAATTTTTTTTACTGTGGCCACGAAGTAGTATTTCGTGCACACAAAGTAGCCACTCAATAAGTATAATGTGCGCACGAAATACTACTTCGTGGCCACGCAATAAGTTTATCGTGCGCACGAAATACTATTTCGTGGCCACGCAATAAGTTTAACGTGCGCACGAAATACTTATTAATAATATTTATATCATTCCTGGACAACTGGGTAAGCAAATCGAGCGCGCCTTCTCTAAGGTCTAAGGCGCGCTCGATTTGCTTACCCAGTCGGTCTCCGCCAGTCACGTGACATTTGTTGCTAAGACGCTATTTTAGGTGGAAACGGCGTAGTGTAAACAACCGCAGCATAGCTAAACGAAGGACTAAAGGCCCGTTTACATAGCAGCCTGTCCAAGATAAGTCATTACAGTTAACATAAGCCTGAAAACAGGGGCGGATTTATTGATATTATTAATAAGTATTTCGTGCGCACGTTAAACTTATTGCGTGGCCACGAAATAGTATTTCGTGCGCACGTTAAACTTATTGCGTGGCCACGAAGTAGTATTTCGTGCGCACGTTATACTTATAGCGTGGCCGCGAAATACTACTTTGTGCGCACGAAATACTACTTTGTGGCCACAATTAAACATTTTTTTTGACCATGTCATAAGAGGGGCTCCGTAGCTCTCCAGGGCAAGTGAATTTGTAAGCCCGCCTCCTGCTCTCTTCTATCTTTTCTGCTTTCAGCTATTATTTCATTCAAATGAAAAATTGAGAACAGATAAGCAGATCATGGCTTGTCTACAATGAAAGGAAGGACTGTTATTTACTTTTGCCATCGCCTTTTTGGAAACACAGGAAGGAGCAATCGGCTAAGTGTGCGTAGTGCTTGGAAAAAATCTTTAATTCCTTTTGAGACAGCATGAAAAGTCAGCTAGTAGTACAAAACAAAGAGGAAAACAACAAGAAAAGGGACAAGAAGAGAGGGACAAAACGTAGAACAAATTATGTATGTCCATTCTATTAAAATTTCTGTATCTGTATAATGGATCTGTCTTCTGAATTCAGAGGACCCCCTTCCTGTCTTTGCCTAGGGCCCCAAATTTGTGAAATCCGCCCCTGCAGCCAGTAACTATATTTGGGAATTAGTTAATAAACAGCCCTTTTCTTACATTTTTATCTTGTGATCTATTTCATTTTTCTAAGATAAAACAGAACGTTAATGTAGATATTTTTATGAACACATTGATTTCTTTGGACCAGCATGAGTAGATAAACACCAAAAGACGATAAAACTCAAAGAATCACTAGATGCATTTGGAAAATGGGCCTCAAGCGGCTTAGATTCTGAGCTTAGGTTGCAATCCCCCTAAATTTAGGAAGGTCTTTACAGACTATATACGTAAAAAGAGAAGAAGCATCATCCAACGCAAACTGAAGAAAGAATTGCAGAAAAGATAAAATAGGTGAAGAAAAGGAAGATGGTTTATCAGATTTAAAAGACAGCATAAGAAAAAATTAACTGGAAGAAGAAGAAAAAGAAATAAAGATTGATAAAAAAAAAAAAAAAAGACTAAGATTTTGACCTAAAAGACTTAATTCTATAATTTTTAAAATGTTAAGGCAAAAATGTGTCAATTGAGATTTTGGTGTCTGTTTGTATTCAAAATTAGAACCTAATTTTTATTTTTTGTATACTTAAAGGCATATAAATGAATTTGTTACCTTTTTTTTTTTTGCTTTCATCTGCTTTTCTGTCATTCTGGGATAACACCACGTGTCTTTTAGGCAAACATTCTTTGCTTAAGCACTTGGCACATTGTTTACTAAATTATAGATTTAATTGATAGGTGGAATAGTTTTTCTTTAATGTGGATGACAATTTATTTTCCCTGTTCCTTTTGTCTTTAGTAAGCGCCACTGTCCTGCTTCAAAACTCCAGTTGGTAAACGTGTCATCTTGAGGAGAGGATCATCTCTGGACTAGTCTGTGAATCCACATGCTTCAAGAGAGAAGTGTGGAAATCAGCTTCTGCCGGGCAGCCATTCTGTGATTCAGACACTTGACATTTATTCTCTCTCAATGCTTCAAACAACCTGTCTGATTAGCCATAGTAATTTACAGTGTTTACATAGATTCATATCCCTTTTTTTTTTACTTTATATCTCTTCCTAAATTGCAGCTTATCTTAAAATAGTGGGAGAAACAAAAACATTGTCTTGTGAAAATAGTGCATCTTTTAGTGCTTAATTAACAAACATCATGTCTGCCTAGAAGGTTTTGACCTGTTGAATTTGACAAATAAAGCCCTAGTGGATTAAACCCCTTAATCTTAGTGTTCCATATTTATGAACTAGACAATAGCTTCTCTTGAAAAGTTCTGAAATTATTTCCTAACAAAGCGCATATCATTCAATATATGCATCAATGCAAAAACAAAACAAAAAAAACCAAATCTTTATTCGTAGTATGTTAAATAGTTTTGTATGTTTAACTTTTATTTATCAACTTTGTTAATCCCAAAGAAGAAAAAAAATGCTGTTTATACTTTATATGTTTTTTTTTCAATGAGTTTTTGTAGATGCTGATTGCTGTGGGAAGGAAGGATCTTCTATAGCGTTCTGATTTACAGCAGCCTCTGACTGAACACACTCTGTTGTATGAAAGGCCAATAAAGGCTATTCTCGGGGTTGACCATGATAGTTTTCACTTTACCACATAGTACGAGGAATAGCATCTTCTTTTTATAATTAAGCCTTCAGTATTGAATGGGATCAAATTGAAATAGATTTATTAAAGCTTATTTCAAAGATGTTTGCACTTCATGATTATTAAAATGATCATGTTAATATTTATATTTTTATGGAGACAATTGTAAAACTGTAGAATTTCTTACTTCTATTGAAATGATATTACACAACATCCTATGCAAGTATTTTATGCATCTTGATGGATTGATAGATGTTGGATGATGGATAGCTGTTTTCCTTTAATAAATGAAATCCTATATAAGCAGTGTTGGATTTATGTTTTCAAATTTTTTTTTTTCACTCAGATTGTCTTCGTCTCATTAACAATCATTAACTGCTGCCCAGTTCTTTCCTAGCCTCGTGAGACAATCCTGATCTCACGAGCTTTCAAGGTTTCACTCGCTAATCAGTCTGGAGACTCTCCGTTGAAGAAAATTTGGAGCCGTTCGTCAAACGAACGTCCAATCAGCGTTGGCTTTGAGGCGGGTTGTGGTGTGACGCAACGAGAAGCACGACACTTCAGCCGATGAAACTAGCGTTAGTGTGGCTATCGAGCAAGTTTTATTGGAATTACAGAGTATTTCTTCGCTGAAAGAAGAGCAAAACACTGCTCTGGAGGCTTTTCTCAGAGGAAAATATGTTTTTGCTCTTCTCCCGACTGGTTTCGGCAAGAGTAGCCTGGCTTGTGGTTGTGTTTTCGTCGTCGGTCTGTCAGTACGTCAAATGCTTCGTTGATCTGATTGGTTTATTTGGCCCGTCTATCACCAACATAGGCCAATCAGCTAACCAGTATTTTCGCCCCTTCCCAAAATTACTGCAATGGAAGGATATGCTGAGCAAATCCATCTGGCGGAGTCAGGTTAGTTCTTTCCAGCAACCTGGTATAGGTCTTTCTGAAGAAGCTGAGAAGTGGGATAAGCATGTAACTGTGACTGTTACACAATATTTAGCCATGATAGCCTGGGATCCATAAATGCTATTCTAAAATAGTAAATGCTATCATAACATAGATTTGGTAGGGGGAAATGATCAGCTTCAGAGAACACTAAAGACATCAGCTAACATAACTGAAGATTTGGAGTATGTACCATGAACAATACACCTTAACTCCAAAAATCATTATTACTTATAAATAACGTTTTGTAAATTAAAACCAATATGGATTTTATTTGTCCACTGCATTTTGTTTTGTAGCAATATTTTTTTTTTATAAAATAAACATCTGAACCCTGGACTGGTTACATGACTGACTGATCTGTTTTGCTTTGTGAGGACCCAACTGAAAAATTAAACAAGATTTTATCAACCAAAAAGTAAGTTTTGATTATGTATTTGAGTTCACCTTCAGCTTTGACCCACATAAAACCAAGCAGAGGAACAGACTGGATGTAAAGAACAGCCTGGAATCAGCTGTTTTTCACACTGAGCTACCAGAGCTCATCAAAGCAGCTCAAGCATCTTGATGAAAACAAAGCAAAATGAATTAAGTCAGTCTGACTAAAATGTCTGTCTGTTTAGTGGTATTACAGGGAAGCTCAATTTTTATAAATAAAGGTTTATGATATGATTTTATTTTGTATTTATTTAAATTCTTTACCAACTTCCAGGCAACATACTAATGTTTTTTTTATTTAAGAAGGAAAGTATAAATAATATTACAAAAAAATGCTCAAATGAAAAGATTAAGTAAAATAGTCTTTATTTCAGTTATTGTAAATTCTACTTTTGGACAATCATCAATACTTTTGACTGAGAGGGGGACTCATGGTATGAAAAATTGCAAAAAGGGGAACACGAGTCAAAAAAAGGTTGGGAGACACTGATCTAGAAGAATATATGGTAACTTTACCGCTGTAATAAACCTGTTACTGTTCTGCATTTGGCAGCATCCCCCTCTAGCCACCGCCTTTCTTTTTTGTCTCTCTCCCTCCCTGCGCCGCTTTTCCTTTTACTACGTTCGTAGGCCGAGTCCATTGCTTCTTATCCTCACTTGCACCGCTCGCTAGCCTTCCTCCACCCTCTGCTGTCTGTGTCCCTCCTCAAATGCTACTGGCCAAAGTGGCCTGGTCTGTCCCTCTCTCTGACAGGTGTGCCGCTGCTGCACCGGCAGACTTTTAACAACTACAGAGAGAGATAATACTCCCGGTTCTCCCTATGACCAGTCCTGGAGAACATAAAAGAGGGTGGAACAAACAAATACTGCAGAATTGATAATAGAGATAGAATGAAGCAGAATGATTAAAAGGGATCCTTATGTCCTTCAGCAGTCTAAACCAAGGGTCTTCAACGTTTTCCAGACCAAGGACCCCTAAACTGATGGCGAGATGGAGCGGGGACCCCCTTATTATATATATTGCATGAAATTACGTTATATCAAACTGGTCCTACAGTCACTCTATTACAGATGGAGCCATGTAACCAAAATTAATTTCGCCCTGGGATTATTAAAGTATTTCTGATTCTGACTCCTCGTTGATGGTACAGGTGTTGTGAATGAAATGGTGCCCAGCTTGAAAGAGCTCCTGTGTGTCGCTGAATGTGAGCATTGATGACTGAAAGACATCTTCTGCCTCCAATTATCTGTTTACTACAGTGTGTTGAATTCATGTTAATGTGGATTTAAAAACATTTCAATTAGTGGAAAAAACTGCAGGGGGAGTATAAAAAAAGTCTAATCAACCAAAACTTTTGCGACCCCCATGCAGTACCTCCGAGCACCCCCTAGGGGTTGCGGACCCTCCGTTGAAGACCTCTGGTCTAAACATATAGCACTAATAATGTAGAAAACAGCTCAGGATTACTGTCAGAGCTCAGAAAAGAAGATCCAGTAATTTCAGACAAAAAAGATTTCTCAGAACGTTTTATGAATAACAGAATCAGGCAGACAGTGTCTAAGGCAGGAACCTCTGCAGATGGAGAAAGCAAGTTAGTGATCACGTCTTTCTGGAAGTGGATGATCACAAACGAGTGAGTCACTAACCTGGTCTTATAGTTCTATATAGTCTGAGTCCAGAAGTACAGGATTGTTCCTGCCGGCTGGCTGCCAAAACGGCGCAGCAGTTGCCGCACATAGTGTCCCAGAAGCAGGTGTATTGGAGGTCAGAGGACAAGCAGGAGATTAGAACCAAGCAGAGGGATGTAGGCAGGATAGTCCAGAGGGTGAAGCCAAAGCTAATGTCAGAGATGTGTTAGGTTTTCAGAGCCAGGAGGTCAGATATCCGGTGAAGCACTAAGACGGAGTCAGGTAACAGTTCCAGGTTGCGTTCACAATGGGAATGACAGGCTGGACGAGGGCAGGTAGACTCAGTGGCCGGGAAATGGTTTCCTGTCGGTAGACAAGCAGGCACAGATTAGGCAGGAATCCGAGGACAGATCAGGCAAACAGATCAGACAGGAACAGGTGGGCGCAGAGGTCGAGAGGCAGAACGGGTCGGGATCGGGCAGTCAGAAAACATTACAGTAGATTAAATCTCACCAACGGTTTAAAATAATCTGGGACTGATGACTGGTCTGAAGGCTGGTTAAATAGAGACTAATACAGGGGATCAGCTAAGCGGGTAATTAAAACTGGGCAGAGTAAAGCAGGTGTATGAATGGAGTTATCTGACCAGGAATCAGTGCCAACATAATCACAGATTACCTAACTATTTTGGATGAGGTATGAGAAAGGTAGAGCACTATATTGTTCTTTACTGAACAATGTAGTGCAATTATAACCATCACACAATAATATTCAAAAATACTTTATATTAAATAAATACTAAACATCACAGCAGAATTTGACATATTTTTCATTCAACCTCATCCTGGGAGCTTTTTGGATTTATGCTACCAACACCAATCTGAGAAGGAGATCATCCTGGAAAAAAGCAGAAATTTATGACACAGACTATAATTAAATTGTCCTTCACATTTGTGCTGTTAAAAGTAAAAACGGGATCCAGTGGTTTGTATATTAAAAAGCTGTTTTATTCTAAATAGTATGGATTCCGGGTAAATTATGATTTTAAAGTATAATAGAAAATGGGTGGAAATGCCGGAGATATTACATCATTCTCCATGAATAGTCGATTAAATGATTTGCATTGTTCCATTCAAAGGTGGGCAAACTGCCAAAATACCGCCCTTGATGGTTTATAAAGGAGTGTTCCTGTAAAGTAGGCCAGTCTGACTGACAGAACTGTTCCAAACCCAAAATTTCCTGAAATTCATGCTGTGCTCGCGGTCGGATGTTTAGTTCTATTGTTGAGCTCTGTACAAACTGATTGTTGGAAAGCAAAGTTTGTACGGTATTTAAAATGTTAAAGCTGAAGGTTGTCTGGAAATCTTTGTAACATCCTGTTTTCATTTATTTGGTGTGGATATTTATTTAGTCAAATGACCAATGCTGGTGATTTCACTACTTTGTACTTCTGTGCTTGGGCAGTTTTCTACCAGATCTTTGGAGTTAAGAAAAAAAAAGGAGCAGTCTCCAATGTTTTAAACCTTCCATACATTAGTTGAAAACCAATAGGTTCAAAACTTTTTTTAGGCAACTCAACATTTTCTTTGGAGTTATGTGAATGAAATGACAATATCGATCAGCAAAAGGACTGTGAGAGCCATTTGTTTTACTTTTTATTGGCTGGTCTGAACAGGAATAGGAAAGAAATTGTGTCAGATTCCCACTGCACTAGAGGATGAGAAAACTATTTAAAGATAAAACATCTTTCCCTGATCTAAATGAACTCAACAACAGATAAGAAACCAAATTAACTGACCTCTATCAGCCTGAACAGGGTTACAAAGCAATTTATAAAGCTCAAGCACTCTAAGGTTTATGCAGTGTTATTTTTGTTTGATATATATAAAAATGTTCAATGATCAGAATAATAAAAGTTTTGTGGAAGAAAAAAACAAACAAAAACAAATTAAACAGGCAACTGTAAATGTAAACATTTATGTTTACATATTTTTGTACAATTACAATTATTGGTACAGTTTATTGAAAAATACTGAACCAATAAAGGAAATAAACAAATGTTAACTTGTTTGTTTGGTTTTTATTTACAAGAAAAATAAATTTCAGCAAATATAAAAACTAATAGAAAACTTATAGACATAACTTGCAAAGGGATAATCAATTTAAGGCTTTCGGTATAAAGTTGGATGAAAGGTCAGCCTTAGAAATACATATTAAGAAAATAACTGATAAATGCGAAATAGTTATACGTTTTATGAGGTCTATAGATGGGAGTGAGGAGCTGTGAGGAAAACACTGAAGTTCATATATTCAGGTTTAATTCAGATTGAATTTTCTTATGATTGAATTGGTTTTGCATAAATTGGACATTTTTCAGTTTCAAGTATTTAGATTATATACAGGTGTTGAAGGATCAACATAGGAAAGGGAGAAATGGTACTTGAGTTGAAAAGATTACAAATTCTTTCTAGATACTTGTCTCAGGAAAAAGGAAAAAAAATAATTAAATTATTTTGTCTGAACAGCAGATTAAATAATTAAGGATTTTGAATAATCTCAAATAAACATCAGTAAAATAGCTCTTCGAAGATCAGTTTGTTTATGTCTTTTACCTGACATTGAATCCAATCTAAGCAAGGAGAATATTTTAGATCCATGTATGGGTCATCAATATTTAGATAACAAACATTATGGATACCTTAACGTTTATACTGATGTTTCAAAAGATCCAAAAGCGACAGTGACTGTGTTTTTGTTTTTTATTGTTCAAATATTTAATTTTACAACAGCTAACAGATACAGTCATGGAGTTCAAGTCTACTCAGGAGAAATGTTTGAGATCATATTGGCTTTGGAATGGATTAAAGAAATCCATTTATGAAGAAATTAATTTTGCTTCAAATCTAGTTCATCTTTATATTCACTGAAACACAGTCATTTAGACAAAGCATTAGATGTCCCAAGAGAAATTCAGCAGTTCTTATATAGCATTCAAGACATGGTAAATTGTTTGTACTTATAAAGTACCTTTTCAAGTCAACTTTTGTCTTTTTAAACCTTTATTTAATTTGGAAAATCACTATTGAGCTAAAAAATCTTCTTGTCAAGGGAGACCTGGGAATAAGGAAATAAATAAATAAATAAAAAATAAATAAAAATGCAGTTACAAAACGTTAGCATCCTATTCATTGTGAAGAAAACATGAAGACAGAAAAGATTAAATAATTTCTAGGGAAATTTTCTAAATTTGCTAGAAAATGTGATTTTTGTTTTCAGGAAGAAACGGTGAACAATGTTTTATTGTTTTGCATTAAAATGTAGGTCAGAGAAATTATGTTAAATTACAATCCAATATCACAACTTAACATAAAACACATTTTAAACGCTAAATCGAAGGGTTAATCTTTATTAATGAGCTGCCCTTACCAACTTCATAAACTGATTTTTTTTCGTTGTTTGTTGTAGAAATAATTGTATCGCGGTCTAAACATTACTTCTGTGGGTGGCGGTAATGCACCCAAAAGCTTGTTGCCCACTGGCATTAAAACAAAGAAGAAGAGTTCCCTACGCCTTCGACAGACCAACCGGAAGTTGCCGCCACCATAGTGATTGGTCGCGTTTTCTTTTTGTAAGTCCGAATCTATTCTACTCTCTATAACTAAACGCATATGCTCGATTGGACACGTATAAAAGTAAGTAATGAAAATCCTCAGGGAATTTCTCAACTCAGTTTCAGCTATATGTTATGGTGACGGTTTTTGCTAACCTCCAGTGAGTTAGCCGAACTTAATGCGAATTTTGCCATGTTTACCGTCTTGATTGTTTTACAGCTGATTTTGGCTTTCTTTTTTAACTTATTGAATGTTTTAACTCAACATAAATGAGCTCTTGGCTACTTCGGCTTGCATTTTATGTAAACTGAAGCTAATGGAGGATTAACTTAAGCCGTTGTTTACGTATAAACGCCGAGCCATGCTTTGAAAGAGGTTGTAAAATACAATCGCTTTTTTTTCCTTATGTCATTTATTGTCGAGTTTGCTAACGTTTATTGAGAAAATTTAAATTACATTTTATTATACGATGGATTTGTAGGCCTTGTTAGACGTTAGGTTCACTTTTTTATAAACACACTTTACAAGCGTTGTTGCTGTTTCTGATTGTATTCCTTTTAAAATAGGAATACAACATTTTATGTGTTTAAAATCTTTAAGATTTTGATTTCTGTAATTTTTCGCAGGTATTAAGACTTCATGCCTGTCATTGTTCAGGTGTAAAAACCTTTAGACCTTGATGTGTGATTGTTTTAGTTGAAGATCTTCTTGTTCATATTTCCTTGTTAATTTTTTTTGTTTCCAAAAAGTTTTATTGTCACCGGATTGAAACACCAGATCCTGCCATGTGTGTTTATGCCCTACTATTAAGTAGCCTTTGCCTTGCCACCATTGTTCAAGGTGAGTCCTAACAGGAACACTGAGCATGCCCAACCTATCAATTGTTGAAGTGCTTTCAGTCTTCATTCCCATCTTCTCAACTAATTTAATCATTTATTGAAATGTTCCCTAGCCCAGCAATGTTCTACACCCATTGGAGGACCAAACATGAACTTAAGAGATGACTACATCACCCAGGAGACATTTGAGAATGGGGCTGTGGTTTATTTTAAATGTAATGTTGGCTACGAACCTGCTGGAGGATCTGGAAAGATCACATGCACCGCTGGCTTGTGGAGTCCTGTGCTGCTGGAATGCCAGAGTAAATATTTCCATCTACAATTATGTAGCAGAAAAACTATTTCACCTACTATACACACACACACACACTCATAAACTCAGAAGAACACACAGTGACAATCATACACATCTTGAACCCATTTTATAGACTGGACCTGCACTGGCTTTACTTTATTCACATACTACATATAACATTTCTATGTAAATATGTGTTCTTTGAAGACTGTTTAATATGTTCCATAAGTAATTTTTTATTGTGGCTACCTAACATATGTGCCTTCTAAGATGAGCCTCTTCTTAAAAAGGCAAACTCCTCAATGAAATGCATTAAAGTAATTTTTTTTTCTTTCTTTTCCTTTGTTTTTGTTTCAGAGAAGAGCTGTGGCGCTCCTCCAGAAGTGGAGTTTGGTCAATATGGGGACACCACGGCTGAGTTTGGTGATACAGTTAAATACGAGTGTAGACAGGGGTTAGTACTAAAGTCATAACTTTCTATCTAATGAATGTGAGCGATGAAAATATGCTTTTGTATATGTGTGAAAACTAAAACATTACTCTGCTTTATGATTTCAAACTGTTTTAGGTAGGGCTGGATGATACGACCAAAACTTATATTACAATATATATTTTAAGTTTAGTAGACATGATATATTTTCCATACCAATATAAAGAAAATATAAGCTTGCAAAAAGATTGCTAAGTTTACCCACAACAGAGTCCTGTACAATTGATGACTTTAATATTTTAAAAGTATTATTTTTTTTTAAACTAAAAAAAACATAAAACTATATAAAACCCAAAATGTCAGTCAGTGACACATAGATGTCTTTTGAAATTATATTTTGATATACATTGATATTGAATAATTGTTCATACCTAGTTTTAGTTTTTTTTCCATTTGCAATAACCAGTCCTACTGTTGAATGATGCGTTTCATGTTTAATGCCTTTTAAAAAGAATGATTAACGCAACCTGTGCTAGTCAGCTCGATGCTAGATGGTATCAACCTGCCATTGTGTTTACATGCACCCAATGCTGTAGAAAGAGATTCAGTTAACATTAGTTGTTTTAAATGTTTTAATGAGAAATTAAATGTAGCAGCTGAGTTGTTGCTCGACCCTCTTTGTTGTTGAATGTAATCTGCAGTATTTTATATTTACTGTTTCTACGTTTTCTCTTTTTTGTTTAGCAGATAATGGGACTGTTTAACTAGTTATTTATTGGAATGTCTCACAGTGAATTTGTGCACTTTTTAAGGCCTTAGAGGTTAAATAACTTTTATTGCCCTAAAATCAAAGTGAATGTTCATCCTGTTTGCTAGTCTATCAGTGCTATTGAAGGGCTTTTCTGAGTTTCATTTGCTTTCTTTGTATTTCCCACCAACTAATTAGTTACAACCTAGTTGGAAATTCAGTTTTAAGGTGTGAAGACGAGGGATGGGGAGGCAGAAAACCGACTTGTGAAGGTAGGTCACCTTTAGGTTGATTTCATCTTATATGAAATTGAAATTAATTGAAATATGTTTCAGGTCTTACAGAAATGATTTTGTTTTGCAGTGATTCGGTGTGTTACACCAGATGGAGTTGTAAATGGTACATTTACACCACTGGAAGAAAACTATGAATACAACAGTGTTGTGCAGTATGACTGCAACAAAGATGTTGTGCGCAATGGATCAAGTGAGTTAGTCTGCTCTGAAGATGGGAAATTCCATCCTGACCCTCCAACCTGTGTCTGTAAGTGTTCTGCTGCTTTTAGTCTCAGATCCGTTACCATAATTATGATTACTGTTGTTAAAGTAATATTTTCCTTTCCATTTACTTTAAGGGGTCGAATGTAGGGATCCTGTAATTACACATGCTGTCTACGAACGAGGTTCTCGTCCTCCACACAGATACAAGGCCAGCGTGACATACAGCTGTGAAAATGGATACAATTTACATGGATCGTCTACCATAACCTGCACCATAGACAGTCAGTGGTCTCCAGCGTTACCAAGCTGCATAAGTAAGTCGAGCATCGGAAACCCATCAATATGTTTGTAAATATTTTACTATATCTTTTCATGTGACAAAACTGAAGATACTATACTTCGATTATAATGGTTTAAATTTCCTGTCCCCTGAAATTAACTCAATTATCATGAAAATGCTGGCAGGGGAGGATGTCCAAACCTGTGACTGAAGTATTAGTGTTGGTATTTTTCAGCAGCTTATGTCTGAGAAATAAAGTTCACTAGAGCTTCTCAGGTTTCCACTGAAATCATCTTCCTGTATTCCCACTGTAGCTGGTGGATGTCAGAGAACTTGTGCTCCTCTAGCTTCAGTTTGAGGATGCAACCCCTCCCTTCACACAGTTTCACACTAAGGCCTTCAGGATGCAGCGTCAATTCCTGGTTAAAACAAAAAAATTAGTGGCATTTCTACTGTTTATGTACAACAAATTGGAATAAACTGTCTGAAAATGTAAGGATTAAGAAACCCTCACCCTATCCGCAGAAAGTTGTTTCCTATGAGGTGCCATGTTTAACTTATGACCATTATAAGACCATTAGTTTGATGAAACAGAATATTTTAACTGTTAAACAAGCTTTAAACTGAACAATTTACATTATATCAAGGTCTCAACAACTTATTACCAAGAAACAAACCTTGCTAAAGAGCCCTCTTTTTAAGTGATTATTCACAGACTGAGTTTCATCATTTCTTTTATGTTTTATATTTAGGAGCAGTTTTAATGCTTGATTGATTTTTAAAAAAACTGCATCTAAGGTTATTGTATACGCAAAACTACTAAAAAGAAAAAAGAAAAGAGTAAAAAATATTACATTGGAAGTTGTCAGCACAGGTGCAGTGCAGTTAAATCAAAATTAAAAACACAATGAATAACTTTAAAGACGCATTAGAGTTTTTTGTTATGATTTTGCCACCTGTGGCCAAAACACAGAATTGCAGCACTCTTCTGCTTGTTCCCGTAGCTCAAACATTTTTTTGTGTGGCTACTGGCTTATAGTTGCATCAGAGCTGAACTACTGAGTTTCCTCATCAAACGATTTTAGTTGTAAAGGGTCAAATAAAAAGTCAGTTCAAAAGTATTTTTCCAGTAAAAACTAAGTTTTTTGCCACGTTCAGAAACAAAAAGAAAACATTTAACGGCCAAGAAAGAACAAAAAAACATCACCGGGCCTGTAGGGGGACATTAAAGTGGGAAGAAAAATGTAAAAAAATAGTCCCATGTGCGCCTTGTTGGCTCATTTTGTTTTACGGGAGATTTTTATTTATCTTTCCTCTATTTTGATACTCTTTTATGAGATTCATACGAAGCACCTCAACAAAATAAGAAAGAAGAGGAGCTTTGACTTCCCATTTCTAACATGCTGCTTGATTTAAATTATTTTATTTAAAGGCAAACAGGAAAAGGCTCGTTAGTAATGAGCCTTTTCCTGTTTGAAATTAGAAAGACGTCTCAGAGCTTTTAAATAATACCTCAACTGAAAAGGAAACGTGTTAGTCCACTTGTTTTTTTTCTTGAAATGGTAAACTCCAAGCTTTAATGGCACAGTAACAATGATTTCCCTTTTCCACCTTTTGTTCTTGTAGAACATTCAGTGCCAACTAAAGCTGCTACCACCACAACTACTACTACTACCATCACCACCACCACAACCCCCTCAGGTACAGTGCATCTTGAATTATGGGTAACATGTTAAAAAATTATATATAATAACATATTTACTGATATAAATTTTACAAATTACTTGGTATAATCATACATTTATATATGAATGTCATTGTGACCGCAGAAAAAAAAAATTCCTGTACATCAGTATGAGTGTTTGTGAAGTGACTAACTCTTAGACAAATTTTATTGTCAGTGTATACAAAATGAAATGTCGTTTTGTATACACTCTGCGTATACAAAACGACAATAAAGTCTTAGTATTACAACATGTTCTAGATGAATAGTCTACTTGAGTGTTATTGGAAACCTGCGATAAACTTCCCATCAAATAGGCTGATTGCTTTACGTTGCTGTGCTGGGTTCCTTTGTAATAATACACTGTATGACCTAACGTAGCTCTGAGCTATGGCCGACCGAGCTGCCAAAGCCTGGTTACCTTGGTAACACTTCACAGCAAGAGATTTTTAATGGTCCACTCACGATTCATGTGAAAAACCTACGATTTTAACGGTGAATAAACACTAATGTATTAACAATTGATTTAATATTTATTTCTTCTGTAAATAATTAGTGCATAACAATTCCTGATTAAGTGTTTATTATCACAACTGAATGGAACCAGTTTCCATTACGCATCAGCCATTAATTTACGATAACTGACACCTCGTCAGGCATTATTCCCAAACTTGCATACAGTATTTTTGGGGTGACGAAGGTTCAGCATTAGGGTGCTGCTGCTGTTGGCTTACCAGTCCAGGCCCCTTCTGAAAATAAATATAATCTAAGTAAACGTAAGCTTCTCAGAATCCTTTTTTTTTTTTTTTTTTTTTTTTTTCCAGCTTGTTCACTATTAATCTTTTTTTCTTTGTTTTTTTTTAATCATATTTTTATTGTTGTTAAAAAAGATGTACAATGCCATTCAAATTGTAGTGTTTTGCAATTGTTACAATTGATTTGACCATGTACAGTATAACAAGAATCAAACAGCATTTCAACATTTTTATATTTTCATAAACCCCACGAGTATTAATCTTTTTGTGACCAGCTAGCATTTCCATCTGGCTATCTCATTTATATATCAGTCAGTGATTTCTTCCTAATCTCACAAGTCAAACTAGCTAACATTGTGCTGTGTAGATGCAGTTATTGTATGTTAGATTTAAAACTGTAAGTATATGGGATTATCAGAATCCGTTTCATTTGCTAAATTTTTGCACAAAGAAAAACACACCCTCTCTTGGTTAGGGGTGTGGGAAATAATCGTTTTGGCGATATATCGTGATATTCGGCTGCCCAATATAATATCGATCTTTCACTTCTTAGTATCGATTAAAAAAAAATGGTTACATAAAACATAGATGGGAAAATGGGCTACCTCTGCACCACCACTCTGGCAGAAAGCGCCGTGGAGCCCTTTAACTGTGCGTTCAGCACCAAATCTGTATTTGAGGCAGTCACAGTGGAAGAAAACCCCAAACAACATGGATAATAATACCTAATCAATATTTTCTGATGAAAATATACAGCACTTGCTGTTTTATCTCATCATTTGATTTTGATAGCTGGGGAAAATATGGCAATATATAGTGATACTGCAATATCGTGATAATATCGTATCGTGACCCAAGTATCGTGACATGTATCGAATCGCAACACTCATGCCAATACTCACCTCTACTCTTGGTCCACTGTATTGTATATAGATGCTCAAACCTTAGAGGAAATAGAATAAGATGCATAGAATAAGATGAATAACTATACTGCTGGTTTTTGCAGTTAGGGTTTGGTTTCATCTAATCTCTTCTATCTTTCTTTTCCTCAGATGGTGGACATTCTTTTCCATCATGGGTTATTGCTGTGATTGGTAAGTTTACCCTCATCCCCTAAGCTGAGTTTATACAGTCAACAGAGATTGAAGCCTAATCAAAACTAGCGTGACCTCAAAGAAACAACATGGCTGTAATAACATAGTTTATTGAGTTTCATAGACATAGAGGACAACGAACAAACAAAGCAATAGTTTAATAAGCAATACCTTTGTCCCTTTTCTTATTTTGCTTGGGGTTATTTTTTTTCTATGATACCATCTCCTAAAATAAAGAACAAATATTCTGATCAGGATGATAATTTAACCCGGAGTCTAACATTTTAACTTCTTAACTCTGCTTTATTTGTTTGCTTAATAATAGAACAGTGTGTATTAATCCATGGATGGATTTAACTATTGTGCAAATTTTTCAGATTAAGCCCAACAGTTTATTTCCACCTGTAGTAACAATAAAAGTAAATAAAACACAATGAAAGCACATTAATACACATATAAATCATCCCATAATAATTAGATATATTGGTGAACATAGAAATGATGAGCAAAGATAAAACTAAAAAGTCTGCACACTCTCTATGTATAACTTTTTGGGTGTTGCCTGTAATAAAATCTGTTCTTGTCAGGGAAACAGGTTTGCTGTTTTAGGCAAACACTTTTAAAACTTTACATCCTATTTGAAATGTTGCAGTTGAGTTTCTTCATGATCTGAATTAAATTTTCATTTAATTTTTTTGTTTTGTTTTCTGCTACCTTTTGTTATCCAGTCCTATTTATGTTCACAATGAATCTTTTTGAGGGAACGCTTTAAGTGATTTTCCTTTTGAACAAATTAAGACCATCTCTTTCAAACTAGCAGATTTTAAAAACATATTTCATGTGTTTGAAGATGAGCTTTCGATAGAATCTATTAGTAAAACACTTCCTGTAGAATTACAAAGAATAATGAGAATATTTTAAGATCTCTGACACCCTTAAAATAAAAAAAAATATCACTGTTAAACATCTAAATATTTTCTTCCTCAAAATAGTTATAGTTATCATCATCTTGGTCGTCATATTCTTCATCTATCGAAAGAAACGGTAAATCTTTTATTTTTTCTAATCAATGCAAACTAATTCTTGGCATAGCTTTAAATGTATTTTTGGTTCTCTGTCCTGTTTTTCTCTCTTCTGTCGGGCCGTTAACAATGTGAATATGTGCTTTTGCTTCCTGTCTGAGCTTTCTCTTTGTTGCACGTTGAAGTAGGGATGGGCATTTTAAAAAGAACTGATATTAGAGTTTATAGATCATTGTTTAAATGGTTGGAGATCTTTTTTCACCCTCAGCCAACTGCCAGACTTTGTTCACATGCGCAGCGTTAGCGGTCAAACGTTGCCGTTAGCCAAAAGTTTGTCTCCTCCAGCTCCTCCACCTGAGGGATGATATCCATCATTGTGTGATACCTTCCATCATCAGAGCAATAAAGCCATTAAAGGAATAGTACACCCAAAACATGATTAGCCTTCATTTTCTACTCACCCCCATGCTGAACAAAACTCTGGAGTACTTTTTTGATATCTCAAAGGCATCTGGAGATCTGGGAGGCTTCTTGCTGTCTGCTGACATTCAAATAATGGAGGTCTATGGCGCCCGAGACAGAAAGGTCCATAAAAGTCCATAAAAACGTGTCAATATTCCTCCATACTGCTCGTCCAATGTAATCCAAGTGTCCTGAGTGGGTAGCATCCAGAATTTACTCGAAACGAAGTCATTTAGAATGTTTTTAGAGCATAAACAGTAGTGTATAGGATTTCCTAATAGCGCCCCCATGCGCGCTCACGATTCTACGGAAGCCGGCAGACCAAACCGGAAGGAAGTGCGCATTCAGCGTCTGCTCTGCCGATAATGCAAGCGTAGAAGAAGAAATGTGCTGTTTACCTGTGCAAAGAAAGAAACAACGAAAGAAAAATGTCTGAGGACTTCAGTGTTGAGGAAGAGCATGAGTTCTTTGCCGAGCTGAATGCGCTGGTTTGGTCTGCCGGCTTCCGTAGCGTCGTGAGCGCGCATGGGGGCGCTATTAGGAAATCCTATACACTACTGTTTATGCTCTAAAAACATTCTAAATGACTTCGTTTCGAGTAAATTATGGACGCTACCCACTCAGGACACTTGGAATACATTGGACGAGCAGTATGGAGGAATATTGACACGTTTTTATGGACTTTTATGGACCTTTCTGTCTCGGGCGCCATAGACCTCCATTATTTGAATGTCAGCAGACAGCAAGAAGCCTCCCAGATCTCCAGATGCATTTGAGATATCAAAAAAGTACTCCAGAGTTTTGTTCAGCATGGGGGTGAGTAGAAAATGAAGGCTAATCATGTTTTGGGTGTACTATTCCTTTAAGTCCTTATCTGGGAATGCTGCATACAGAACCTTAAAGCTACAGTGTGTAATAATTACAGGGATATACAGTCAGAAATGTAATATATTATACATAACTATGTTATTTATCATCATCTACGAGCTCAGCCTCTTAACCTTAATATTTGCGTTGCTGTGGTCTGCAGTCTGGACTTTAGATGTCGCTGAAAATTACACACTGTAGCTTTAAACACAAAATGTTTTGGGAGCAAGCTAAAAAGGGGAAGGTTTTTTTTTTTTTTTTTTTTTTTTTGCATAGATGCTGTTTTCAGGTTTTTCCAGTTATTAAAAAGTCAATGCCCATCCCTGCTTTACAGAATTATGAAACCTTCTTACTTTGTCACTGGTTTTTAGAATAAGAACAGACTTCTCCTACAGAGCTGTAGGTTTAATCTAAAGGAGCTCTACTTCAGATGTTTCCAAAGATTATATATAGATGCATCTCTGTAAATTGGAATATTATTTATAAAAACACATTTATTGTAGCAATTCCATTTATGCAGCATACTATGCAAATCCTTTTGCATACAGAGTGATATACTTAAAGCATTTCGATGTTGTAACCATTGAATTCCTAATTATTACAGACGCCAATTTTAGACAGCATCCACATGTGCCCAGTGCCGCAGGAAATTAAATCGGCTTCTTTTCATAGCTTGTCAGTAGAGGGATGCATGAAATGCTCTGAAACTTTGGACCACATAAGATGACTTTAGTGGAGAAACACGAAGAGACAACATGACTCCTGATGTCAGGCCAGATGACTGCTTTGTCCGTGCCCAGAAGAAGAGATTTGACCTTCGCTATCCCTTCTGCCATCTTATTGTACACTATATATATTTGCGGCATCCATTTTTCATTTTTGATCCCTTAGGTTTTCCATTCCTGCCGCCTTCGCCTCTTTTTGCTTTTTTGTCCTGTTTAAATTTAAGATAAAACTGTAATGTCTGTAACCTTTCTTTGGGATTGGCATTTATTGGTCCCTAAAGGCTACCTTTCCAAGCTGGTCAGGTTATACCCTTCACTTGAAAAGTTACATGAGGCATCTCTGAGAAAAGCTGCTGAGTTTGTTCTCTCCATCAGAGCAGAGGACACAGAAGCAGGTCTGCTAACCAAAGGGAGGCTGAACCTGCTGCTTAAGGCGTCTTCCTCGGCTAACAACTATATGATGGAGCTGCTTTCTGATCCAAAACACAGGGAAATATTCAGGCGCCATTTCTTTTTTCCTGCCTCTACCAGACACGGTGTTTTGTACTTTATTAAAGCCGCTTAATAGACTAAAAAACATTATTAGCAACTAAGAACTGCAGGAACAAGTTGGCTTTTTTTTTTTTTTTTTTTTTTACAAAAAGCTTTTTTATGGGGTGAAAAACGAAAAAAGCTTTCCCCCCCTTATGAGCTCTCCTTCCACCCCGTTGTCTGCGACTGACAGTGAACTTTTCCAAAACCATCAGTGAGTTTGGAAACTGGACATCAAGCTGCTTGCTTAGTTTTTTGACCAAACCCCTGTTAGACGTAACTTTTGGCTTAGAAGTGGCATGACACTGTGAATCATAGTTGGAACCCATGCATCTGTCATCTTCTTCTATTGGAAAGACAGCAGTTAAAATGTTTCCTTTCACTTTGCATTGTTGTGTTTCTGCTGAACTGTGGTTAAATAGGCTGCCTTCCCCTCACATAGACACTACATTTCTGTTTAAAAAATCCTTGTTTTTATTCTTCTGATGTAGCATTTTATTCTACTGAAAATGCTTAATTTATATCACTCTTTGATTAATGAATCTATAGAATAGTTTCACTTTTTGAGGATATTCCTATTTATGGAGATGCAGTTGAATATATAATGAGAGCAGGACAGGAGGAGCACTAAAGGTAGCTGTAGAGTTTTACTAAAATTTTTAAGTTCCACATTAATTAAGCTACTAGTGACTAATTGCTGCTGATTCTGCGTCATAAATTTGTTTTTAAAAACTTCATCTGAATCAGAAAAGATTGTACTTAATATAACTTGACCCTAAAGATAATTAAATCCAGGATTATTGTGGTCTAAACATCTCAGTTCCATCTCAATCATTTTTTGCAGGTTTGATAACTCTGTTAGCGGGAAATTTTTCAGGACAAAGTTGCAGTTTGATTCTTTCTTTCTTGGACGAATAAACCATGTTGCTTTTATTTCTTTTAAGCTGAATTAAAACATCTTTGATTTTTGTTGGGTGGCTAGTAAACGGAATGCTGCATGATTTTTCTCTTGCTTCTGGGGTTTCTGCTTTGAGGTGATCCCTGCATTGGATGGTGGCTGTAGCCCCTGTTTACTCTGTTTGGACCTCAGGTTACAGGGGTGTTCCTGGGGGTTTCAGCAGGCTAAACACTTGATTCTTGGTCTTCCTTGTCATAAATATATATAACCAGTAATACTGACCAGTCATTGGTGGGTTACAGCGCTCAGAGACGTCCTACTGACAAAGAGGCTGCAAAACATGGCGAGGATGTAGCGCTCTCGGTAAGGAGACTAATATAAATTTTGTTAAGAGAAAACAAAATGTCGGTGATGGCATTACTTTTTTTAATTTTACTTCATGGCCTTTAGCTATATAGATGCTCCACATGATTTTTGGCCAAAAAAAGAAAAGAAAAATAATAAGTCTGTTGCTTTTACCTTCCTTCCTCTGGTATATCACCCTAAGTTTCTATGTAACCTGCTGGAACACTTTCTTCACTGAAGCATTCAGTGCATCATATTTATAAAGGTGGTTGATCCATTACCTCTGTTCCTTTTTGTCTTCAGTAAGCACCGCAGTCCTGTTGGTCCAACACTTCTGATGGTGAAGGCGTCATCTTGAGAGGAGGATTGTCTCTGGACCAGTCTGTTGATGGACGTGCTTCCAAAGAGCCTCTGTGGAAATCTGCTTCTTCAGGGCTGCAGTCTGTGATTCAGACACTTTTCAATTTATTCTCGCTTCATCTGTTAAATCTCTCTCATTCTACAGCTTTTACTCATATCCACTGTTTCCAGTTTGAATTGTCTGGACATTATTGAACTCTGCATTTATTTGGGATGTTTGAATTTAAGCAGAGCTCAGCCTGGATGCCAGGCCTAAATAAAATAGAACATCTTAAAGTGTTTTAGGGAAAATCTGTTTGTTCAATACGTACTTAACTCACAAACATCATGTCTGCGCAGAAAGTTTTGGCCTAATTGAGAAATTGATATTCCACCTGTAGTGTAGCGAGGTTGTAGGGAGCTTTTCAAGAAGAAAGAAAAAAAGACCTCCTATGGGATAAAGCCACTCAGTCTTAATGTTCATTATTTAAATACCAAACCATAGTTTTATCTAAAATGGTTATAAAATTAGTGCCTAATAAAAACCATGCCATATGGTATGAGCCTGAATGTATAAAAGCTGAATGCTTTACTTTATGTGTGTTTATTTTTGTAGTTGGTATAACAGCAGCTTGGTGTTTGTGTTTTTTAATGTATTAACTTTGTGACCTTATTTTTATTGTTTCGGGATATTGGCCAATTATGTTGCAGATATTGTTACCATTTTTCCAATCAGTAAAGTTTTTTTCTCTCTCTCTTTCACTGCAACACCGTTAACATCCTGGTTAGCCACATACTGTCTAGAAGATGAATTGTTTTAATATTAAGACTTCAGCACTGATTTTGGTCACATTGAAAACTATTTATGAAGATGATCTCAAAGAAGTTTGAACTTCCTATTTATTAAAATGTTTCATTTTTTTTGTGAAGGCAGTTGTGAAACTAGTTTTTCTTTCTGGAATTAAAGGAAAAATGAAAAGTAAGAAGTGTGGTGTTGTTTTTTGTGCACATGGATTGATGGGTGAATGGAAGAAGAGGGAGAAGATGTTTCTTTTGTGTTTGTTTCTTTTTTCCACATAGGAGCAGGTTTTAAATATGAATTAAGTCTAATCAGTGTTTTCCGATAAAACAGATTTAAGTGTGACAAAAGCATTTTGCTTTTAAATAATTTCTTGGCAGGTGGGGTCGCAGTACTGTGCCGATGTACAAGGTTGTAAATGTGGAGTTTGGCCTGATGTGTTTGTGTAGGTATGTATGTGTGCGTTTACGTGTATGTGTGTATATATATATATATATATACACTATATTGCCAAAAGTATTTGCTCACCTGCCTTGACTCACATATGAGCTTAAGTGACATCCCGTTCCTAATCCATAGGGTTCAATATGACGTCGGTCCACCCTTTGCAGCTAGAACAGCTTCAACTCTTCTGGGAAGGCTGTCCACAAGGTTTAGGAGTGTGTTTATGGGAATTTTTGACCATTCTTCCAGAAGCGCATTTGTGAGGTTGCACACTGATGTTGGACGAGAAGGCCTGGCTCTCAGTCTCCGCTCTAATTCATCCCAAAGGTGTTCTATCGGGTTGAGGTCAGGACTCTGTGCAGGCCAGTCAAGTTCATCCACACCAGACTCTGTCATCCATGTCTTTATGGACCTTGCTTTGTGCACTGGTGCACAGTCATGTTGGAAGAGGAAGGGGCCAGCTCCAAACTGTTCCCACAAAGTTGGGAGCATGGAATTGTCCAAAATGTCTTGGGATGCTGAAGCATTCAGAGTTCCTTTCACTGGAACTAAGGGGCCAAGCCCAGCTCCTGAAAAACAACCCCACACCATAATCCCCCCTCCACCAAACTTTACACTTGGCACAATGCAGTCAGACAAGTACCGTTCTCCTGGCAACCGCCAAACCCAGACCCGTCCATCAGATTGCCAGATGGAGAAGCGCGATTCGTCACTCCAGAGAACGCGTCTCCACTGCTCTAGAGTCCAGTGGCGGCGTGCTTTACACCACCGCATCCGACGCTTTGCATTGCACTTGGTGATGTATGGCTTGGATGCAGCTGCTCGACCATGGAAACCCATTCCATGAAGCTCTCTGCGCACTGTTCTTGAGCTAATCTGAAGGCCACATGAAGTTTGGAGGTCTGTAGTGATTGACTCTGCAGAAAGTTGGCGACCTCTTCGCACTATGCGCGTCAGCATCCGCTGACCCCGCTCCGTCAGTTTACGTGGCCTACCACTTCGTGGCTGAGTTGCTGTCGTTCCCAAACACTTCCATTTTCTTATAATACAGCTGACAGTTGACTGTGGAATATTTAGGAGCGAGGAAATTTCACGACTGGATTTGTTGCACAGGTGGCATCCTATCACAGTTCCACGCTGGAATTCACTGAGCTCCTGAGAGCGACCCATTCTTTCACAAATGTTTGTAAAAACAGTCTGCATGCCTAGGTGCTTGAATTTATACACCTGTGGCCATGGAAGTGATTGGAACACCTGATTCCAATAATTTGGATGGGTGAGCAAATACTTTTGGCAATATAGTGTATATAAATTGTGTACATGTGTATATAGATTTTTTGTGTGAATATTGGATCAAAAAAACGTTTAATATTAAGGTTACTCCACTTCAAGTCAATTTAAGTGCAATTAGAAAAAAATACCCCTTTTATACCGACAGGTTTATTTGATGGGGGGCTTTGTTTCTAATTATGTTCAGGCAAATTTAGTTAGGTTGGCGTTAACCAGTCTCTTTTCGTGTATTTGGTTGATTCGTATATCATTGTTTGTCAAAATTGTCTGAAATGAATTTCATTCCATTTCTTAAATCACATATTATGAGTATCTCTGTACTCAAATAGCCTTTTTAACAAACAATTTTTTTTTAATCTCACTAGAATAATGTCTTTAATTGCTGCTTTACTTGGTAAAAAATGTATCAAGTAGTGTCATTCCCACCTCTCGAACTGGGTCATTACCAGGGATCTAGGATGATCTCCTTAGTTTATTTAGAAGCATACATTTGTTATTTGCTCATTCTATCTAAAAGTTTAGTATTAATACAGCGATAAAAAATTGTTCTCTAAGTATAGCTAATTTAATCAACAAAAATTGTTATCCTGTTAAATTCATGGTAACTACAAGAACCTTTAAGTATTAATTGAGCAAAACAATAAACAGCTATACATTGGAAAAATAATAAAGCAAAGGAGATATTTAAAATAAATTCAAGTTTTCGATAAGAAAGTGGACCAAGTGTAAGGGTTAGGAAGTACTGATTTTAAAACTAATCTCACTTTTTTCAGGAGAAAGCAAAAGAAAACAGACGGTTTTATCGAAGTAAGATTTGATTATACAGATTTAAATAAACTATCACACGTTCAAGGCCAAAAGTGCCAATATTCATTCACATCTGCGTTAACTTTGCTGTAGTTGCTTTAAATTTTGTACTACTTCACCTACGGTAGGTGGCGCTGTGCACTGATAGGGTTTAAAGGTCCGGGAGGACTTCCGGTTTGAGACAAAAACCACTGAGCAAAACAGGTCAGATGAGGTGAGAGATAGGTAAGCAGCTGTCGCTTCATTTAACGGAACCTCAGGATACATTTGCTAATTAAAAAAATATATAACGTTTAAGCATTTATGTTAACAGACCTTAGATGTGTTTTTTTCCCCCGGAAAAGAATATGTGAAGAACTTTTTCATTAGATTTTTTAAAAATATATTAATGGTGAGAATTACCCCACCGTCTGGCTCTCGGTAGCAGATGCTGATGTTGAAAAGGAAAAAAATGACTGACTTAATCCTGTTAGAAATATTTGTAAAACTGTATTTTACAGACCCTTGTGTAGTCTGCTGTGCTACGCAGAAGGAAAAGAAAGGGCTGGTCCGGAAAAATAAACCGGATGAACAGTTCCTAATGTGTAATAGCTGCAATGTCTTTTTTATTTTTAACTACCCCAATCCTGTTTAGTTAAAGAGTGTTTGCTTATAATCGTTGTTCTGCATAAATCATTACTTTGGTCAGTTTTTTTTAGATGAAAGTGAGTCAAACCTTCACTGAATTAACTGACATCAAACTGAAGTGAAATCACCATTGCATTATAATAACTTATAATAATATTACTGACCCAGTTTTCAGACTTTGATTGGTTTAACTCTTTAAACTCCACATTAGATCTAGATGATATTTGGTAAGAAGCATATAGGGGCCCCATCCTGCCAACCTGAAGTAAAATCAGGGATTTTTTGAGCAATGTTGACAGCAACTTAGATAAAAGTGACCAGTTTGACAGACTGTGAGAGGCTTTAATTTTGGAATTCCACATCAGACCCTGAGGACTTCTGGTGAAAACTATCTACTGTCACCCTGAAGTGAAATCAGTAATTGAAAACAGGGAGATTAGCAGGATTCATGGAAACAGATGAAAAAAAAAAGTCTAAATTACCTATTTTGAGAGGCTTAATTTTGGAATTCCACATCAGACCTTGATGACTTCTGGTGAAAATTATCTAGGAGTGTCCTAATATCAGTTTGAAGTGAAATCAGTAACGGGAAACAGGGAGGTTTGCAGTATTCATGGAAAAAGATGCAAAAAAAATGTCAAATTTACCGATTTTTGAGAGGCTTTAATTTTAGAATTCCTTGATGACTTGTGCTGAAAACTATCTTTGGGTGTCCTGTCACTCTGAAGTGGAATCAGTAACTGGAGACAAAGTTTTGGTTTAACAGATATTCAAACTTAGGTAAAATAAATTGGCATTCTGAAATAAAGTGCACAAATAATTTAATGTTAAACAGCCACTTAATAAAAACACATTCACAGGAGCACATAAGAAATATTTTTTTTACACCAGAGGGGTATAAATTATAACAAATTCTAGTTAATAAATGTTAAACTTGTCAGTGCTATTTTTAAAAGTCCAAGCCACCGTATTTCATGGCGTATGCGTGACCGATTTAAAAAAACAGGCAGAGCTGCTTGGCGGTCGTTTCTGAAGTGGAGGCTGGCTTGACCTGAGTAAATAAAGTCCAGGCACATGACAATTAACTGCTGATATTTCCAATAAACAATGCTTGTAGATTTTGTTACAGACATTTAACCACACTATCATCTAAATGCTATTAGGTTCTACCAAAATAAATAAAGAGCCATTGGGGCTAAGTCCCTTTGAGTTAATAGTTTACAGTGAGCGTAAACCTTTTCCTGCTTGCTCATAGTTACACACAGCCATCTTATTTAATCATTAATTTCTCTCCCTGTATCTATTTTTTTCTTCCAGAATGATATAATTCTCTTTAGGTTTCTACACTGGATCCTAAAAATGAGTATCTCTGCCCTCTGTCTACTTAGCAGCTTTGGCTTTGGCATCCTTGCCCAAGGTGCGTTCATGCTCATACAAGAAATATAAGAATTAGGAAAGTTTGGTCTTGAACTTTGGTTTTAATCATCCATTGTTTTATTTATTTTTGTAATAGCACAGCAGTGTCCCAAGCCTCCTGGGGGGCAGAATATGAATCTGGAGAATGAGTATATTTCAAAGGATACATTTGAGGATGGTTCTACTGTGTCTTTTGCTTGTAATGTCGGCTACACACCTGCAAAAGGATCACCAATCATCAACTGTAACAAGGGCACATGGAGCCCTGTTACGCTGACTTGCAAGAGTAAATATACTCACATAACTCTTTAAGAGCTTTCATAATGTAATGTCAGTTGTGGTATTTTCTCATATGTTCAACATAGTTAATTCTCTATGGAGCCGCTGTGTTGTATTTGAACTTTCACCCTGCACTGCGATTTTAACATTTACCTTTCTGTAGTTTGGTTTTCATTAATTGACTGCAACCACATTCACAACTTTTAAATGAGGCATTTTATTTAACATTTGGTCTTTTGACAATGTTAGTTTTGGGTTCTAAACTCAGTGAAAGACTGGGACAAAAAAAACAACAACGACAACAACAACAAAGCAAATAAATATAATCATAAAAGAAAACAATGCTCAAGACTATTTAAGCATTGCATTTTTCTTAGCATCTGTGGATAACACTCTTGACTACAATTTAAGCATGTTTAGAGTTTATACAATTTATACAATTTCAATCTAGAAAAATTGTATAAAAGTAAAAAAAAAAAAAAACAAGCAAGAAATTTGATTCTACAAAATCATAGAATTTTGCGATGAAAAATATGCAGAAACAAACTCTGAACAGAGATAAAAAAAAAAAAAGTTTGGGAGAGAAAAAAGGCAACTTGACTTGAATTTAAATTATTTAACCTGCATGGGAAAGATTACAGGTTAAGCTACTTGCATTGAGGTTTGACTAATAGTTTAGCTGGTATACGCTTGTAATGTCTGTGTCTTTCTATTTTAGGGAAGAACTGTGGACCTGTTGAAGATAAACCTAATATGATAGTTGAATATCCTGATGAGACACTGTTTGGGGATAAAGCATTGATCAGCTGTAAAACAGGGTAAATAAAACAATTATAACTCAAACAATAAAATAATAAATCATTATTGTGGTTGGTGTTGAAGCTAACAATAATCTGTTTTTTCCCCTTAGATACAATCTAGTTGGTAACCGTGAAGTCAAATGTGAATCGTCAGGGTGGACAGGAAGGTTGCCTGAATGTGAAGGTTGGTCTCATTTGTGTACAAATTTGAAAAAAAGTTTAAGCTGTGGTTTTTAGTCTAATGGAGTATTTCTTTCTAGTAATTAGGTGTCTCCAGACAGTGGATATTGCAAATGGTAAAGTCGAAAGTCCACAGAAAGAAGAGTATGAATATGGAGAAGTTGTGCAATACTCCTGTGACAATGACTATGCCCTCATCGGATCGAGTTCTTTAACCTGTGGAGAAAATGGGAAGTTTGAACCCCCAACATCATCTTCTCCTCCGTCATGCGTCTGTAAGTAATCTTTGAAATCTAAACCTTTACCATTTTTAACACTGAGCAACAATTGAAGTGATACAGTTGAAATGCTGTTCAATCAGAAGTTACTTTAAAATGTTCCTTGTGTGATAGTTATGAAGCTACAGCTAGCATAGACAAAACGTTAAGCTGCATTTAACTCAGTGATTTGCAAATGTCATCGCTAGTAATGAAGCCCACCCTTTCTGGAGAAGCACCTTGGTTGTCTGCAGCCTGTAGCTTTTACTAACCTGTTTTCAAACCTGATCAGATGAGATAAAGATTGGTTATATATCACCAGAGGTCAAGTTAAGTCATGGGTTTTCAGGGCAGAAATCCAGGTCAAGTCTTTGTTGTTTGGGTTTTTGTGTGACTCCAGTCTGACTTTCATATTGGCTCAAGACACCTGAAAATAAACTTGCTGGAACAGCCTCATCAGTGTAAGTCCCACTGAGATTCTAGGCCCCGGCCTCAACCGAACCAGAATCTGTTCTGTTGAGGTGTATAAGCAAAAGAGATAGAAATGGTTGTATTGGTGCAAATAAGCATCTGGGTGTTCTGTCTGTTAAAGAGGCCACAAGTAATCCAAAACACTCGAAAACTGGAATCAAAGAGTCATGGCACATAATAAAAAATAATCCTAACAAATTGGTTTGCAAATGTCAACAAAACTTAGTGTTGATGACACAATATTGTTTCAAAGTTTACATGAAAATCATGCAGCGGGACATAACAGGTGGTTCTGAGTTATTATGAATTAGACAGGCTTATTTTTAACACATATTCTACATGTTGTAGCGTCATGGCAGCACTGTTCTCTATGCCGGCACTTTTGGGTATAACTCATCCTTCTATTATGGAGATGGATGGAAACATTGTTGATTGTTCAGGATAATATGGTCTAGAAAGGCTTTTTGATTATTGAACCATCAGCCACTTCAAGCTCAGGAGAAGGTGGTGATGATGAGGAATATGAAGGTATCACACCTTACAGGTCACAACCATCCAGAGTGGATCTCTAGAGTCAGACTCTGAGTTGAGAGTCAGCTAATGTGACCGCAGCAGTGGAGAAACACGGCTTGATACGCCATGGATACAGATAGTATAACCAGTTAGTTTACTAAATATAAATTAATGTATAATACTTTAAATGAACATCATTTTGAAATAAAACCCCCACCACTGTTACAAGAGGTGATCTACTATATTCTTAAAGTTATTGCTAGCTCCTCCACCCTTCCGTCACTGCCAGGGTTGTCAGATCTGCATGTTTCCAGTCCAAAATAAATGGGAAAACCCCACCTCAGTTAAAAAATACAGCATAAATTCCCCTGAACTTTCTGTTAACACCTGGCACGTCAAATTTCAATTCAGTTTATTTATATAGCGCCAAATTCACAACACATGTCATCTTAAGGCACTTTACAGTTTCTGTATTAGGTGTCAAAGACACCTAAATACAGAATGTAGAGCCATGTTATTACCATAAAGCAAGGCTCTGCTTTGGTATTTCAGCTATAGCTTTGGGTCATCATCGGGAACAGTAGCAAGCTATGACATCAGCCTCTTGATCTTTTCTGAATATTTTCTTAAATTCCTCTATCCTCGACAACATCTCGAAACTGATGTGGAGGTGGAAGTGCTGGGACTGACATCAGCAGGTTGTGTGTCTGACTCATAAACTGGCTTATTTTCTCTCTCCTGGGGCAGCGCTTTCAATGGGAGAACAAAATAAAGAAAACCTCCTTCCCAAAATGTTTCAAACACAGAAGAGACACTGTGGAGTGCTCTAACTTTTCCCGATCTCGTCTGACCTGCTTCCAGCCACTTTGAAAGCAGCTCCGGATCCTTAGGAAATGTAAATAAGCCGACACCATCCTTATGGGTGTTGAGGCAAAAAGCTATAACACAACACGTCGCATGGCCGTATATGAATCCATGAAACCTGGATGAACTTTCCATAACTAACCCACTGTTCCAATGGTCAGTCGTTCTCCTGCATACGTCACTCACATTTTCTCCCCCAGTCACTAAGCAGGGCTAGAGATCTCTGAATGGCAGCTTTTTTTTTGATAAGAGAAAATATTTTTATGCAGGCACCCTTGTAATATTACAGCCATCATCGGTAATAATGTTTTGGTCTTAAAAAAATACTAGAAAATGTCAATATTGTGTGTCATGAACACTCTAAGCATAGCTGATGTTGCACAGGTTAGAGTTTGTTTAAGAGCAAAGGATAGTAACCCCATACAGGGGTCTCAAACCGGTTCCAGAAAGGTTTTCTTTCCAAGCAAGCAATCGCACACCAGACTCCATCGAGTCATCATGTCCAGATTGCACTCAGTTGATGAGATGACTGGAGTCTGGTGTGCGATTGCTTAGTTGGAAAGAAAACCTGCAGCCCTTTCTGGAACCAGTTTGAGACCCCTGCGTTAGATTCTTCTTTTTTTTTTTTTGCCCACTTTCCGTTTAGTAAACTTTTCAGAATTGAGACATTATCAAACCTCCTCTTAGCCCAAAGTTTTGCACAGCATTGTACTCTTATTTTTATTATACTGTGCTTTTTATCTTTTAGTGGTTCAGTGTCAAGAACCCCAGATTACAAATGGGGAATATCTGGAAGGAGCTCGACCTCCTTATAAGTACAAGTCTACTGTGACATACAAATGCAAACAAGGATACAAGATGAAAGGATCACAAAGGCTGACCTGCAATGAAAAAAGCGAGTGGTCACCGGGAATTCCACAATGCATCAGTAAGTTATTAGTAGATATGAACAGTCATAAGGTAACTCTTTAGAATCTGTGGCTTCTGGTGGTTTATGGTATTTCATGTTTTAAATCTTACTTCTTCACCTGTATGGATGTAGAAGGGAGATTTTTGTGTAAACTTTGCAGCCTAAGGATCTGGACACAGGCAAAGTTAAAGCTGATCTTCAGTTTTTATTTTGCATAGTATTTTTAGTTTAATTAATACATCCAACAAAAACAAGATTTTTTTTTTGTATGTCATTTTTTCATAACTTCTTGCAACAAAGGAACCACTTGGTAAAAAAATGTTGCTCAAATCTCAAATGTTCTTCAAAATTTCAGCTTTTTTTTTAATTTATTTATTATTTTTTCTTTTACAGGCAGTGGAAATACTCTTGTGGGAGGATTGATTGCTGGACTTGGTGAGTTTTAACATCACGATTACATATTAAAGAGACTAGTGGTAGATTCAAACCCAAATCGTTTTTGGTGTCAAAAACATGGATGGGCTATTTTGGGAAGAACACTTAGCTGGGAAAAGAAGGGCTGCAGCAAAACAACCACAATAGTTAGTAAAACCAGTGTTTATGACTGCAGACTTATAAATAGATTAGCTCTAACCATTTGAATTTCCAGCTCCACAACAAAGACAGGGACCAGTGTTTTAAACACTGGTCTCAGACTCCAGTTTCTAAGGAAAGCTGTCCTTTAATTAGTGTTGCACTGATATCAATACCAGTATCGGGCGGGGCCCCCGATCCTGCACTAAAATGGTGGTATCGGTATCAGCTAGTACCAACAAATAGGGCACTGATACCATTTTGGGAGCCAAAAGTTTATTCAACTATTGTCACCCATTCCAGGTAGGCAATAAAAAGTTCTACTGGATTCACTTTGTATTAGTCTTTTTCCTGCTTCACAAAGGTAGGCAGCAGCTTGACAAAGCCATGATGGAAATTATTTTACATCCAAGTAGTATGCAGTTCTTCATATACACACACACACACATATCGATTTCAAACAGATGGTATCGGTATCTGTATTGGCCGATACTGAACAGCTAAATATCGGGTATCTGTATCGGGGCCAAAAAAGTGGCATCAGCGCAACACTACCTTTAATTTTTAGATGCATTTCTCATGAACAAACCCGGACTCCTTTTTGAGCTTATTAGCAGAGTCCTGCAGAGTTTGGCTGCATGCCAAGGAGTAAAGATGCTAATTATTGATTATTTTATCTAAATTTTATCAATCTTATCAATGAACTTAGGTTTTTAATTGATAAACGGACATTTCTTTAAAAACTTTAAGAAGTTTTTTCTTGTATCAAGAGGATATTTCTATATCACGAAGGGATAAATATTTTTTCTCACAAAACAAATAGTACATAATATTTTAACAATTCATTGAGCCAGATGTATTAAATACAGAATAAATGAACAAAAATGTGGTGTACACATTATTTAAAGGTATTTTGGAGGATTTTTTTTTTAAAAGATCGCCCTCTCCACTTAAAAAATGCATGTGCAAGAGCATGCATGAGTCCAAAGTGCATTCTACATCTTTGTCTCCATTAAACAGTGTAAATAATCCCAGACCGGACTCTCAATCGACTTATGTTTGTGGTTTTCCACGCCTCCTTTCTGGCTTTACTTCTCTTAATTAATTAATTAAGTTCAATTAATTCATTTGTCAATTAATTTGATCAAATAGAATAATATTTGATCTAATAAAATATCAATCCATTAAGGGAATTATTTGTTTACATCCCTGTTACAGTGGTTATTTTGCAATTTTGTGGAGGTGCATTGAGCAAAGGACACAAACAGCTGTAGGGGGGTTAAAGTTTGAGACCACAGGTTTAAGATCATCTCGTTAAGTGGAGAAGGATGAAGCTCAGCCATCCTCAGATATCCTTCTGTAAAGCAATGTAGCCCTGGTACATGTTGGCAGCTGACTTCCCTATATGGTATTCCTTAAAATATTGGAAGAAGACAAAAGAGGTAAAAAACAACATAGAATAAAAAGAAACTAAAGTTGCAGCAACCATGGGACAGGGTAAGTGCCCTCTTTAGGCTATATACAATGTATGTTGAAGATAAAAGATGGAAAATCAGCCAATAGAAATTTCACTTCTCTGAAATACTCATTTCACATGCAACTTTACACATAGATTGTTGGTGTCTGTGTTTATTTATTCTTAACCATAATCATAGAGATAACTATTGAGCTAACCTCAGTTTCTTATTTTTAACAAACTTTTCCCTCTTTAGCATTGTCTTTCCCTTGCTAATATTTTTTTTTATTGCATTTAAAGGGTGACCTACCTGTTTAAATGTCAAGTGATTCAAATTTTTTGCTTTTTTTTCCACAGTAAGCATCACTGTCCTGCTGCTTCAAAATTACTACCGGTAGATATGACCGTTTCTCAGGATGAAGACTGGCCTCCATCTACACTGGGAATGTGCCTGTCCTTAATGCTCTGATGTTATGGCAATCTGAGACGGAAGCAGATGAAACTGTTTCCTGCTTATTGTGTCTTTCTAAAGCAAAAGCAAACATAATCACTTTCTGTTTGAACGTTACTTGCCTGGTCGTTATAAAACTGCATTGGTTCTAAACGTAAGCAGTGCCACGCGCTTTGGCCTTTGTAGATGCATTCACAGGTTGTACCAAAGTAAGCAAACAATAAGATGTTTGAACTAGTTACTCTTTTTTATGTATATGTTGCAAAAGTATAGGTTAAGAAAAAAGTCAAACAGGATTTTTATGATTTTAGTTTGAAACTTGTCAAAGTGAGAAAATGGTTGCAAAGAAATTTCCTTTTGCAGAAATTCTATAAGTCGATAACAATAAAGGAAATGGCTAATTTCACAGTAAGGTATTGCATTGATAAAAGTTGATCAGCCAACCAGTATTACAGGTCCAGACTGCATAAAAATGTAGGATCTGCAAAAAAATCCAAAGTGCCTGAAAAAATTGTATACAGAATGAAAAGAAGCCAAGTATTTTTTTTGTTTTTTTTGTCTTGTTTGTTCTGCAATATTGACTCAGAAATGTGAGAAATGTTTGAAATGTATTCTCTGTACATTTTGCCCTTGCTCTGCCTTTTTATTTATAAAAGATTCAATAAAAGTTTATTTTATTTTGAGAGGAAAAATAAGTCCTGAAATTTTTTTTTCCCAAACTCCTTCAATAAAAATCTAAATAAAATCTAGTGCTTTGTTTGCTTGGTTGTATAGTTAAGCAACCCATCGTTTACTGGGGATGAAACCTGCATAAAACTGATATTATACCATAGAGACAAACAATAAAATGTTCATTTTAAGTAAACAAAAATAATTTAAGCAATTCTTGAATTGTGAAGATAAACAGATAATGCGTAAGTCAGTTACACTCAGTTCAGAGCGTAAAGGGTAACAGTCGTCTAGACCAGTAAATTATTTTATTTAGATACATTTAAGAAATAAACTTCCTGTGATTAACAATTGAAGCAACAGCCAGATAAAATAGAATGTACTGTGTGAAATTTGGTAGAAGTGGAAAAAAATGGCTTTAAATTTTAACCCAAAACCTGTTTTAATAGATGTCTTTACTTTTCTTTCATAGAAATTTAACCGCTCAGTCTGAGCTCTTCAGTTGGCTGTTTCACAACAGTTTTTATTTTAAATTCTAACAGTTGTTCGAACAATAGCTGACAAACAAAATCCAGCCGAGGCAGAGAACTATGGAGGATGATGAGTGCCAAAATTCAATAAATAAATAAATAAATACCTTATGAAATAATTATTTAAATGTTTCGTTCATTGATTGAAACTGGAAACAACACATAATTTATTTAACAAATATGTAATTAATTATATGGCCCTTAGTTAAACATAGTACATTTATTTAATGTGAAAAAATTTAATTATGGTGAAATTAATTATGGTCTTTCATGGTGAAAAATAATTTTTTTGATGTGGTGTAAAGTATATATAATACGCTTATGAGAGAGCTTGCGGTAGTCTGGTGTGGTGGGAGCTGCAAGAGACATCAGCAGATTCAAAGCTGGTCCCAACAACTGACTAACAACTGATCACAATCTCTCAATAACTTTTTCAAGGCCAAACTAGAAATATAGAGGCTTAAGTTGCTCACCCACTGTGCTGTAAATAAATTGTGGCACATTTTTGAAGTTATTTCTGCATTTTTTTGTGATAATATTGTATTTAGAGTAAAAGAAAACTAGGAAGAAGCTTCATTAGCTTCCTCAGCGAGAAGCAGCCAATCAGACGTGAGGATTTCTATATGGAAGCGAGCCCAGTCCTGCCTCTGACTATGGATGCGTGACAAGTTGAATTTATTCATGGTGAGCGTTCAATGCAGGAACATAAAATTATTTATTAAATCATTAAATAATGATATTCACTTATCAATATATTTGATTAAGGCCCATATAATTAATTGTGTATTTATTAAATAGATTCTGAATTTATTTCCAGTTTTAATAAACAAATTACACATTTAAATCATTGTTTCATAAATTATTCATGGTGTTGCGGCACACGTCACACTTTGTAAGAACTGGTACAACACTATCAGTATAAACTAGGGTGCTGACTATGGAAATTTGCTATTTAAGGCTGATTCCCCCAATGTTTCAAGGTCCTAAAGACATCACTGGGGGTTCCTTCTATCTTAAAATCTGATTTCTTTAGTGAAGGAGCTCTTAGCGGAAATTGTGTAAATTAATTTCCTAATTGAAAGGAGCTACAAACTATCCCTTCCTGAAACCAAAACACCAAAATGCAGCTTTAATGGATATAAAGGTTCTCCTATAAAGAAAATGACTGCATTGATATTTTTCTGTTTTTATCAATGATAACATTTGAAGAAATAGCTTCTCCTTGTACATCATTCTCCCATATTTACACATCTGCAATGCTGAAAATGCAAAGATTGCTCCTGATGATGTTTACCTGTCATTTTTATCGTTCAAGTCATTTCCCGGCAGTGATTAGCATTGGTAAAATGGTTTAAAAAAAAGTGCTTTATAAATGTTGCAGCTTCTGATCATGGAAAAGTGAATAATTTACACTAGCATGAGTCACTTGATATTATAAACTTGTGTCTCTTATTAAAGGTGAAATTTGAAGGCATCCAGACTTCAGCAATTTCTTTCTGAAGACATTTCAACACCTATCCTGTGGTGTCGAAATGTCTTCAAAAGAAAAAGTGAACCAAAGTCCGGTTGCCTCACAGTTTAACACTGTTTTGAGGATGTAATGACCTGGATGACTAAGAATTTACACAGGCAATCCTTTCCTGCTTACCCATAGTTTCATTTTATCTAACCAATTAATATACCTTCTCCCTCTTTATGACTTTTTGTGCCCCTGGAATGATGTAGGCTCAGAGTATGGGTTATCTGCACATTTTACAGATTTAACTTGATGTAAGGTAGGAGGATGGGACAATTAACTTTTATTTAATCAATTGTTAGTAATTAAATTCAGTTTATTTATTAAGCGACATTTCACAACATATGTCACCTAAAGACACTTTACAAAGACAATTAAACCAGATCATACAGTCAGATTGGTTCAAAGTTTTCTACCTCATGAAAACCAGCTGATTACATCGACTCATTGACTCAAAAGCATTCCCTCACACCAAGCATGGAGTGACAGTGGGGAGAAAACCCCACTTTTAACAGGAACAAACCTCCAGCAGAACCAGGCTCAGAGTATGTGGCCATCTGCAGACAGAAGCAGACATACAGAAAGAAGCAGTGATAAAAATAACTGACAGCCAGCTACACAGGCGGCCCCCATCCAGGAAACACACAGCCAGAGAGATGAGCTCCGAGCCAGCTCCCATGTCAGAGGATGAAATAGAGCATACTCAGCCAGTCACAGTCAGAGAAACAGGACTACACAAGAAAACAGGCCAAGCTCCAACATCTATAAACAAAGGTAATGGCAGCAGCACAGCTGATATTTCTCTCACGGATGGTGTCACAGCCAAACATTTGTTCCAGTGTAGTCCTGTTTCTCTGACTATGACTGGCTGAGTTTGCTCTCTTCATCCTCTGACATAGGAGTTGGCTCGGAGCTCATCTGCCTGGCTGTGTGTTTCCTGGACGGGGACGGCTTTTGAAGTTTATTTTTTATTTATATCTCATCTTCTGTCTCCTTGAACGCCAGTTGGCCTCTGCAGATGGCCGCTCACACTGAGCCTGGTTCTGCTGGAGGTTTCTTCCTGTAAAAAGGAAGTTTTTCCTCTCCACTGTCACTACAAGCATGCTTAGTGTGAGGGATTGCATGCGAGACAATGAGTGGATGAAATCAACTGGTTTTCCTTAGATAGAAATCTTTGAATCAATGTGACTGTATGATCTGATAAATAGTAAAGTGCCTTGAGATGTGTTGTGAATTGGCGCTATATAAATAAAGTGAATTTTTAAATTTTAATCTAGATTTAACAGGAAGTCGATGAAGAGAAGCAAAGATAGGAGAGATATGATCTCTCTTTTTAATTTTCATAATAACTCTGGCTGCAGCATTTTGGATCAGCTGAAGGCTTTCAACTACAGTTTTTAGACTTAATGATTGTAAAGAACTACAATAGTCCAACCTTATAGTAACAAGTATTTTGTTGTACCTAATGTAACTCCATTACTGACACTTTATTCAAATACATTTTTATTTCTAAGATAATAAGATTATTTGCTGCATCCTCCTCAACACATAAACACACAGTTGTAAAAGGCATTGATAAAGCATGGCCAACTGATTAATTATTTTGAAGTCAAACTAATGAATAAATTTTAAGTAGTTTTGTGGTCAGTTTTATATTAACAGGAACTGTTGTTACATCTACTCATGACATGGTAAAACATCCTATATAACTTTTTAAATTTTTTTTTTTACAACCATATTAAGTAAACTAAACACTTGTTTAAACCATTTATATTTTAATCTTATCTTCCAAAAAAAGGACAGCAATATAACAAAACAAACAAAAAAAAAAAGCTGAGAAAATAATTACTTTATTACTTTCATACACTAAAATAGTTTGATCAGGTTTTCCAATTTAAAATCATTTATATATTCATAAGCTCCACTATTGCAACATTATACTGCCCTCTAGTGGATAAATAGAAGCATTGCTTGTCATTTAGATAATTATTTTCAAGTAACGTAACCAGTTATCTTCTGTTTATTAAAATGTAAATTTTGTTACAAGATGTTCCAAAATTCAAAATGTTGAATAAAGTTTTAATAAAATAAACACACAAGACAATAATGCGTTTCTTATTTTAAAACCTTGATGTCAACGTTTCACTCAACCAGGAAGGGCCACAATGGTGCTTAGTTTCCTCCTCAATTCTGAGATGAGATCTGTCCTTCACTGTAACCGATTTCAAATGGTGCTAGAAAGAGAAATGGACTCTGAACACCAAAAGAAATCGGTCAACCTTGGAAAGAGGACAAAGGGGCTTGACAATCCAAAAACATCCCGATAGACAGACGCTTGTGGCTTAAATAATTTATGTTCATTAAGGACTGACTTTCTCACAGTTTAATGCTCTTTTTTGACATTTAATTACCTGTCACACCACCTGTTGATGATTCTTGCAGTGCAGCGAAACATTTCCCACCCAAAGAACACTGATTTCAAATGGTGCTAGACAGATGACATTATTCTAAGCCACCATCTGAAACCAGCTTCCAAAGGGGGCACTTCTCTACATCCATCATATAATTGGAATAGGCAGAAGAATCTGTTTAAATAAAAACAAAAACAAATAAAAAGTGTTAATTCATTATGTTTAGACATAATTCCCTTCATATAACATATAAACGAATAACACATAACACATTCTTGCTGAAGCTGAAGGAGTGAGTTCTATACAAATGCATTAGAAGACAAAATTTACTATAACTGAGAAATGTACTTTATTTACTCACATTACAGTTTGACATGGTTTCCTGTTGATAGTAATATTTAGAATATGGCATCAGAAGAACATTAGATTTTAAGTCAAAGTTGAAATCTGCTTTATATGGAGGCTTTCGCATCTGAAAACATTATTTTATTTTTTTTTATTTAACATTTATTTAACGAGGAAAAAAATCCCATTGAGATTAAAAACCTATTTTTCAAGGGAGTCCTGGACTCCCTTATAGGACCTTCGCTCAACAAGTTAAAGCGCTGTTTGCTTTTGATTAGAATAGGATGGGTGTCCAAAGAATAGATCTTCAGGAGTGTCGCTTTTTAAAATAGCAATCGGGGCTTTTTGGCCAGCGTGGTACTTCCTAAAGGTAGCCAGCAGCCAAACAAAAGTAACTCATGCACCATATATTAGTTTTTTTTGTTGTTGATTTGAACGTCATTCAATAGGAAATTGCGTCCCTCTGTGGTGAGTTTAGATCAAGACGAGACGGTTTTCAAACCAACATTGACCGCCTGCGACAGCTCCAGGATGGTTGTAGATTGAAGTTTGTTCAATCTGGTTCGTTGGCTTGTTGTAAAGTAAAAAAAAAAAAAGAGAGCCAGGTAAAGGAGAAATAGATAGTGGCAGAAAATGATAAAATGGAAAGACAACTGGAAAAGAAAATCACCCTGGCACTCCTCAGTCACTCTTTCTTTCCTCCAACACACCCACACATTTCATCTGATGTATAACCCCAGCAACATGGATGTGTGAAAAACCAAACAGCATATGTACTTAAAATTCTGCTTCTGCATTGCATCACATTGACTCACAAGCTCACCTGCAGACTTAGAAGATTAGTCCCGCTCTCTCTGTTGCTTAGAAGAACAGTTTGTTCGTCTCCAGTCACTACAAGAGAAAAAAAAGAAGAGTTGTGCTCAGTAGCTGGCAACAAGAGACATGACGCAGAAGCAAAGCTACAATGCGCAGAGAGGGTGGGGCAAGGACAGGTAGTGGCCAGCTCACTGACTTGTTGCCAAGTGCCTCAACTAAGTAGAAAAGCACTGAACCATCTCTAATTTCCTTGTTCTTTCCCATTGGTGTTTTTGCCATAGAAACCTCTGGAAACAATTATTTTATTGTAAAACTACATAAATCAGGTGGATCTGGACCCAGGCTAAAACATTCAGTACAATTTACCTCGTCAACACACCATTTACGAGCCTTTTATCAGGCAACAGGTGAACAAGGCTCAGTCATTTGTATCTGTAAGGGAGTATAAAGATGTTGTATTTGAGTCTGTTTGCATGGTAGCCACAGTGACAGCTCTGATCAGAGGGCCTCCCTGGACGTAGGTGTCTGATTCCTTTGCCTGGCCTGCTCCACCCTGCCCTGTCAGCTTTCTTTTTTCGGGTTGTTTGGTGCTTGTGTGCCACACGACCTGTTGTGTAATGCTTATAAAAGATTTAAAGGGACACGAGGCATTGGGAGAGGCATAAACCACACACTGACTGCAAATTAAACAAAGGAAATAAATGAGGATAAATACAAGCCTGTATTTATTAAGAGGTTTTAACACAGAGGTGAATTTATAAATTTACTTTCAAAAATTAATTATTCTTCAAAATTGGTAAAACATACCCTAAATAATTGTGTTCAATGACACTTATAGGAGCAATAAGTAATAATAACACCTACAAAATCCATAATACATTATGAGTGTGTCGTACAGGTTGCCAAGTAAGGAAAAATGAGGACAAAGTGCATCTAAATTCAAGATGAGGAGTCAAGAATGTTCAGCCAAATTATTCATGTTGTATGAATACTTTTGAAGGCTGCCAAGGCCTCTAGCTATTATTTCTAATTTGCTTCTCTTGCTGGCTTCCATGTTTGCAGACTGCTGCTGTTTTGCCAAAATAAATACCAAACGCTAAGCTCTGCTTGGCAAACCAAGGAACATTCATATGATTGGCTGAGGAACCAGGAAGTAAACACGGATAACATACTGCACCAAAGTACTGTGATCCCCCTTGGTATCTCGAGTTTTAAAAGGAGAAAAACTTGAATAAGAGGCTGTTGATCAAGACGAACGATCATTTAAAGGACATTTTTGTTTCATCCTGAGTGACAAATGGGAATGCTTTTGGTTAATTTTACAGCTAAATTCTTTATTCCACTCTATAGCTCATTTAATTATCAGAGATCATTTTTATTCCGCATAGTTCTTTATAGGGGAGTGTTGGACTAGTGGGTTAGAGCAGTGAGCTTGTTCTCTGAGAAGGTTACAAGCACCCAATTCGATCCCAACAGCCTTCACTGTGAGTTCCTGAGCAAGACCATTAACCCTACGCTGCTCCCCGTGTGAGCAAAACTGTGAGCAAAACAAAAAAAACCTGTCATATGTGGACAAACTGTATATATCCCATGCACCTTTTTCTTTCTTTGGCACATTCTTCTCCTTTGACTATTTGAGCTGATGTAAGTAAATTTAAATTTGTAAATTTCTCCACAGTGAAATCATTAAAGTCAAACAATCAATAAATCCGCAAGGGAATGAGTTAAATGCAGAGATAAATTTCTCCAATGAGAGATCAATAAAGCTCAATTATTATTATTATTATTATTTTATTTTATTTTTTTATTATGCAACAAATAAGCAGAGGTGGGCAGAGTAAAAATTAGCCAGCCCAGAAAACAATTAAGAATAAAAAAGTATTTGGTAAGAAGGCTACTGAGGTACTGAGTAATTGTTGTATCATCCGATTTACTATTTTAATATATGTAAAACAAATTCTGGTATATTAAAATCAATATTAAAATGATTAAACAAAAAACATAACATAGCTGAAAAATAACAAATCCAAATACAAGAAAGACTTCCCAAAACAGTGTTTTTCTCAACAATGACAGTAAATGGACATGCATACATCTCCTGGTAAAGGAGATGTATGCATGTTAGAAAACCCAAATGTACCTCAATGACAATAATTACTTCTTACTGTATATTAGCTTGATCTCCAAAGCTCACAGTAGTTTGTCTGGAGAACTTTTGTCGAAAAAAAATAAAGCTTTTATGATATTCATTGAAGTTACTAACAGTGGATGGAGAAGCTAAACATTTTACTCAAGTAAGAGTAGTGATATTCAATAAAGATTTTGCTCAAGAAAAAATAAAAACTCTGGAGCAGCAAATCTACTCCTAAAAGTATATTTATGTTAAAAAGTTACTAAAGTAAATGTACCTGAGAAAGTGACTGTCCATCACTTCGCACGGATGCTCTATAACAGGTGAAATCAACATTGCTATCTTGTCATTGTCCTCCTCAAACCTTACTGAGCCTAGTGGCAATGCACAATGTCCAAATGAATGAAACCACCAGGGAAAAAGTTAGAAGATGGTCTGTAACATTGCTGGTGGCACATGTTGGAGTCACATCAACATAGAGGGCAGGACCTAAGATTTCCCAGCAGATATCTTGGGTCTCTTCTCTACTTCATACACTGCCCATGCTAAGCTGTTCCTCTATCCATAACGCTTTCTGGTTCTGTGTGTTACCCAGGTGATTAATAGATACGCACTCTGTCATTCATGTGATGTAAAAAGAAAACATGATTTATTAGTGAACTTTTACCCTGGCTCTATGCTTGGGTTCTGAAACCCTAACCACCCTTTTGGTCCCTTTAGAGCTAGATGGGTCATTATGAAAACCTGCACCGCTCATACTGACATGTTTACAATCAATTTGTTCACCCTTTGGCCCTTCTCAAATTGACTGAAATCCTTAAACTAACACATCAACTTCCTGCCTCATAAAATTTTATACAAACAGGTACCATGATGAAGAAATAATCAGCATTAATCTCTTCATCTGTCAGTGGTCATAATGAGATTTCAGAAAACTGTGAAAAGGTCCTCACAAAACACAGAAGCTCAGCTATGTAAGTGAGGATTAGAAAATACTATCTAAGTTGAAGTGCGTAAAAGCATGAAAACTCTTCAGTTGAATTAAACAAAGCTACGGTAAGCCGCATATCTTAACTGTTATCAAACCAGACAACAGGCATATATATATATGTATATATGTATATATATATATATATATATATATATATATATAGAGAGAGAGAGAGAGAGAGAGAGAGAGAGGGAGAGAGAGAGAGAGAGAGAGAGAGAGAGAGAGAGATCTGGTTACTGTGGAGGCCATATATATATATATATATATTAGTGCTGTCAATCGATTAAATTTTTTAATCGCGATTAATAGCATCAATGCCTGAGTTAACTCGCGATTAATCGCATTTTAATCGCACATTTTTTTCCTGATTGAAAATCATTTAAATACTCTCGATGACATACAAAGAAATACATACAGGCTAGGTTTGTGCCAATGTTCTTTTTTAAAAATGAAAACGGGTCACAGATACTGATTTATGCCATAGAAACATATGGCAAGAAGATGGGGAGGCATGTAGCAAAAAATAACAAATATGTAGCCAAAAAAAAGGCCCTGAAAACAGGCTGATGTAAAAGACAGTCTTTACAGTTAATACAGTCTTTTGAACAAAGACAAGCATTTTACCCTACTGCTATAAAATTTAGTAGAGTTAACATTAGATGTCAATTAACCAAGATAATAATGAACAATTTTCAATCAATACATCAAAATCAATAGACCGACATCACTAGATGGAGGTAGTCTAGAAAGTTACTTTTCAGCCTCTTAACAAAAATGAGAACACACACACACACACACACACACACACACACACACACACACACACACACACACACACACGATACCGACCTGTTGCGTACACAGACAACAAGAGTGCCGTAGCAGATTCCATTTCACCTCAGTAATCTGTTTTCTCAGCGTATTTCAGGTTGCTACTAGTTACCAGACACTCAATTTGTTTGTTGGTGGTGGGGCTTAAAGAAAAGGCACTAGCGTCATCCAGTGTATGAGCGTCTTTTTCCCTTGAGGAGCTCCGCTCTTGAAGCCTGTGAGAAATGCATAGAGTGGGGGAAAATAGCCCCGCCTTCCCGCAGGCTGCAGCGGGATGTACTTGGAAAATTGTACCATAAAACCACATAGCGTTAATCTCACGTTAAAAAAATTATCGCCGTTAAAATGGCCTCGCGTAAACGCGATAATAACGTGATAATTTTGACAGCACTAATATATATATATATATATATATATATACACTCACCGGCCACTTTATTAGGTACCCCATGCTAGTAAAGGGTTGGACCCCCTTTTGCCTTCAGAACTGCCTCAATTCTTCATGGCATAGATTTAACAAGGTGCTGGAAGCATTCATCAGGGAGTTTGGTCCATATTGACATGATGGCATCACACAGTTGCTACAGATTTGTCGGCTGCACATCCATGATGCGAATCTCCCGTTTCACCACATCCCAAAGATGCTCTATTGGATTGAGATCTGGTGACTGTGGAGGCCATTTGAGTACAGTGAACTTATTGTCATGTTCAAGAAACCAGTCTGAGATGATTCCAGCTTTCTGACATGGCGAATTATCCTGCTGAAAGTAGCCATCAGAAGTTGGGTATATTGTGGTCATAAAGGGATGGACATGGTCAGCAACAATACTCAGGTAAGCTGTGGCGTTGCAGCGATGCTCAATTAGTACCAAGGGGCCCAAAGAAAATATTCCCCACACCATGACACCACCACCACCAGCCTGAACCGTTGATACAAGGCAGGGTGGATCCATGCTTTCATGTTGTAGACGCCAAATTCTGACCTTACCATCAGAATGTCACAGCAGAAATCGAGACACATCAGACCAGGCAACGTTTTTCCAATCTTCTATTGACAATTTCGATGAGCTTGTGCAAATTGTAGCCTGTTTCATGTTCTTAGCTGAAAAGAGTGGCACCCGGTGTGGTCTTCTGCTGCTGTAGCCCATCTGCCTCAAAGTTCGACGTACTGTGCGTTCAGAGATGCTCTTCTGCCCACCTTGGTTGTAACGGGTGGTTATTTGAGTCACTGTTGCCCTTCTATCAGCTCGAACCAGTCTGGCCATTCTCCTCTGACCTCTGGCATCAACAAGGCATTTCCGCCCACAGAACTGCCGCTCACTGGATGTTTTTTATTTTTCGGACCATTCTCTGTAAACCCTAGAGATGGTTCTGCTTGAAAATCCCAGTAGAGCAGCAGTTTCTGAAATACTCAGACCAGCCCTTCTGGCACAAACAATCATGCCACGTTCAAAGTCACTCAAATCACCTTTCTTCCCCATACTGATGCTCGGTTTAAACTGCAGGAGATTGTCTTGACCATGTCTACATGCCTAAATGCACTGAGTTGCCGCCATGTGGCTGCTTAGAAATTAAGTGTTAACCAGCAGTTGGACAGGTGTACCTAATAAAGTGGCCGGTGAGTGTATATGGCGATGGCGGCTCTAAAGGTAGACAGCAGCTATGCACCAAAGCAAAAACTGCTGCTCTTCTGCAGTTGGCTGAAGATCACAGAAGTCTGTTGGAAAAAATCATTGTGGATGTAAAACAACACTAGAGCAGCCTTTTAGGGAGGTATATCTTCCAAATGCAGAGCAATTAGTGTCATAATACTGATAACAGGACAAGTCTCTGTCGTTAAATATGGCATATTTACACTTTAGAACTCAAGTTAAGTGATATGCACTATCCTATCTCACAAAAAATATAGTCTTATTTTGATAGATTCTGTTCAAATTACTTAAATATTAGTAGTATTGTAAAAGCTTATCTTATCTTAACAAATAGCTGTAGAAAAACATCATTATTATAGATGAATGGAGAAAATGTATGTTGACTAAAAAGATGTTTTTCATTTCTTTGGCCTTGACCAGTGACTAAAGCTTTGAAAATACAATCCCTTTTCTCATCATAAAAGAACTAAAAGGTCATAATTAGTGTGGAAATTGTTAAACAGAACAATAACTAAAGGTTTTCCACCTGCCCCAGGGGTAGTGTTGAGAAAAAAATACAGAAAGTAAAGAAGCAACTTCAAATTTAAGAAATTAAATAATGTTGAGACGTATTTGCCTTATTCAAACCTGCAGAGAGTAAGACCCCCGAGTGATAACAGGAAGGCTGAACGTATAATGCCCTGCTCTCTCTTATCTTTCTGTATCCTAACCTCTGTCAAACAGAACAAGCCAGATCTGTACATGTTGCAGCTTTTTGGAAACCCCAGAAGTATAATAATTAACTACAATTTCTAGAATATACACTCACTGTTGTTATGCTAGCCATACTCATCCATATAGGCCTAATGCAAATTCTGTTTAAAATACCAACTAAAAAGTAATTAAGGTATTATTTTTATATGTTTTATAACTTGCTATATTATAATTCTTAAATAGAAACGGGAATCACTATTGAACGGTCAACAGCCCCCTTTTTTATGTTTCTCTTAGAGTTTTAGCATTGAAAAGAAAATCCAATTTTAAGCACCACAGTAAAGGACCATTACCATACTGAAACAGAAAATTATGTTTCCGACTATGCCAAGTCATACATATACATACATACATGCTCACACGTTGATAGGCTCTCTTGGTACTCTACTCATAGGTCGTACTAAAAGCACAGCCTACCATATAACATTAAAATGACTGGGCGATTATGTCTCAAGCATTCCTACAAAAGCTTTACTAAAGGTCCATAATGGTTCTGAACCATTAGCGGAGGCAGAAACTGCAATGCTGGATTACCAATGCTGTTAGAACATCTCAGAAATGCGCCATATTCTACAACATGGGAGTTAAAGCAAGAAAAGCACATAAAACCTTCCTCGCCAATGTAGTTCTTATAACAAAAGCCAACAGCTTTCTGTTATCTCCAATGCAGACAGGATCAGCAGACAGGATCAGATTCAACAAGTCTTGTAGTTTTCTTAGAAAGGAAAGCATTAGTTACGTTGAATTCAGGAAAGGTTCCTGGAAGAGTGACTCAGTAGAAAAGAGTTTTGTTGCACCTCCAGGTACTAAATGCGGAATGTCCTTTAAGTCTTGGAAAAAAATACATATGCAAAGTTGACATTTTTTATAGTATATTAATTCTATAGGTTTTTAGCCTCGAAAAAACAAATAAATCTAAAGAAGGAAACCTAAAAAAAACAACAAACTTTTATATCTTATGTAAAATCTTATGTATTCACAGAAAAGGTGTGTGAGAATGCTTAACCTTAGTAGGAGAAAACAATACTTCCCAGCCAATCAGAGGTCAAATACCAGCTTCCTGTTCTGTCAAGCCAATAAAACGCCTCTGTGAAGCTTGTGGAGCCTGGGAAGCTCCTCTCACCCAATGAGAATGCAGCCTTGGCATGAAGGCCTGTGATGCAGGAGCTTTAGGAAGCTCAGTCCAGGGTATGTTTACTGGAGAGAAGCCAAAGCCAAGTAACAAGAAAAGAATAAGGTTTACAACTTATCTTTCTTTTGCCAATCTCAGCCCCTTTCTGTGCCTCTCAACCTCTCTTTCTTTTTCTTTTCCTCTTCTTCTCTCTCTGCTTTTTTCTTCTCTCTCTTTTTCTAATCCAAAGCCATGACATTTAGCCTGTTTTTTCCCTGCCCTTTCTCCAGGAGACAGATAGACAGACAGATAGGCGGACAGATAAACAGAGGAAAGTGGAGAGGCGCACTCTGTGTTCTGATTGCAGACAAGTCCAGCCCAGAAGTGACTGCGTCACAATCTCTGTCTCCTAACTACGCAGAAACAAATGTGGATCGGGAAGCATTTTGCCGATTCCCAATGGCTCTGAAGGGTAAAAACAAGTCTCCTGATGAAAGTAAGACTAAATACATTATTGTATCAAACATCAGCCACTGTCTATAGATGCAGATTCTTTGCATCCAGGTTACGCAGTTATCCAGAAGAGTCCAAAGCTGCTAGTATTTTAACGCAGATGCACACAAGGCAACATTAGTAGCTGAAATTATTATGTAATGTTGCTTGATTTGCTATAGGTATAAGCCAGCTGCATCATAAGAGGGTCAGATCTCCCCGCCGTGGATTATTTTCACCTAATAATAATCGTCCTTGTTCCTCAAAAGGAAGAAAAAAAAGGTTTATCTCAATAAATTCTTGGAAAAACATTCTGGACTGAGCTTCCCTTTGATATTACTGTAGGAACCCTCCTGAATAATCAGGTATTTGTCGCAACCAGCGCCACCCTACCAACCCATCAAAACAAGAGCTAGTAAAACTGTGTCAAATCCTCAGCATCCATGTTGAAACTCAGGCACCAGCTTAGAAAAACTACGCAGCCCACACACAGACACACACACACTCTCTCTTAATGTAATGATAGGCAGAGCACCTCAAAACTATCAACGAAGAAGAGGAGGACAGGAGCTGAGGCTGTCCGAAAAGCAACGTGCCTCCTTTCGGGTTTGAAAACGACTGACGATGACTCTGTGCTTCAGTTATCTCAGCTTCTGATTCTCTCGACATGAAAAAGTGACGTAGCAACTAATCCGAAATCACTCTCTTGCACTGATTTGGAGTTGCTCTCCCTCCCTCTCTGTATCTCCCCTCCTTTTCCTTTCTGCTCACCACTGAAAAGAACAAACAATCCTTATATTTTCACCTTGCTGCAACAGCAGAACTGCTATTAGACTGCTACTTCCAACTCACACACACCCACAGGCAGACAAACACAACAGAGTCTACTCAAAAGCCTATGTACGTGCGCGTTCACACAAACGGAGCTGTGCACATGCGCACAGCTATGTGCACTATTTTGCTTCCTGAGTGTGACGCAGCACTTAATTCTCTATGCTTTTTTTATGCCAATGTTGTGGCTTAGGCAAACGTAGCTTCTTGATTAAGCTGAGGCAGAAATGATCTTGCTAGCTGCCACACTAGGCAAGTGAGCATGAGCAGACTGCAGTTAAAGGGACCCTACCATCACAGCTCCCTGGCCCCTCGCTCTGTGATGTAGCTGTGTCCTCATTTCCCCCCCTGTCCCTTTTCTAAACAGGCCTCTCTCTCTTTATCTCTCTCTCGGCTGCCCTCCTCTCTGGTGCTCTCCTCCCGGCTACAGACACACTCAGGCTCCTGTGTCTATGAGGCTGATCTGACTGAGCCGCCTTGATCACCTGACAACCCACTGGTTTTAAAGGTACATCATCACAAGCACATTTATCGTGTTGCATAAGCGTTCAGATAGTTGTGGGTAAGACAACGCTGAACCGAGGGCTCCTGCTTGTGTGGTACTCTCACAATTCTGACGCTTTTTAGTAAATATTAGAGACAATGATAACATTTCTTCTACAAAATTAGGAAAATGCTCAGGTAAGACATGCATGTATGTAACTTCTATGAATTGACCTACCACATGAATGTCCCCTTCTGAACTGCCGACCACAATCAGCCCTAAAGAAAAGGAAATAGGACAAACCTTTTTCTCCATTCTTTGCAAAACTTAATTCTACTCTAAGCTTGTTTTGGGAACATAAAATAAAGCTTTCCTGGGAACATAAGTCTTCAAATCTAGTTAGGAAATTCTAAAATGGATTAGATCTGGATTTTGACTGGGCCACCAGAAGCATATTAACATATGACTTTGCATTTGGTTTCCCTTTAGGCAGCACCAGCCATCTTCCCATCCATGCTGACCAACCTCCCTTTGCATTTCTGAAGAATGATGATGAAGCTGCTAGTATGTTTCAAATTGATGCTTTTATTTAGCTTTCTGCTAAACTGAGGCTGTAGGACAGTTCAACTTTGGTCTTATCATGTCTTTTCTGTCTCCAATTTTGGCTGTATTGTACCTTTCTTTCAACAATAACTCTATTCTTTCTCCTCTTCCATTAAGTCACCTAAGCTTCAAGTCTTATTTTAACACTAAGGTTAAATGTCTTATAGATATATGTTATTTAGTAATTAGAGAACTTCTGAAGCTAATAAAAAAATAGATTATTTGTATTGTATAGGGGAATGGGGGTCAAATAGAAATGTTTAAAAAATTAGGTTTCAGTTTTAATTTCCACTGAAAATGATGCACTAATACTTTTTCAAGGGGCTGTGGAGGAATAATTAATTCATTGTGTTAGATGGAAACCAGGCAGTGTGGTGTCTTAAAAGGGATTGTGTTCCCATCTTATAAACTGTCTGCTTTGGCGGTGTTTATTTTAAGCATGTGGCTGATTTGATTGCTGCTTTACCTTGATTGGATGATTTGCTTTTTAGCTGCCAAGGTAAGTGGTTCAGTGGTGCTGAAGGAGAGGAGAAAAGATACACATTAGTAGACATATAATTCAGCACAGACACAGGGTATAAGTTCAAAATTTCTGTTTTTCAAGTCAAACTGTTCCAGCTACTCGTTAGCTGTCCGCTGAGCAGAAACAAGCTTAATTCAAACTCTTTTATGAACTTGCGTGTTCCCAGGAACAAGGCTGTGCCTTTTAGGTCGGTCATCATTTCTGAAGCATAATGTCCTTTTTATGTACGGCGGAAAACAGGCTTTGTCCTAAAAAAAACCAAAAAAGAAACGATAGATAAACTCATTGTCTCACAGAATTACACAAGTGGTTAGTAGAGCACCAATAAAAATGGTTCAATTCTTCAACAGGTGACTATATTCCTCTCCAAACTGGATCTGCTAAGAGATTAAATTAATATAACTACTTTGGAAAAATGTTCTGCTTCATATTATTACTTCTGTTTTCACTTCTGATATCCACGCCGGGAAAACAGAACTGAAAAAGAGGATAACCTTTTAACATTAAAAAATAATATATTTTTTAATATATTTAGTCAGTAAAATATTTAACTAAAGCTATTTTTTTTTGATAACTTGTCGCACTCCTTTATCAGAGTAAAGGAAGCTGAATACAACAGGATGCTACCCTTTTATTTTTTTTTTTTAATAAGTGCAACAATTTGGAAAACACCACATTTCATTTTGCCCACATATCTAAAAATTAGGTTTTTTGATAAAACAATGTAATTTCATTAAGTGCAGCAAAAGTTTTTGCTTAATTTGTACTAAAACACGAAAATTCACACACTCAAAGCATCACTGCTGTACTCACGTTGGCTCTCCTGTCTGCTATTGTTGCTTTTCACCCAGCAGATAGAGTGTTAATGTTAGTCATGTCATCTATCAGCTGCTCTTGTTCCACTTCCTAACCTTAATCCTCAATTGGAAAAAAGCCCAGCAGCTCTACTGAGACTGTATTCTGCTTTTAAAGAAACAATAAGCATGATTTCTAAGAGTAACATAAAAAAAAGATACACTCACGCACTTGTGTATGTATATATGTATATATATGTATACGTACATATATATATATATATATATATATATATATATATATATATATATATATATATATATATATATATATATATATATATATATATATATATATATACATACGTATATATATATATATATGTATATACATACGTATATATATATATATATATATATATATATATATATATATATATATATACGTATGTATATATACATATATATGTATGTATATATACATATATATGCATACATATATATATATATTTGTATATACATACGTATGTATTTATATATACATACGTATGTATATATATATATATATATATATATATATATATATATATATATATACATACGTATATATATATATATATGTATATATATGTATATACATACGTATATATATATATATATATATATATATATATACGTATGTATATATACATATATATGTATGTATATATACATATATATGCATACATATATATATATATATTTGTATATACATACGTATGTATTTATATATACATACGTATGTATATATATATATATATATATATATATATATATATATATATATATATATATATATATATATATATATATATATATATATATATACATAATCATGTGAAGTTTAGAACTATGTTTAAAAATATTGTATTCTTTAATAAATAGGTACAGATTTATAAGCTTAGATATGTATAGATGTCAAATGCTTGTGTTTATCGCCTGCCACACCCTGCATGTTAAAACTACAACTCATTTAGCCTTGTTGCACTGCTGCCATTTCTCAAGTGTTTTCTCACCTCTCATTTAAAGGAGAAGGTTTCACATGTGTTGTTCTTACACAGTGGCTTCTGACGCACGAAGACAAAAGGCCATATTGTTTTACACAAAAACAGAACAGATTTCTGACTTGGTGGGATTGAAACATGCACTCACCTGCCTTTCTTGGTCTACCTTTACTTTGTAGCACTGTATTCTTCCACTATGGTATCTGAATTATTCCATTCTTATTTATTTATTTTAACAACTTCTTGTTCTTGCACAAACCAGCAGGAATCACGCCACCATGTGTTGATGAACAGTATTACTGAATGTTGGTTTGTTTACATCGGGAGGGAAAAAGAAGTGCGTATGTAACATTAGATAGATGGAGCTGAGTCAGGATGCTGGCGCAATAACAAGTCATACTAACAACTTTGATTTCAAAATGTATCTATTTGTACTCATTTCCCACACACACTCATACATACATATACATACATAGATAAATATATATATATATATATATATATATATATATATATATATATATATATATATATATATATATATATATATATATATATATATATATATATATATATATATATGACAAACATAGACAGAGGGGGAAATACCATGTGGTGTAATCTCATGAAAAGTCAAGGATTACTCTCTAAAAGTACAACAAACAGATAATCCAGAGTTTTTCTTCCTTCTGCAACTTTTGTTTTAACTTGCTCTTCAAGTTAATATTTTAGATTAAAATAACGTTTCAAACTACAGATTACCGAGTAGCACAGACAAATATTCATGTTTGCAGAGATTGCGCAGATCCATATGGATGCAGTGCGCACTTACTTTCGAGGTAAATTGAAGTGCGCAACATCCTCCCGCAGCAGCAGGCATCCAGCGCACCTCTCCATCTCACCCAACTCCTGCCTGCGTTCAGGAAAAGCATCCGGAAAACAAATCTTATCGCTTCATAGTTTTCTTTTCCCTTATAGGAAATGTCCAACTGCGTTTAGGCTATTGATTTAAGCTTTACGCAGGAAAAATACTAGAAACTGCGCACTACAAATCCAGCACCGCCATGCCTTATTTGCTGGGTTCTATTGAGAAAACATCTTTAAATAGTTTTAAGAAAAACTGTGACATAGATCAAAAAGTATTTTTTATCATATAAAACATAAAGATGGGGAAATAAACAACAAAGTGGAGCACGTTACCAAACATCATTACAATGGCACCGCCCACCATAAACGCACTCTAACCTATATATCCATATAGATGGGTGGTTGTTGGAGCACCGAGGCCATGGAGAGAACCAGAGGGTGGGAGATGTTACTCACTGCGGTCTGGTCATGCTGTCGCTCTGTCACCGCAGCTGCGACTCTCTAATATCGCTCCAACCTCCCTGCTTGTTATTCGGTCCAGAGTGGTCTCCCACTGCCCTTACGAAAACCCCTGTCCATCGACATTTTCACAGCAACACCCGCAGGCCACGCCCTCACTCACACACCCCCGTGCTCTCATTGGATGACGCTGCAAAATGCGTCGGGGCGATCACATGCTCGTGACGCATGTTTACAAACAGGCGCAGGGCGGGAGAGGCCGCATGCAGCAAGAGGATACACGTCTAGTCCCGTCTAGGTGGTTGAAATTAACGCGCAGTCATTTTGGATCCTGCTCGGTGCACGATCCCGATGCGCGCTCCCGATGCCTGGGAAAGCACTGACGCCAAACAACAACCGGTCATTTTCAGGAAATGCTTTTCTTTTTGTTTTTGCAGATAATAAACCAACAAAAGGGTTAAATTGTTATCCCTACCTCTGTTCATATTAGAAATAAATGAAAGTAAATCTTGGTTTCTACTAAGAAAAACATATATTTAATAACCATGTCCAAAAGACAAATTAGGTAGAAGCTCATCTCTGCATGAATGATGACATTCATCAATACAACTTTTGAGATGCTAAGAAACAAACTAAAGATCAATAAAAACAGGGGCAGCTAGATGGGGGGGCCAATGATTGGCTAAGTGAGGCCATGGCCACCCCTACCATTTTTTCACTCTAATACAGATGGCAGCAGTAATACTCTCAAAAGGAATGTTCAAACTTATTAAAAATTAACAATTACTATCAATATACTAACATTAAAGATGATAAATACCGAATTCATGCTCTTTTCAAAACTACATTTTCTGTTATTTGGGGTAAAGAGAAAATTAGGTGTTTCTGTAGGTCATCTAGGAGTCTTCAGTGAAATCATAGATAAATAACTACTTTAATAACTTAAAATTTCATTTAATGTGGATATTAGTACATTTAAATATCATTTTTTTTGCAGAATGATTATTCATAAAAGTAGGTAATAACAATGTAAAATATGTTCGCCCCAGAACTCCAACTTGAAAGATTTTTTCCCACTTTACCTTTTAATTAGATGAAATGGATGTTTAAATATATGTCTATTTGTTAGCAAAGACTGTAGGAAAGCATAGTTAGTTTGTATTTAGAAAATATGGATGTTGTGCTTGTTAATTTTCCTGTTGGAACAGTGTAGATTGACCCTGAGGTTCTGGTGCCTTTCGGCCACCCCTCACTGTTCATTGGTTATTGACTGGCCACCCCTATTAGGATTTTCTGGCTACGCCTCTGATTAAAAATATTTATTAAATCTGTCTTAGAGGATTTCTGAATGTCAACCAAAGCCAAAATACCCAGTATGTTAGTACCTGATGTAATATTGTGTTAGACATGAATCTTTCACTCCATCGACTTTGACTCAAGGCAGGTTGAACTGTTTCTTAAACAATGTTAATTAATTAAAATAAATGCTGTTTATTTATTTTTTGTTTTGTTTTTCACCTACAGTGATTTTATACATCCTTTTCCTACCAAACAGCTGACTACATTTCAATTAAAGAATACATGCTTAGCTGGTAGAAAATAAAATCATATTTTTTCATTTAGTTTTTGAAAAAGTGTGATTGGTTGTAAACAAAACACATGAGAACTAACTGGAATCGGTTCCTTAGGGTTGCTCAAAGATATTCATAAGAAAATACTGGGATCAGATGTATTTATTAAACACCAAAATCCCACTTTAAACACCTTCAATTTGTCCAGTTTGTTCACATCTTCTCATTAAGATGTGTTCGTTTTACATCCATTAACTGGTGCCCAGACCTTTTGACATGTGACCCAAAAATGACTATTGTCTGATTAAATGATATAGTGAAATATTTGCAAAGAGTAAGAAAGTCTACCTCCATTATCTGAGGCTATGAGAGTGTTATGGACTTTTACTGTTTTAGCTTTTGAAGTTTTGCAATACATGCATTCAGAAATTACCATGATCAAACTAATTGTTTATTGTTGTTAATGCATTTAGCGAACGCTTTTATCCAAAGTGACTTTTAAAGTAGGCATTAGCTTGAAGGGTCTGGCCTAAGGACCCAAGACGTCAATGGAACACAAAATAAAGAAATCTATTTAAAAGATGCTGTTTGTAAAATTTACACATTTTCTAATTTGTCTTTTTTTTGTTTCCCATTGCATCTAACTGAATTGATGGGATTTATAACTGTCTGACTACTTTAGTACAAAAAATACAATCAAAAATATATGACGATTAAGGATTTTTACTTCTTTATTGCAAGAAGAAAAATACCAAGATTTTTTTATTATGTAATTTATTTAAAAACATGTCTGTCTGTCTGTCTGTCTGTCTGTCTGTCTGTCTGTCTGTCTGTCTGTCTGTCTGTCTGTCTGTCTGTCTGTCTGTCTGTCTATCTATCTATCTATCTATCTATCTATCTATCTATCTATCTATCTATCTATCTATCTATCTATCTATCTATCTATCTATCCTTCCATCTGTCCATCTGATCTTTTGCCACATTTCAGGCTTCAATAATAAAAATATTATATGTATTTTTTAGAAATAGTGTCAGAGGCCTGTTTAAAGCGTAGATAGCATTATAAAGGACAAGGAACACACCAGGTAGGTCCAAGATACTGTTGTGGAGAAGCTTAAAGCTGGATTTAGGTTAAAACATTTTTTTAAAGGAATCCTTTGGCCGTGCTTCCCTTTTTTTTTTTTTGTTCAAACAAGAAGACTGATTAGAGATGCAGCCAAGAGGCCCATGATCACTCTGGATGAACAGCAGAGATCTACAGCTGAGGTGGGAGACTCTGTCCATAAGACAACAATCATTTGTATACTGCACAAACCTTGCCTGAAGAAAACCATCTCTTAAAGAAATATCAATAAAAGGTCTTGTCTAAAGTTTGGCATCTGGGAGTTTAACAAACATATGGAATGAGGTGCTCTGGTCAGATGAAACCAAATCAAACGTTATGGCAACAAAACATTATGTTTGAGCATAACCGCAGCTGCGGTGTTTGAAAACAGCTCATCATCTGAACCCCCCTAACAAAAATAATGGCAGCAGCATCATAGTTTGGGCCTGCTTTTCTTCAGTCGGGACAGGGAAGGTGGTTAAAATTAATGGGAAGATGGGTGAAGCCAAATACAAGGACCAATCTGGAAGAAAACCTGTTGGAGTCTGGAAAAGACATGAGACTGGGACGGAGATTTATCTTCCAACAAGACAATGATGCAAAATCTATAATAAATGGTTCACAAATAAACATATGGAGGTGTTAGAATGGCCAATTTAAAGTCCAGACATGAATCCAATCAAGAATCTGTGGCAAGATCTGAAAAATGCTGTTCACAAATGCTCACCATCCAACCTCACTGAGCTCCAGCTGTTTTGCAGGAAGAATAGGCATAAATGCCAGTCTCTCGAGGTGCGAAACTGATACAGACATACTCCAAGCGACTTGCAGCTGCAATCACAGCAAAAGGTGGCGCTACAAAGTATAAACTCAAGGGGGCTGAATAATTTTGAACACCCAATTTTTCAGTTTTTTGTTTGTTAAAAAAGTAAAAAAAATATCCAATAAAATTTGTTCCACTTCATGATTGTGTCCCACTTCACAAAAAAATTACACTTTTATATCTTTATGTTTGAAACCTGAAATGTGGCAAAAGGTTGAAAAGTTAAAGAAGGCTGAATACTTTCCCAAGACACTCTGTCTGTACTGTGTGTGATATTAAATTATTTTCCTCTGTAACTTGGGGTGTTTACACCTCTGTGCACAGCAGGGGGCATCCTCACCCAACAATTTCAGGCTTACTCCTTAGATCATTTGCTTCTAAGACAAAAAGATAAAATACTCTTAATCAACTTAAGCAACACTTTTTGGTTAAATTCAAAGCACATTTGTAAAAAAAAAAAAGTCTGTTTATCATCTATAGCACAAGTATAAAGGCTTGAAAGATCTGGAGTATTAATTTAATGTCTTGGAAGTTTTTAATTCTCTGACAATTAACTTCAACAACTTTTACCACGGCTTACTGGATTGTGTCATGCCATCTGTTGTATCACTGGAAACAAAGGATAATTCTTTCCAGAATGTTTCTTGCTGCAGATATTGGTAACAGGAAACAACAAAACAGAGACGTGACAGGATATCAGTGCAGGTTTCCATTGCTATTTTGTTGTTGAGGTGTCTATGGAAACAACATATGAAATATGGCTTTTCTCAAGTTTAATAAGTCAATCAAGAATATTTATTTGCTCCCCATAAAAAAAAAAAAAAAACTCTGCAGAGTCCCTTGGAAAAATGCAGTTAAGTGCCAAATTCCTGAAAGATGATCTGAAGAAATGTGGTTTTACAAACATCTGATAAAGCTGTTCAGTGAATATAAAGATTTATTTTTTGGACAGCAACATAGGCATTGTTTCCTTATGTACGTTGTGAATTACAACATGGGGCTCTGGTTGTTTTAAAGGAAAAATGTCCCTTGACTACATCCCATCATTAAAATGGTTTTAAGACTTTTAAAACTTGTCTCGTTCCAGTTGCTGTATGTTGTTGTATCTACTGCTGTGTTTGAATCCAGGGGCTGCATCCTTCAGAGGCCAGATTCGTCGGCCGTTTGCGTCATAGCACGGCACCTTGGCCTGTTCGGATTCGAAGAGTCCTTTGTATGTTGCCCAAAGATGCAGCCTGTTTCTCCCCCTTGCTGGAAGGACAGGTTTGGTGTTTCCTTCGTTGCTTAGGGTATCCCATGATTCAATGCAAGCCAGCTCCACCTTGCTCACAGAAAAAAAGAGAAATGGTGCCAAACAGTGGTGAATATTGTAAGTGCAGTTTAATATAATACAAGGATGAATAGTTTCCTCTTAAATTGATAAAAAAAAATAGTTAATTTAAATTGTTATTGAGTCAGATATGTAGTGAGTAATGTTTGGTTTATTATAGGTTTTATCTGTCCATGTGCAAATGGGTTTGGCTGACAATTAAGCACAGATTCCAATATCTGTGCAGCGACAACTGTACTGCTGCTGAAGCTCCTCAGAAATTAAATTAACACAAAGACAGTAGTGAGAAGTTTGGGATCCCTTCTTTGCCTGCTTTGTGAGTCAACTGTCATGGTTGCTGGGCGACAGGGCGTACGCTGAGGGAGGGGCAGTGACATCTGGAAGGCTGTCACCGCTCGACCTGTTTGAAACTATAGCCCAACTCTTCTTTTCTTCCAGGTTGGCTGGGTTCTTCAGGGGGCCCAGGCCAGGGGGGACCTGTAGGGGGGGGAGTTCAGAAGAATCTAAGGGCTCTCGCCTGAGGGTAGCCCCAAAAGAGGAGGGAAATATCGTCCCGACATATATTTCAAATATAAAGAGATAAATTCAACAGTAAAACAAATGATCTTTGTGTTCTCCCTGATTTTTCAGGTTTAATCAGTGAAACAAAGCATGAAAATATTGACCAACCCACCCTCCCCCAGTAAAATTGCAAGAAATGGTTTGGTCCTCAGGTCCTGCATGGTGCATCAGATCTCCTGCTGTCAGCAGCAGTTTGCAGATACCACAGCTTTAGTGCCACACACACATCATTTGACACAGAGACAACAAATAAAACAGACGAACAGGAAAATGTGTAAATAAATAGTGTGGAAAAACTGTCTGGGCTGAAAAGTGCAGCGTTCCAAAGTCTGGTTTTCAAAAAATAACAGAAAGAAAGGGAAAAGATAAGATGAAAGAAAGGCATCCAATACATGACCCATTTTTTCAAGAAAGGTTTGTTAGATTATTTACCTGTTGAGTAAAACGAGCTGGCTATCTGCTGGCTAAACCTACTTAGTTAATTCTCCTTAAGGTTGGAGGGGAAACACAGCATTGATGATGAGGCCGGGTACTGCTGTACATCCTAAGTAAAAAATGACTGATTTGTTATTTTATATTATTATAACTTTTTTCTTATATTTATTTTCCAGGAAAATTTAATCCAGGATTAATCCAGAATTTGTAATGAGTTTATCTTGTGTCTCTAAATAACAAAAAAGCTAAGCAACTAAGCCAGAAAGCTCACAGGGCTGAACATTTACATTTACAAACCAGACCAGGCAACAGGAAAAGGCTATAGTCCACAAAGGGGTAAAATCAATGTTTAGCAGGATATTTACATTAAATAACTGTCTTTGTCCCTCCATCATATAATCAAAGGATCTGACAGCAGCAGCCACTTCTCTTAAAACACACTTTTATTTTCCTGGCGGCGCCCCTGGAAAATAGCCACCGAAATCAAACACAGCCTGCATGTATGGATCACTTTCTCAGCTGCCTCATTAAAAAGTAGGTTATTCATTTCAAGATTATTTTAGAATGATAGTTTTATGATCACAATGATGACTGCTGATAACTGCCTAGACTGAGTTGTGCTGATTGAACAGGCAATATGAAAAATCTTTTTTTCTCTCCTCTCTTATTTCCTCAAAGTTTAAAAAAAAAACAATTTCTCTTAAAATTTATAGACTCTTTCTCTAATTCTTTCAAAGACCTGTCTGTGTCTCAAATGGTTGATTATAATTATTACAAAAGATTCCAACTTATTTCTTAAACTACTGTTTTACTAGAATAGAAAATAGAAAATCCCTTTATTGTCCAACAACGGGGAAATTCTGGATTTATATTTAGATTCATCTTGCCCTTTAGGAAATACACAATATATGTGACTCTATACAAGAGGAAATTAAGTTTGTGTTTGTGTTTAACAATAAGTCATGTAAAATACTTTAAAGTAGGTTTATGTACAGAATATGAGTATGAGAATATGAAGAATATATGTGCTTTAAATTATATATTATCACCTCATTCTGAATAGTGTATATAAAATAAGACCAATAGTAAGGAATTTAAATTAACTAAAATTTATTTTATAATGTTCTTTTACTGAGTAATCACTGTCTGATAAGTTTATCAAGTCCCTAAGTCAAAATATGTTTTATTTTGTGTTTCAAATATCCTTGATCTCGACTTGAGGTAAGCATCTAGATGGATTAACATGAATTGATGTTATGATATGGTTCAGAGTTACTTTGTTTCTATAGCAGCGGTGCAGTATACCTGGCGTGTGAACTCTCTGTACCTCATGAGACAGAATTTTCAGATTTGTTACAAATTATTCTGTGGCAAAGTGATCTATTTAAGGATTGAGTGATGCAATTCTGTACAATCGAGTGATGCAATTCTGCGCCACCTGGGTGTGCAGGTGTCACAGTGGTTACCGCGCACGACCCATGCATCCACAGACATCAAATCTTGCTTGGGTCTGGTCGTGAACCAATTTTGCTGTTATGCTTCTGCACCATCGGTCTAGGGACGCACAGCAGTTTCCCATTAAACAGAGGTGGTGGACTCAGATTCCAGCTTCCAAAAACATACAATTCAATCATAGACATGATCCCTTTCAGATATCACATGATCCCTTCCAGATATCACATGTTCCCTTCCAGATATCACCAAACCCCCCACCCCATCACAGAGGAACGAGGGACCTACTCGCTCCAGCCGGTGAACAATACCTCCTTAACGACCGACTCTTATCAATCATAGACAAGTTTCAGGTATTACAGGAGACAATCCCCCCCCCCCCCCCCCCCCCCCCCCTTAACGGCAATCCCACCCCCTTTAACTACCGACCCTTAGAATCATAGACAGGTTTCAGATATTACAGGCTAACGATGAAACTAAACGACCCATTCATCGGTTACCATTTGCATGTTTCCAAGCGATAGCCTACAAGACTTTGTCTATATAAGACTCAAACTCACTGCGGATCCAGACATTTGAATTGAGAAAGCTTCCTGGAGAGGTGGCGAAACGTCTTCAAATCTTGGAAAACAAGTCCAGTGGATATTTTTTGAATTTTTATGGAATTTCCCATTAAAGTGCAAGGGTGCGCCTATTCGAGAACTTGCAATGGTCACGAGAACTTCGGTGGGGCCAGTGGGCATATTTATCTTCCAAAACAACAATGGCGCGTCTGCAAGATTTCACGGTCACGGAGATGGATCTAGAGTTGCTAGACATCGAAGAGCAAAAAAGGTTCTGTTAATGGAATTGGCAAAAAGACCGATTAATTTTCAACAAATTTGTGGTAGTTTTGTTAAAAGATATTTTTCCTCTGAGTGTAGAATTCTTTTTACTTTTTTGACAATATGCCACTGTAGTTATAAATAAGTCTGTTGGGTTATCGCACAATGGTGCACCAGGAGGGAACCACAAGTATATATGTGAATTTTTCTAACCCCAAAGTTTTCTAACCACATATTTAGTGACATGACAACATCTAATATTGGAGTTCAATCTATGATGTGGTCAGTATTTAGTAAACAAAGACAGTGTTAAATGTGACGTGAATTTTCTAATTGTAATATTTTGACTTTACGATACAATAATAATTCAGTTTATTTTTAAAGAATTTTAACCTACCTGTGCTGCTTCTATAAATGTGGGAAACATCTTCTGAATTCTCTGGCCAGTAGGAAACAGACAGAGGCACATATTGTTTCTGAGATGAAGGAAATTGCTGTCATTTTTTCACAGTTTGTCTACCTCAAAGGGAAAATGTGATGCAACTGCTTTAAGATTATTATGAGTTGGTATTTGATTTTTTTTCTGGTAAAGAAAATTTGAAATCTACTAAATTCTCTGGTCACATTATACTCCCGAACCTTTTCATGAACCCAAACGTGCACAGAAAACTTTAACCCTTTAATTAAGTGCTGAATATGAAGACCACAACTACAGTAATGACCTTGGATTCATGTTATGTTTTCCTTTAATACCCAGTCCATCCAGTATTACACTAATGGTTTGGGAAGAGGGGGGGAGTGAGAGTAGAGACGGAAAGGGGTTTGGCGTAAAGAGGTAAAATACGACATATTTGGCAGCTGTAACTACGATGAGGATGAAGCCCCTACATAATCAAAACAACCAGCTGAGTTTTGTACATAATCCCAGATTCCACTTCACACACATTACTCTTGGCTAGATGGAAGGATAAGAAGGGTGGAGAAACTGAGGCCTGGATGGGAGAGAGCATGGGAGTGGAGCGGGCTGAGGCTTGGGGAAACAGAAGAAAGACGAAGAAGGCCAAGTTTATGGGGGCTTAGGGAAGGGGCGCAGGTGTTAATGGGTGGAAAAACTGTAAACTCAGAAAATGGCTGAGTAAATGATTGGCAGCTGTTTTGCAGAATATCAGAGTACAGACCTAACAGCTGTCAGTTTGTGTCCCTCGAAGCATGCCATGTTTGATCTGGAAAGGGTGAGTGCTATGGAAAACTGAAAAAGGATTTGAAATAATAGATTAAATTTGCAACATTCTTATCATCTTTATGAACCATTGCAAGTCTTTTAAAGGTTTGTATAAGACTTTTGCAGAACAACATGGCCTCTGAACTTACAATCTAGAGTTACTGTCATACAGCCAATCTCTATTCTCACAGGGCCACTATTTCCTGATTCTGCTGGTGTTGGCCATATTTGTTCTGGAACCTGAAACATATAAATATATGTTTTGTGATGAGTCTTACAACCTTATTTTGATGTGATGTGCCAAGCTCCATATGAAACCTTTAAGAGGCCTTCATGGGTCTCTATGGTAAATATTATTCATTTTTACAGTAAATGCTTCACATACTGACCTTTCTTGGAATGCAAAATGGTTCTGGGGAAATATTTTGCTGATGATATGGAAAGGCACATTGCAGGGTGGAATTTCTAAACAAAATCACTCAAAAATCAGCTAGTAATACTCTCATGAAGGGAAATGCAGGATGCTGTGCACATTTTTAATTTCTACTATACAACAAAAAATCCAAAATCCTATCTCAATGTGAAAATAATACTGAAGGCTCATGAGAACATTATTTGGCTTTCAATTGACAGAGGGGGAAATGTTTTTGCAGCCACACCCTAGCGGGTCAAGACGAAACAGCGTGATGTCATAGGTGCTGCTTATGTAAACCAGCTGTCCAACCTTATGGGCTGTGTGGGATTTAAATTCCCTATGTATCATGGAACAGATGTCTGTAGGCGCAAGCATGTTTGGAAATATGTTCATATATTGATCTCTAGATATTCAGTTATATGTCCTGAAGCAAAAAGTTAAAAAGTTAAAAGTGATTTCTTTTTTAACAAACAAAACAAAAACATTCAAGTCTATATTAAGTAATAATCATATTGGAATGAGGATTACAAAGCAAGTTATATTGCTACATATCAATTGATTTGAAACAACACAATAAAAATAAAAAGCAAAAAGAAAAGCACATCATTTTAACTTGCCTGTTGTTCTTTCAGAAAATGCAGAACATGTCAACTCTGAACACATAACCTATAAGTCCGCTTTCGGAGAGGAAGCAAAAGGTGCCAACGATCATTTCTTATAGAATCAATCTTATTTACGTATAAAGAATCCCATGAAATCATTACTGATAAGAGCAGAGGGAAGAGACTGTTCAACAGACTATGGCTCTGTTTGAGCTTGGCAACTGTATTAAAATGAAATGTAGGACTATTCTTATTCATCTCTACTAATTGACTGAAATATGCAGTTCTTGTTTCATGCAGGGTCATTTTATACAGCAGTTGACTATGTTTCCAGATTAAGCAGGATTCATGTAGATATGAAGAGCACAATTGTTTCTCCAACTTGCTAAGCATTGTGCTTCAAAGGATGCAGCTATGTAATAAACCAAGGAGTCCAGCGTTTAATTAATAAAGTATCAAACATAATAAAGAGCAGTAAATTGAGATTTTTGCCTTTTTTCACGTTTTCTCTTTATCAAAACAATCCGCTGCAGTGTCTTTATCATAGTGGCAGCTGCACCATTCAGCCCATTGAACTCCCACTCCCACAGGGTTCTCTCATCCCTCATGAACAGGGCCTGAAGATACTTAAACTCCTTTATTTGAGGAAAACTCCTCCGACCTGAGGAATGCAAGTCAGCTTTGTTGCGGTAGAGAAACATGGCCTCGGACTTGGAGTAGCTGATCATCATCCTTGCTGACTGCAAACTACCACATTCTATAGGACTGGCGGGAGGGATTCAGCAAAGCTACAATGTCCACAAAAAGATGGGAAGAAATTGGCTGATCCCCAAACTATACCCCTTCCCTTGCACTTGGCTGGACGTAGATATCCTGTCCATAAAGGTTACTAATGGGACTGGAACAGAGGGTAGCCCTGGCAGAGACAAACATGCACTGAGAACAGTTTAGATTTAATACCAGCAATGCAAACCAGGGTCCTGCTTTCCTTGTACAGTGACCAGATGGCCTCTAATAAAGGGCTCCAACTTCATAAGATTGTAGTGTCCCCCACAAGGCACCATGAGGGACACATTCAAATGTCTTCTCTCGGTCTAAAAAGCACACGTGGAATATCTGTGAATATTCTCAGTCATCCAGGTCATGATCAAGCTTTAAAAGGTTCAGTTTAGGCAGCTGGAGGTGAAGTTTTTCTAGAAGAACTGAAGAAGCCTCTTGGATGAGAGGCGAAACATCTTATAGAAAAACTTCAACTCCAGTCACATGTGGAATGTTTGGGCAAACTCTCTTGAACCCAGCAGAGAGTGTTTAGCTGGTCCAGTGTTCCACTGCCAGGATACGAACCACACTGCTCCTCCTGAAGCTGAGGTTCTAAAGTTGTCATGACCTTGGCACTGATGACTGGCCTGATTACTCATTTCATTCACCTGCCTAGATCTGCCCAGTTTCTCATTACCATTCATCTGCTCTACCTGCTCCAGCCTCTATTTAACCTGCCTTCTACCAGTCATCAGTGCCAGGTTATTCAAGCTCTTGGTGAGAGACTTCTTGCGAATCAAAGTGTTTTCGGATTGGCTGATCCTGACCTGTTCTGCCTTTGGAGCTCAGAGCCTACCTGTTCCCATTCTGATTCATTTGCCTAACTTATCTTCAAACTGCTTCATGACACCGTCTTGAATTTCCCTTTGGTACCTCTTCGGATCTCTGACCTCCTTGCCTGGACTCCTGAGCATGTCCTCAACACCAGCTTTGGCTTCGCCATCCTGCCTTTCTTCATCTCCTTGATTCTGAACTCCTACTTGTTCTCCAGCCTCCCGGACTTCAACGTCTGTGACTCTCTGTGTAGCATCCACCATGTCTTGTCGGCAGCCAACCAGCTGGAACAAATCTTGTCCTCTGGGCATGGATTGAACTATAAGACCAGAGTCACCTGCCTTCGATGTCCTCAATGTTCACTGTAGATCCGTTTTTCTTGATAAACTGTTTTTGAGATATTAAACTGTCTGTCTGCTTCAATAACTGGATCCTCTTTCTGAGTCCTGACAAAAGGTTCCTTTATCGCACCCCTTACATAGGCAATCCTGATGTTAAAGAGGTTTATCAGCCACCAAAGCAGAACAACATCCAGACCTAAGTTACTCATGGAGGATTTCATTCACCCCCAAAGCCTTAATGACGCAAAGTTCTTTGACTGCCTTGGTGACTTCAGCCTGGGTGATGAACATGTTTGGTTTTGAGCGCCCCATCCCTGCCTCTGCCTATAAGTATTCCTTTCGTCATCCAACCTTGTGTTTAGTTTAGGTCAGCAGCTTCATGCTCCCACTAAAAAACAGTTTTAGTGAAGCACTGCTTTTCACTTAAAAGGGGCTTGATGGTTTGCTAGAACCACTTTGAGGTTGACTGAGTCTTTCTTCAGGGGCTCTCAAAACTCCTTTTAGGCGCAAGTTTTTGCTTCTGCAACTTCAATGGCATGATTCTCATAGTGTCTTTGAGGAAAGGATATTAAATATTTCTTCAAGGATATTAGGCTCTGATACAGCTTTAACTTTTTTATTTACTTGGCAGTTGTGATGCAACAATATTACCCACCTCTTACTACCTGTGTGTAGCCATTTTTCATGTAAAGCATATTTTGTGACATGCATATGTAACATTTTTTAAGTTGCAGGATTTTACTTGCAATGGGGCAATAGCCCCTCCCCCTGTTGATGGCTGGTTATGGATGGCCGGCTTCTGCCAGTGCCAGTCTGTAAAAGCTCCTTGAGAGGTGAGACACATTTTTCAGCACACAGTGCAGAAAACATTAGCGATACATTAAACATAATAATAACAGTGATCATTTAAATTTATTCATCTCACATTGGAGAAATTTACCTCTTTAACCAATCCCCTTGGGGATCAGTGGGCTGCCACCGTGGGGTGCCCAGGGAGGAGATCTTTAAGCATCAAAACCGTAGTGGATCTCAGATCCATATGTCAAGTTAAAAACGCTAATCTAAGAATATCCTAATTTAAAAACACAGACGGAAAACCAAAACCAACATAAAAGATTTAAATGATTAATATTATTTAAATTATTTATAAATTGAGTTTTTCATACAAACTTGGAAAGATCAAATCTAGTCTCTTAACTTTCCTTTACATTTTCAGACTGTGTAAAACCATATTCACAGAGAGAGCTGGAAAAAATAATCCAGAAGAAGTGTTAGGAGAAACATTGATTATTTATTTGTTTTTGCAAAATTCAAGCTGTTGTGAATTTGCTTTGTGATGTTGGCATTACAAAATCTTAATCCAAAAAAGTTACAAAAAGTTTCCAAAGACCCCCCCAAAAAATAAAAAAGAATATAAAACATAGGAATAATAATAAAGCTTTCACAACATTAAGTAAGGTAAAGATCAAACATTGTTTAGTTGGAAAAGGTTGATTATGGATTATAAACTGACATATGAGGCCAAAATACATCTACACACAATAGGAATAAACAACAGTTACATACTGACACCAGAATAGCAATGATAAACAGGACAAAAAAAAGCTGAGAGTCATTATTTTTTGTTCTTGTTCTCTTGTTGGTTAATCTCCCCACAGTTTAATTTGACAGCTGGTTCAAACTCTTCAAAAGAAAGAAGATGAAAAGAACATTTGATTTGTCTTCCTCTGCAGCTCATTCATCTAATCTCAAAAACTGTACAGAATTCATGGCTAATGTAACATTCATATTCACAATCATCATGAAAAGTTACTCAAAAAAATCTTTCACACTTTATCAAGTCCTCATAGCAGGTAACATAAAAAAGAAAGACAAGTCTAGATGCATGAACTGATACTGTATATACAGCTATATGGAAGTTGGAGACATTAATTAAACACACAGTGGGTTTCTTCTATTAGTCAGAGTTGTAAACAGATTTCTCAAATTGAGCAGTTTGTTTTTTTCTTTTCCCACTTAACATTAAAATTTAAAAGAAATATTTAAATGTATTCATGCATTGTTGTAAGATTGAGATTTCCACAACCAGATGAGACGTGTTAGACTTTGCTGACTTCAGTCATAACAGTCAGAGCTGATTAATGTAAAAATAAAAATGTGGACCTCCTCTTGTTGGTCTTGCTTCAAAAACCCAGGGTCTGAGTCTTCGTCACTGAGCTTTTTCTCTCCCAATATTATCATAATCAGACTAGTTTTCCTGATGTTTGTTGAGGCAAAAAGCCTGAGAGGCAGAGGACAATCCCCTTTGTGGTTAAGCAGGATGAGTTGCCAATTTTCTCTGTGTGGGCATGTATGCATCGGTGGAGATAAAAGTGTTAGCAGGAGGAAGTTCCTGGAATGCAGCAGCTGTTGGGCAATTTCACAGCTCTGTGTCTGCTGTCTTTGCAGTGGAGTGGCCGTTGGTGGGAGGGGGGGTCTCGATTTTAACTGCCTCCGGGGACTCTCCGTTAATACTGGGTTTCTCCTGAGTTTCTGGAGGGGGGTTCAGGGGGGCCTCAGATGCAAGGGTGTTCCCCTGATTTTCCTGATCCACTGGGTAGGCCTCCTCAGCCTGCAAAAACAATACAATAGTTTACAAGATTGAATTGTTGCCTGTTATGTGTTGATTGCATACAAATAGTTAACATTAAACATTTAATTGTCTCATATTCAGACATTTATATGCGGGCAAAATATAAATATCTATATAGACAAGACAGTTCTCCTTGTAAAACATTTAAATGTGCTACACTTAAGGGTGCTTTGATGAAGATCAAGGACTTCAAATTGGTCGCAAGGAAAGCAGACATTAACCCACTAATGAGAAGTGACATTGGAGGCACAGGTGCACTCGGAGAGACTGACAGAAGAGAAGCTGCCATCTAATCGGCATCTTGGGCCACCGACCACTGACAGCAGGCAAAGTTGATAAAGTCTTCCCAAGGACACAACAACTTAGACTTAGACAACTTGTATTGTAATTTTGAATACGCAGACTTTATACAAAACCAAATTTCATTTAGTACAGCTTTTCAGACAGTAAATTAACATTTTCAAGATTTCCAAGAACAAGAGACAGACATAGATTGGGTTCAAACCATCAACGGCCGATTACAAGACAATTTCCTATCTCCTGACACCTCAGGTAAATAGGTAACTAAATATGTTTGGAGAGCCAGAATTAAGCAGGTGGGCTTTCAGACTTTGAATTAAATGCGACTTCCTTCAGGTTTTATTCTGAACAGTTTAGTACATCAAAGTGACCCGCCCACACAGAAGTAGGACGTAGAGTTACCGCAACAGCGCGCTGTTTATGGGAGCAATAGTTAATGTGACTGTCACTAGAAGTGTTCAATTAAGTTTTTTGGAGAAAAAAAAAAGATAACCTCAAAAGTGGATTCCATTTTTTCTGTATTATTATTGACTAATGAGCAATGGGAGATTACAGTGCCATTGAAAAATCTGTTTTTTGGGGGAGTTAAAAACTTTTTGGGGGGCTGCAGCTAATGGTTATTTTGCAAATCAACTTATCTGTCGATTATTTTTTGATAAATCAATTAATAGGTTCCTTAAAGAAGTTCTAGATAGACCATATTGACAAAAGAAAAAGTTTATTCTATTTTAGATTCAAAATGTTTATATATATATATATTTTTTTTTTACAATTTTGATATAATTAATGCTTTAAGTGGGTGGCTTTGTCAATTAAAGTCTCTTAATTCCAGTTGATTATCCACATGATTATTCAATTACTAAATTATTTGACGATTATTTCATAATTGATTCAACATAATTGATCCGATTAATTGCTTCAGTCCTAATATGAATCACATATCAGAAAAAAAGATTTAATGCGGCTCACATTGCTCTTCTATTAGAGCATAGGTATAGACGTTTTCTGTACTTTGAAAAAACTTATTTCAAACCTCCTGAAACTGCATTTCAAGTAACATTTGAGAAGTTTTTTTACTTTTATTGCCTTGTTTTATTACTTGATTTTTTGTATTGCTTAAAGTGATATTAGGTGACATATGTTCCTAACTACGACAAAAGCATAAGTTAAAAAAACGTTGCTTTGGAAAGAAACATATTTTTCCTATAGAGTCATACGTAGCCCCCTGTACACCAAATAGAGCCAAATCTCTGGTCATCTTTCAAACAACTGAAGTTTAGATCAATTTGGTTCATCTATGGCTCTGTTTTGGTATCCTCTAGAGACCATATCAAAACCCTTAATGAGCTGATGCAATATCATAAATATATATCTTGGGTGAAACTTTGCCTACAATATTGACAAACCAATAAACTCGTAGAATAAGGGACTGTTTACAAATGAGGTTCAGTCTTCTTTTTTAATAATTAGGTGTATTAAGGGAACTTTTTCATACTTCTTCTGTGTTTGCTAAATAAATCATGATACTGTCATAATGAGAATTGCAAATCTTTGGAAACTACACTTGTTTTTATTCTCAACTGTGAGTACACAGACCAAGCAGATCAAAGATGAAGCATTTCTCATGTTTACATAAAACACACAAAGACACATATGTGTTTACACTAATAGAATAGCAATACCCACAAACAAAATATGCTTCCTTGCATGTGTTTATGTGATGTGAGTTTTGCAGGAAAACAGCTGGGTCTGGCATCTAGATCAGCATTACAAATGCATAAGGCTACGGAGTGCAGGGCGTGGGTCTCTGGATGATGAGCACTGTCTTTTTTTGCACAGTTTCTCTGTTGGCTGGCCCAGTGCATTCTCTAATAAAAAAACACCGCCAGACATTTTCTACAAGAAAAACAACACTGCTTCTTTTATTATAAATATTTAGTGCAAAAAAAAAAAACTAGCTTAAAAATTCTAGCGTTACTGTGTTTGAGTTTTCGAATACAGATCTGTATTTAGAAAGAGATTTTAAAGAAGTCATAGGTGTAATCAAAAAGGAGGAAAACTTAATTATTCATAAAAAAAAAACACTTTGTTGAAACTTCAAGTAGGTAGTTAAATAAGCATTAATTCTTGTTTTTTTTCCCAGCTCATACTATATTGCTGTAAAGTAGAATAAAGCAAAACGGGAGGGATAAAGATCAATCCCTCCAAATTCAAAGCCGTGTTTCTTGGTGGCCTGTTCCCTTCAGGTCTGAGGAGAATTCCTGGTTGAGTGTAGAAGTGCAAGTGTGTTGGGGTCATGTTCATGAGTCAGGGGAGGATGGAGTGGGAGATTGATAGATGGATCAGTGTGGCTGCCACTATAATGTGAAAACTGAACCAGTCTGTTTTGGTGATGATGGAGCTGAGCAAAAAAGCGAAGTTCTCAATTTACTTCGGTCTATGTTCCTACCCTCGCCTAAGGCTAAGAAATCTGGATCATGACGGAAAGAACGGGATATCCGTCACAAGCTGATGAAATTATTTGTCTCTACAGGATGCCCGGGCAGAGTTCGGTCTGCCGGGACAGGCTTGGAGAAGAGCCGCCTCTCCTCACATCGAGAGGAGTGAGCTGAGGTGGCTTGGACATCTTTTCCAGGTGCTCCCTGGACATCCCGCCGGAACATTACAGGTATGTCTGGGGAGAGGGAAGTCTGGGAGTCTCTACTGAGACTACGGCCCCATCTGCCCAGATAAGTGAAAGAAGACAAGTACGAGAACATGTGCTCATAATTTAAAAATGTTCTTTTATATTTAGTGTGACATGTTACATAAAACTTTAACTTATACTAAAACCCTTTAACACTAACCTGGCAGACCAGATTAATTATGTGCTCAAGTTTAGTTTCTCTCATTGCTAATCTGGGATTGCTATCTGTTTGGTGAAAGAAGGGATGTTCAGGCAAACTTTTCAAGCTGATAGAGGAAAACGACACTTAGTGCCTGCCTACTAAAGCTAATAACTGTAAGAAATAAAATGTCAGCAGAGAGAAATGCTGTTACTCTCTTGCCATTTCTCTTTCTAAGAGGAAATCATAGATTCTGACCAAATAGAATTGACTGCATTAGTTATGTGTGCTTTCTTCTGTGCTTCCATGTTTATATTTGGTTGGGCTGCGGGCTTGCCAGCTTTTGTTTTTGTCACAGCTTCATGTGCCAGCTTAAACAATAATACTGTAGCATGACTAGTCAACCCATTTTGGGTTGTTTAAGCAGAAGTTTAAGCAGAAGTGGTATAAGATGGATTCTTGTGTGTTCGTGAACAGAAATATACTGTTAGAATTAAGGCTAGATCACTTCAATACATTAAGGGTACAATGTTTAACTAAAAACAAATAAAAACTCTCTTACCAGTTTTGCTCCCTTGGTTTCAGGCCTCCGTTGGCATTTATAGTAACCAACAATGAGTCCGAGGGCAGCCAGGAGACCAGTGACCAGTATTCCCACGAATACAGAAGAAGAACTGGATGATGATGGACTGCTATTTTCCGCTACACCCAACTATAAGTTTAATAGGACAATTATTGGGAAAAATAGATAATTAAAATGTGATTAAAAGAGGTGAAACAATTTTTTAATAAAAAAAAATAAAAATTAGTACTTGGTGGCCATCCTATAATTGTAAAATAATTTTAATGTATCCTCAGTAATATAAAGTGAAATAATAAACTATTATTAATATAATTATAGCAAAAAAAGGACAATATTTTGAGAAATGGTAAAGAACATGATGGTGTCATTATCTTCCTTACCCTGTCTTTCAAAGATTTAATACTGAGTGTCTCCTCCAAAGAAGGATCTGCAAATTGAAAAAAAAAGTTTATAAATATCTATTAAGTAAACTAGCATAGACCTGGATAAATGATATTTCTTATGCTTTTAAAATTATTATTTTTTTATGCTGTAATTACTTACCACCATTTAATTCCATCAAGACTGTGCTGTCATCTTGGAAGATATTCAGATTAGAATTTTCAGGTGAGCACCATTGTGTCGAGAAATCCACCAAAATTCCTTTAATTTCTTCCTGTGAGATTAAAAACAAAAAGCATGAATTCCTGTTTAAAAAAATGCTTTTCATTAACTTAATTTTTTTTCTAAATACTACAAAAGGGAATTACAAAGTTTTAAATACTAAATCAGGAAAAAGCATGATTTACATCTTTCACACACAACTTTAACACACCGTAAGACAAATTCCTGTCCAAAACTTACTGACTGGACCTTTTATTTACCCCAACTTAGTAAGTAATATTACTTCCTTGTGTAACTATTAGTTCTACCTTTACCTTTAATAGAAGCAGGGCTTCTATTAAAGTCTTCTGAGGTATAACATAAAAGGACTGAATTTTTGTTTCCATTTACAGGTAATTAGATGACGAAAACATGACTATAGATAAGGATCCAGCACCAAACACAGAAATGTACACCTGACTTTTACATAAAATACAGAAGATGTGTTTCAAAAATCTTAATGTTAAAACTTGCAATGAAACACATGTTTTTTGAGTGCTCCCAGAAAAATTCCTGAAACCTAAACTTCCTAAGCTTTCCTCTTTAAAATATTTTAAACCAGCTTCTCAAGATTTACAACATCTAAGGAATATCTGACTAAAAGTTTGTAGCTATGCCTGGCCCAGTATTTAAACACTAAAATTAAAGCATCTACTTCGTTTCAGTAGATTCCTAAAGTAAAACAGGGTACGATTTACAGAGGATCTGAAATGCCTGCAATTATAATACCCAGAAACGTAACAAACCACAAATATACTTACAAATTATGTAGCTTTTGATGTAATAATCCTGCATACGTAAAACGTTTCTCACAAAATATACATAAAAGTGCATAAAAATAATCCAACAGGAAGAAGAATACATAGCATTCTGAAATATTTATCAATCCTGGCTTCAAGAACAAAACTCGTTTTATAACAGTCCAGGTATTCCACCTGCACACAGCTTAAGATGCACCTTTTCGCAGCACAGTTTAATCTTCCCTGTAATTTATTTTCTTTGCTCAAATCAGATGTTTGATACTTTTACATGATTTGATACAGTACATTATCTACAGTTGGCAGACAGTACAGACATTTAAAGGAGGTGTGAAAAAGACACATCAACTCACACAGGGTTTTTTTTCAGTTAATTTAATCTTGACAGCCCTCTCTTCAGGAATATCCCCTTTTCCAACACATGCAACTTGGCACGGTCGCGCCTGAAAGAAAAATTAAAAAAGATTTTTCAAGTTCTTCTTTACAGTGGTAAAGCCTTGAAATGGAAAGATGAGCATGAGCCTTACCTTAACAGGTTGAACAGGTTTAGACGGTAGTGTAATAACAACAATGGGTTCAGATGTGTTTTCAAAAGTGTTATCTTCCAGAGGGTTCAAGGTTGCTGGGACAGTAGCTAAAGTAAAAGCAACTGCTGAAGAATCCACACTTGGTTCATCAGACAGAGCTTTACCTGTGAGGCTATCAGTTACAGCATTAGGGGCAGTAGTTCCTGTGGACATAAGCAGAAATAGGATTTGTCACTTGATGCCATACAGTAGCCCCTGTTGATTAGTAACAACAGCTCAGGTTTCCAAGAGGCCTTTGAAAGTTTCAAAATTGCATTGTTATTCCAAATTGCTCATCACCTTTAACCATATCTGCAGAACCTGAGGGTGAGGGAGTTGATGGATCATCTTGACAAGTCACCTTGCCTGTAGGAACCCAAGAAATTAGTTTAAAAATTCTTAGATGTAGATAACAGAGATACAGTAAAGAATGACATGCATTTTTTACTTAATTTATTAACTTATCACCCAGAGTTTGAACTTCAATGCAGTTAATATTTTATAAATATATTTGATTAAACAGACATTTGTGTGTTAAGGAATATGAAACTTCAGGAAAGCATAATTTTTCCTAATTAATCTAATGTGTATAGGGTAGGATTTACAGCAGTTAGTGAAAGAGTTCAGTTTATCAGTGCAAGATCAGTGCATATATTAAAATTGCATGCTTGACAATTTTAATATTGTAAAGTTTTTTTAAATCCTAAAACAGAATAATATTGTATAGATAGCAATTACTGTTGTATTTAAAGCTCCAGTGTGTAATAATTTCTTTGATTAAGTGAGAGAAACGTATGTGTGTGTGTATATATGTATATATATATGTATCTATATATATATGTATCTATATATATATATATATATATGTATCTATATATATATATGTATCTATATATATATACGTATCTATATATATATATGTATATATATATATATATATATATGTATATATATATAATAAATTGGTATTTTTATTTAGTCATTTACTGTTAAGGTAAAAGTATGCTTTGTCATGTTTTGCGAATAATTATTTCATTTTTAGCCATTTGTTATGAACATAACCATAACAACTTTAGTAAGTTTTCTTTTCAACCCAGGCCAGCTCATAAACATCTATATACCGGTAGCTGCAATAATACTACAACTCCTTATGCAAGTCCCAAGAGAGGAGGAAATTCAAGCCACCTTTTCCTTAAATCTTTATAGCAATGTCAGATCTTTAGGAAACAAGGTAGAAGAACTTGAAGCAAGGTCATAGCCATAATATCTGGAATGCCGTATTATGTGTTTCATGGAATCATGGCTGCAGGATCATATCTGTGACTCCAGTGTCTTTTTGCAGGAATTTAATGAAGGCTGGAAAACTCAGGGGATAAACTCTTCTATATCTAAAAATATCATACAACAACTCGTTGAAAAAAAAATAAACAATGAAAAGCTATGAGTTACCACAACATTTAATTTTCCTTTAGAATTGATAAAGTATTAAATTTCAATTAAACAGCTAGCTAAATTCTAGCCTTTGTATGATTGTTGTTTTTCTTTAGTTTTAACATCAGTATATACCGTTATTTTGTAAACTAGAAAATATTTGACCAAGATTGAGGATCTTATTTTGTGAGTGCAAACAAAAATCTAACATTGCTCCTACATAATTTTTTGGTAACCAAAAGCACACAGGGACCAATTACTGCTAGTTTTCTCTAGTGACATTCCAAAGGATTGTGATTGAGTGTTACAGCTTGTTTTGACCTGGGGCTATAAAAGATCCAGTGGCAATGCAGCAAGAAATGACACATGATTCATGTGACATACTGTAGGGACTATTCTGAAAAGAAAAAAAGCATACAGAGAGCAGTTGGGCAATCCGGGATGTTTTCGATTTACAGCCTAAAGTAGATCAACGTTGCTCCAAAAGAAACTGCAGGGTGTATAACAAACTTTTTATGACCACATAACGAAAAATAAACATAGAATTAATTGTCTATCAACACCCTTTGAATTTTCTTGCCATTGTTTTCATGAAGTTTTAGTTTAGTGAAACTTCTTCAAACTTGGAAACAAAGTTCAGTGGATTGTTTTTTGAAAACTTTTTAAATGAGGTGGTTTTACTTTACTAGTAGGTATCTAATAAAAAAATCAAGCTATGTAATGCTTACTTGATACTTAGATACTTGATACTTAGATACTTGTAACCAATCCAAAGTAGGATATCTTTGAAGACATTACCCCATGTCTAGTTTTCTACTTAACTGAGATAATTTCACAAGGACAACAGGTCTAGGAGGGAAATTCAAACTGCCCTCCCATCAGAGTAACTTCCCAGAATACAAGGAAACTTTCCTTGCAAATTGGGGTTTGTCCTGCCTAATTTTAATCAATTTTGTTATCATTATTTCAAGTAATGTAACACATTCCCAAGATAGTTTTCCCACCAGGAAGTGTGGTTAGGATCAACACAACTCAGGCCTTTATTAAAACTTGCAAGTGAATCTTGCTTATTTCATATAGTAGGAAATGAAGAAGAAGTTAATTTCATGGTTTGCTATTGAGATCTCTGTTGAGATTATGAGTCATAAGACATTTTCATATGACTTATGATCAAAGAGCCCAGGAGCCATACTGCAGGTCATTGAGATATAAGTAGAACAGTACATTGAAAGTTTTTTGATTAGCACATACCTCACAATAACCTGGAGCATTTACTCACATAAATGCAAATGAGGTCTTCATATGACAACCCACTTTTATTCTAAGGATAACTTAGGTACAACACACCAAGACACTTGAAGACTTCTGTGTGAGGCTGAAACAGACCCCTAAATTGGTGAGCTTATTCTGCACAAGCAACGAAATAAGATCCAGTTGCAACATGCAATAAATTAGTTCAGTAACTTTACAGTGTTTAATGTCTGTAGGTAGCCTTTAAAGAAAAATTAAATAATCAAACGGTTTGAACTTCGGCAAACTGTTACCTTTAATAAAAACAATAGAAATCATCACCAGCCATTGGTATTATTACTTTCCTGCTTATTTTCTTGGTTATAAGAAAAAATCCACAGTTTTTAATCTAGAAGTTAAGGTTGTAAAGCAAGATTGCGAGTAATTGTGGGAGTGAGGTAAAGGAAAAGGTTAAAGCAACTTGTCCTGGTGAGTCAAACTTCTTTGTAAGTCCATCTATAAATACAAAAGTACTAAATTGAATATCTCCCGGGATATATCTTTTGTGCTCTTATCGTATAGTAGGTAGGGACAAGGTATGCAAGTAATCAAAACAGGTAAGAAAGCCTCCCTGTGTTTTTATGAGGTAATGGGACATGCCTTAATTCATCTGAAAGCACAGCTGAACACAAACACACTGTAGCCATATTAAACAGATAATGTTATTAATCTGCCCTAAGCAGTTTAAATGGCTTTCACTACAGAGGGCTGTTTTGCTGCAGCCACACAAGCAGAGGTGAAATGTTTTCTAATACAGTAAAAGCCTCAAAGTATCAACAAAGTAAATTAATGTTAGATATAATCTTACTCTACTTTAGTGCTTTTAACAAGTTTTAATGACATGTTTAAGTCAATAAGTTTACAACATCCAACCAAAACTTTGCTCCAGGTCTTAGGTATAAACTTTCTACTCTTCTGACATCATAAGTCTGCAAGGTTTCTGAGAAATATTTCAAAGTTGAACTCTGTTTAGAATCCTGTCAGCTGAGGAGGTGCAAATGAACTCTGTATTCAGTTTTAATCTTAAAATTATAAACACAAGAGCCTCTCCCAGTATGTTTTCCCAACACCATTAATACTTGTTTTTTCCCAACAAAGACTACAGTAGTTAACAACAGTTGATGAACAACTCAGATGCACAAGTGAGAAATCTGTCAATAGGATAACGATTGGCTACACACTTAAAAAATGTAAAAAAAAAAAAATGTTTCCATTGTCAGACAACTGGGCTCATAGAATAGATAAAAAACTGAAATTTTAAGCTTGTTATCCATTTCTTTCATTTTTGTTAACTGCAAGAAAATCTGGAAATGATTAACAGTTTATCTGTTTTCTTGTTTTGATTGAGTAAATTATTAAAAAAAATGAAAATAATAAAATGTGTGTTTGTTTCAAAAATGGAATAGCTTTTCAAAATATAATTCTTGAGGCATTAAGTCACCCAATGATTGGATGGGTTATTTAATGAATCTCTATCATTTTTGTATTCAATTGATGGATAGATTGATGAAGTCATTTTCTAAACCCTTTTTCTCATAATTTGACTGAACAATACAAAATTATCCATTTGTCTATCATCCTGTAAGAACATCTGAGCTATAATTAGACTCCATAAAATACAGCAACTTGTGATTTCAAGCTGCGGTGATTTGCTTAAAAGTACAACAGTAAAAAGTGTTGCATTTAATGTCTCTTCTGAGCTGATTTTTTTATTTCCTTTTTTTTTTTTTTTACTTTTTTACTTTATGTGTTTAGAATCTTGAAAACTTATAGGATGTCTTTATTCATATTTAACTGTTATTATTGAGTACATGTTTATAGATATTTCCTTTTCTTATTGATACTTCCACAATAAGCAACTTTATATGCTAAATTCTACATAGATATGGACATTTATAGGACTTCACCACTTTGAGGAATCCCCCACTGATTCCTACCAGGCCTCCAAACCTCAGGGGAAACCCGGAGAAACCTTTAGTCTCAACATAAACAGAGAAAAACATACAAAAACACAAGCTTGGATTGCAATAAGTTTAAAGATGGGAAATGAAAGTATAATGTTAAGATTTCACATCATGTAAACTCTCGAGTTCCTGTAAGTCTTTGCTGGCCCACATCAATGAGGTTTCTTGCCCTGTCCCTCTTCCTTTGAGCCTTTTGTTTGGGCTCTCTAGTCCTGGATGGTGTTTCTAATGCTTTATACCAGTTGTAGAGAAATAGAGAGAAACTTAAACAGAAATTTCTCCCACATATGTTTGCATTTAAAAAAAAATATATAGATGCAGGGAAATTAAGGATTCCTGAATGATGTAGCAAAACCATTTTTGTTTTGTACTTTACCCAATTCATAGATCCTGTCATCAGGATGTCAAAAAGTAGTTCAATGAATCAAAAGCTAAATCAATTAAAAGACAGACCAGTTTTCCTGCAGTTGGAGCCACTCAGGCTTCAGGTGAGTTAACGTTCATAAAAAATAGTTAGTGTTTGAATAGCATAGCCTGATATCCAACAGCATCTTTCTTGGGTAATTTCTGCAAACTTTCCATATGACATTCACATATGTTATAGATACCAATGCTACAGTAGGACATGGGCCAGAATGAGATCTTGATCATATTTTACTCTTAAGAATAAATGGATGTAAGGGGTTTTTCCTTTTTTTTTTTTTTTTACTTTTTTTGGAATGTAACAGGTCTAGTGCCCCTAGTAGCTAAAACGTTAGAGTGTTGCTTTAAGATGTGGATTTAAGCTACAATAATTGGGTCCAGAATTTTAAATTAATTTGAACAAGTTTGATTGTGTTTAAACAATGGCAATTTAAACTGGAGGCAAAATGCCATAACATTTAATCATGTTATCTATAACATATTATACTGTGATTTTTTTTCTGCTCACACATATAAAATGGTGTCTATCAGTTGAACATAAACTAATTGCATTTGGTAGTGCTATTTGCTCTGGTTGACAGCTCTCATTGAGCCATGTAGGCTGCTGTTCAGAAGCTGTTCGCTGTACATGTAAAACAATGCTACCTTAATATGACTATAGTGTGATGAATCATTAGTTTGAGAGATTGAGCAAAAAAAAAAAGACTGAAAGCAGTAGAAGACTTAAGTTATCTTTTTCTCTGCTAACTAAAATGGGACTGCGATACTCTTTGCTCAATCAGAACAAAGCGCCCCCAGCCTTTTGAGGACCATCTCGGAAATTTCCTCAAAAGGAAATTAAAGTGTCGCAAAAAATTAAATGGTAAACTTTAGTACTCTTATCCATAACATATAAGTAAAAAAAAAAAAAACTGGCTACAGATTACAGGTCAACTGCCTATTTTATTGTGCAGTTGTATGGAATAAAGTTGACTATATGTCCCTGTGAGGTGGTTATATCTCTCCTTTCATTTTAGACATTCTCCTCTCAGATCCTTCTCTCTTGTCCCCACAGGTGGGAATTTGTCTTTACAACCATATAGCTGGAAAATGCAGGAAACAAGCGCTTTTTCTGGAGGGACTAAAGTCTCCACTTAAAAATTTTGATAAGTTTGTTTACCAGTTTGTAATTATTCCGAAATTAGGAACAGTCATGTGTTTTCTTTAACTGACTCAAGTTTAAGTTAAGTTTAGTTCACTGATGAAAAGCTCAAAAATCAGACACTAAAATTAGATACTTAGCATATCCGAATTTCATCCATCTGTCCCAGCTTCTGACCTGAGATGTCACTGCTATTGTTGCTAACATCCTGGAGTTTAAATTTAGGGCTGGAAGATTGCAGGGAATAGCTGCAAACACAACTGTCACAGCTGATAACATGGCTGCAGTTAGAGAGCGAGAAAACTGGGACAGTGCTTCTTTGCTAACCAATTCTGGTATTTGAAGGTGAGGTCTGCTTCCTCCCAGAGGCAGAGAGACGAGGAGGCCTAAAAGATGGTGGTGGTGGAGTGGGAAACGAAGTGTCCTGTGGGAGTTTGGTCCCTCCCTGTATGCGTACTTTGCTGTGAACTCATGAGCGAGGAGGAAGGCCTCAGCCCTAAAGCTTGGGATTATGATTTGACCTCCACCCAAACTGCAGGGACAACACCTTGGATGTCATCATTAGCCGCACCCTCATTCCATTACTTATCCAGATGTCTAAAGAGAACCCCAATATCATCCATCTGCACATTTTCTGTTTATATCCGGTTTCAATGAAGAGGCCAATTTAGCCTTATATTCCTGTGCATTTATAAAGTGTCAACAAAACATCATAAAATGAATCAAGAAGTCTTATTCTTTTAGACTGAGGCTGAGTATACAATGCACAGCAAAATATTTCTACCCCTTGAATATTTCTTATAGTTGGAAAAACAAAAGTATATAATAGTATAAGTGGAAAAACAAAAGCATTACCATGTATAAAAAGTGTAGAGTCGCTCTATATTCTCCCACATGTTTGCTGAGTCCTCTATAGCCACGTGGAATTTAAACAATATGTTTTGTTTTTTTTCCCAGCTTCCTGGTTTTTATAACTAATTGTTCTTTTATTTTAGCTGTGGATCTCTGCATGCCTTCTGCAGGTCTTTTTCAGTTTCAATCTTTTCTGCTTCTCTGATTCATAAAATCAGTCCATAACATGTCATTCTTAAATGATGCAGCACTAATTTTAGCTTCACAACATGTAAAAAAGAAAAAAAAATCAAGGGAACTTGTACTTTTGCAAGGCACTGAAACTAAGTTTGTTTTTACCAGTATATAATCTTTATAACAGTGTTTAAGAGAAAACTTGTTGGAATACACAAGCAAGATGTTCTTTTGCAGAAGCTGTTGCATTGCAAAAAAAACTACTCAACTGTGACAGTGGGGTTCCGTAACATAACAACTTATTTTCCTTTCTGTCCACTCCCCTTGTTTTTTCCATTAAAACATGGGATAGCTTGTCAGTAAAAAAAGGAAAACAGTGGATGACAGTGTTGGAATTGTGTTCCTGCACATCCAGGCAGGATGTGACCTCTTCAAACTACAGAGGTAAACATACTGGGAGCTAGAGATAACACCCATCACCAGGACAACTCCATAGAATATCATCATGGTGCTACATTCTGTCTTTTGTAAAAGTAAAAAAAAAAAAAAAAAAAAAAAAAAAAGGAAATGTGTTCTAGTGAAAAGAATAAATGTGTTTTTCTAAACAGTTTTTTATTCTCTTTTCTCTTTTTGTTTACTAAAGTTATGAGCAAAGCCAGTCGTAAAATACTAAAACTCTACCTTATTACTGGTATAAGCCAAAAGGCAATGTCTGTTTTTATCCAACCTCATGTTTTTTTACTCATTAAAATAGTTGAACCTTGGTGGCGAAACTCTCAACTTTCAAAACAGACTGTTTATTTTCCAAGTCGATTAGAAGCTAAAAGCACCAGCAGCTGCTTGAAGAAGCTGCTAACTGCCCTCCTGTCGGTGTCTGAACCGGCAACAGCAGATGTCTGTGGACTCATTCCAGCTGCTGAACTCTGCGGGGGAAAGAGGCTTTGTGCTGAGAACCTATGGCCTTAAAGACCCAGACACAAGTAGAGGAGGAGTATTCAAAAATCAATGTCTGAAACGTTCTGCATGTTTTTTATGTTCTTTTTATCACTCAAAGGTTTTATAAAGTTTTGACACATGCAACAAAATGGAAAGAGGCATCCAAACTCGAGACCCCCGAGGATAGTAAAAGGCCAGACATTCCTGGTTTTAATTAAGATGTAAAAAGCATGCCTTAACAACAGGCAATTTGGCCAACATTAATTACCAGCAGCCATTATTTAAGTAATCAAAAGGCCCTAGTTAAGGTTCATTAGGCTTTTTTTCTTCACAGATAAACAGAAAAAAATCCTCCTCGCTAGAATGCAGCCTAGTTTTCCAGCAGAGATCATGCACTTTATGCTCTTAGGCCTGAGAATGTAATAATCCTCGAGTTTAGAGAGATTCACATATCTATTGTTTCAGCTTCATTGTTTAAATTAAGCTTTAAAAGCAGAGGTGAAACAACAGGGGCGTCTCTTTAATAAAGGGCTCATTGTTCTATGGATATAGATATATCTTTGCCTATCGAGAAACCAAACAAAAATATGACATCTGAAACAAAGCACCAGCATGTTTCTCAAGGTTTTGTGTAGACAGTGTAAGACCATGTGAAGAGAGTACCCCAAATGTCTTCTAAACACCGTATAAATGTATTGCTGTAACTGTATAAAAAGTCTCCCACCTCTATGACTGCACTGTGGCACTAAAGTTAAATCTGAGTTTCAATATTTCTGCATTTCAGGATTATTTGCTTGTGTCTAAAAGTGCGGCCTTATGTCGTCATGTAGCTGCCCTCAGCATTGCCCCGCCCTCGACTGTCCCAATAGCATAAACACAAACAACGAGGCTATACTTAGCACATTTACAGATCCCTCTAATGACTTTTGTTTGTTTTTTGTTTTTTTCAAAAAAATGATTAGCGACACATATAGCGACTGTTCCAGTCATTTTGGAGACTTTGGTGTCAACACATGATGATAGCACTGATTGCTCCTCTACAACACAGGGATAGCCTGTATTTGCAGTCAGAGAGTGAATCTCTTCTGCTTTCCCATTGAAAATTAGTCACCCATGTGCAAAGCTTCCACTGATCAGAATGTGAATATAATGCTGTTATTTTTCTTTCTTTAACTCTGTTTCAGTGAAATAGAATAGCGCATAGGTATGGTTTCAGCGACCCTAGTCTGACAGGGTTTTTTTTCATTACTTTTGATACCTAATTTAATATGCTTAGTTTTATTTTTAATCATTCAAATTCAGGTGAAGAATTAATAATACAAACTACTGTGGTGTGACAAGCCAACTTTACACGGTCTTTGAATGGAAACACAAGGAAATGTATTACGAGCGCAGCTGATCCATCAATTTGTCACAAATATCTGAAAACATGCTAACATGAGGAGGAGGATAAGATGAACAAAGTCTATTGCTCATTGTGTACCAGATATGTTAACAAAATAAGAAAATGTTTGAGAAAACAACAAAAAAAAAATCTGTGTTTGACATGTTTGTTTGTTCTGAATAAAATTACCCATTCTGGAGCAGCATAACAAGGCGGATAATCAAAAAACTCTTATAGCAAGAAAATCAATAAGATTGTTAGGTCTACAGTTCCTTTGCAAAGTCGTAAGTTTAATTTAGTTAAATATATTACTTTGTACATATCAGGTTACGAGGCAAATTAACATGATAGGTTTAAATATTGAACTTTTCTTAAATTATTTACATTGGTTTTGGGAATAAAAAACATGTCAGAGCAATATTTTCAGAAATAATATAGGGAAATTTTTTAAAGAAGTTTTGATTCTTTTTCGTTCGAATAACCTCTACACCATATCCAACCAATGCCTAGAGCAGAGATCTCTTGAATAAACTTGATGTTGCCAATTATGCCTAGAATGTCTAAAGCTAAAAGCAGAATTAAAAGGGTTTTCTGCCTACTTTTTGCTGGTAAAAGCCAACAGCCATAAAACTGCAGCAGGGTGCCAAGAAAATAAGGAACAATATGCCTACTGGAACAGCAGTACCTGGGAAAGGAAGATCTAAAAGCTGGCCTGCCTTCTGCTTTTCATTAGGTTTTATTTCAGTGTAAATATTAGTCCTTTTCTCTCAAGACAGTTCCTTTTCCAGAAAAGATTTGTTTTTCTTTGTTTAGCTGTTGAGACATTTAATTATGAAGAAAGTTGGGGATGAGGGAAAATAACATTCAAAATTCTGTTGCCCCGAAATCTGTAAACTTGGTAAAAGAGGACCCACCACTAGCAGGATATGTTTTGCAACAACTTGAAAACCTTGATGCAGAGGTTTATAAAGTAAAGCGTGGTTTGACAAAACTAAGGCTCCAAGGTTAATCACTTAGCAAGCTCACACGGGATCTTAGCCACAAATTCTGGCCCAGATGGACACACACCCTGCCTGACATAAGACTACTATCTGCCAAAAGCTTATATAAAAACCCACACCCTCCAGTAGATGACGTCATTCGAACTCCAACATCACATCTTGGGACTTAAAGAATGCCGGTCAACAGCCCTGGGCCATGAGAAAAAAAGAGTGGCAATATTCTGCCTGTGTTTTCATTGGCAGAGAGCAGTTTCTATCTCAGAGGCAAAAGTTTCAACCATCGGAGAAGTTGATTTAGTCAGTGCCTTTTTCTTGATTTTCCTTAAGGTTGTGCAAAAGGTTATCTGCTGATCGTCTTAGGCTTGTGTGTTCATCAAAATCCTCCCACCATGAGTGCAAATCTTTGTTTTAATGTGGCTCTTTTGAAACAGCAATTGTCACAGCTTCTTCTGCTCTGGCCAGAGGCCCTGACAGCAACAGGAGGAGTCATTGTCTATGACATGCTGAAATAAGCGAGACAAGATGTTTTTCTCCCTGGCTGCAGCAGATGTAAAGCATGGGTTTTCCCCTGAAATCTTCAGTGAAAAAAAAGAGACAAAAAACTTATAACATACTCTTGAGAACTTTCAAATGACATCATCTAACTTTGCAAAGCATGGCCATTTCAGTGCTGCATATTTGCACGCCTGCATAACTATTAACTGGCAGTCATGGGATGCGGGAATATAAACCAAATCTGTTTGGTTGAGATTTAGAATGAGTGACCTACTTGTAAATGGCAAAAATCTTTCAACACAGGTTGCTCATATGTCTCTCTATGTTCTCAGTCCAGATGCAAATGAATAAAAAAAGACTGAAGTAATGCATACATGAATCAAACTTCACAAAAAAGTGTCTTGCAAACCTATTCATTCTCCTAAACTATTTGATAAAACTATTGAATTAGCCCATAATCTCAAAGTGAAGAAAAAAATGATATATGATTTAAAATAAACTTTAAAATCTAACTTTTAAAGTTTAAGTTTGGGCTTTGACAGAGCCATTCAAATACCAGAATATGTTTGGTGTAAACCATCCCTATAAAGCTTTTTCTCTATGTATATTGTTGCTTCCAAAGAGGAAGATGAACATCTACCCAAGTCCTAAGTCTTGGGTATCTTCCAACAGGTTTTTTTTTTGTCTCCAGGAGTTATCTGCATTCAGCATAATCCATCTTCCTGTCAACTAAGAGCAGCTTATCTATCCATGCTTAACAAAGGCCTTTCAGAAGCAAAATGTTGATATCATGTGTGTGGCATGTTAAGGATCATAGGAATGTGGATTTTCTGCAATGTAAACCATTTGATTTTAGTCTGACCCAACAACTTTATTCCACGCATCAGCTCCGTCCCTTACATGGCTTATGGCAAGCTTTGAAGCAGACCAGAACAGATCTAACCCCTTGAAAAAATACCAAAGCAAACCACCCAGGATACTCCCCAGAGCCACTAAAAGTTGCCTGAGGGGTCTACCTTTAAAAGGTTAAGACCTGATCCTTCAAGTCAGCCATGTTGGGAGCTGGAGCTCCCCCCAGTCAGACAAGTCCCAGCACATCCAGCAAGCTTTCCATTAGGGGTTAATGGCTTGTTCAACTATGGTCATCTTTCGGTACAACCAACCAGCACACCATGTGGGGCTTCCTGCAGTTACGAGCTGACCCTGTTATTTGGCCTTTGTTGAAGCTTAGTGAAGTTTGGACTAAGCGTTCGCTTCCAATGTTCTTCATTAACATACCCCTGTCCAAGAAAGAGGACAAAACCCCTTGGGGGCACAAACTTTTCCAGACAAATTGCCTTTTCCATTTATAAACCAGATTATGAACATTCATCACTGATGGGTCAATTCTTTTTACAGAGAACCAAACAGAACAAGATGCACTATCTGCATGAAACAGACTTAGATAAAGAGCTTTCTTCATACAGATCAAAGCAAGCTTAAAAAAGCTTGAAACATTATAACAATCCGTGTCTTTGAATGTCTATTGACGTCATCACTACAGCCTCTGTTCCACTCTGGCTTACATTTTTAAAGGTATCTGGATTGTCTCTTGTGACTTTTATGGTGGTCTTAAGGCAGTTCAAACTCTTTCAGAGATGTTGCTAAGAAAAGCCACACAAGGTGGAAAAATTGGATGAGACAATCAAAGCTTATAAGACTTATGAGACTTTGAAGATCACAGTGATAGTGGTGCAAAGGCATTTATAAGCAGTTAATATCAACTATGCAGTGTCTATCTGCCTCTGTTAGTTTAACCTCAACATCGTTGAAACTTGTCACATTTCCATAAGAAAGTTTTTGAAAATAAAGTAATTAAATGAAAAATCCAGTGCCACAGGTCTATTGATTGATTTATTGATTGATTGATTAATTGATTAATTGATTGATTGATTGCCTTTATTGATCTCACAGTGGAAAAAGTTACTTGTTACATTGGCTCAAATAGTAGGTGGGGTAAATTCAGTATATACAGTGCGTCCACATATATATCTATATAACAGCTGAAGTCATTTTTTTTTTTTAAGCAGGATTATTATACAGGGTTATTGCACAGGGTATTTACATGGGTATTCGTTTAGATGAGAATTTATCTATATAAGTACTGTACTGAGTATTACATATAAAGAAATAGGTTATTGCACTGGGTATTAGATAGTAATTGCACATTATACCACCCTTGTTTCACCCAATCATCCTTTACACCCATATCACAGATAAATATTCACCACTTCTGTCTACATAACCACTCAACCAAACATGGCCTGCAAAAATGTACCCTTAAGAGATGTTGCAGAATTTTCAGGAGTGTTTTGTCTTGGGTCCTTCAGAAAAGCTGTACTTTGAAACACCTACAGTTTTGTGAGTGGCACAAACAAAGCATCAAACAGCGTGAAAATAGGATTTGTTTGAAAAGCTGTTAAAGTTCACTTGATTGGTGATTTCAAAATGACTGACATCTTATTTAGTCCTTGACTCTTTTTGGCTAAAGCAGAGTTCTCTAGAAATATTCTAACTCCGAATATTTGAACAGAGGCATTTGACACTCTTTGTCTAACAGTTAGTCTGAAATGGCTCAAGACCATAATAGACTCCAACCATCTTAAAACAATTGAAATTCTAGAAAGTTAATAAGGGTAAACTTAACATCATTAACCTTTCAATCCCCGCTGTGAATCCATTGGTTGGTTGTTTACACTGAAGCTGACCTTACTGACATAGGAAACTCCCTGGTTGTGCCCTACCCCCTATCTTCTTTTCCTGTGTCAACAATGTACCTAGAACAAACATCTTAAGTATTTCTGGTCAGAGCAACTGTCTTGTAGAAAAGGCAAAATGAGGTGAAATTAAAACTAACACCTCAAAATAATGTTTTATTGATGGTATGCTGCCCCACATTTGTGTTAGGAAGGTTACTTTGACCAGAAGTGTAATCATTGCAGCTTTTTTTTGTCATGTAGTTGTAAATAATTTAGGTTTACCACCATGTAATATGTACACAGTTGAGAGCTTGTGTAAATAACTGCCTAAAGCAAACATGACAAGGGTTCAGAGGTTTATAAAATAGTCTTCACATAAACAGCTATGATCTTTTTAAGTTAAACTTGTTGGTAGATGTCTCATTTTGTTGAAGCCCCTCTTAATGCCATAGTGCAGTTTATGCATCTAAAAACAGCTATGAGTAATTTACCACACATATATAGCAGAGAAATAGCTGAACTATCTATTATTTGTGTTCTTCTGCGTTTCAAAATTTAGCTGACAAATAGAGACCAAGTTGTATGCTATAGAGAAAACTTTAGGTGAAGTTTGTTATGAGTGATATTAGTCTGCAAAATGGAAAAAAAATTAGCTGACTTGATGGGGAGTACCAAAAGTAATTAGATTTTCATGTAAATCTAATTACCATCTGTTTCTCTGCTGCAGTAGAAGAGGGATTGTGGTGTGCTCTTTTATTGCACAAGCTATGAACATGTTCCGCCATCTCATGATTATTTCTCTGTTAAAGTAAACGCTTTGCTGTTTCCATCAGTCTACAATATTCCTCTAGGTCCTCCCAAGGTCAATCCAAATGTTTAAATATGTCTGAGGCCTTACAGTTCTGCAGAAGTCATTACGATGAGGCTGGAGTAGAATCGGCACCGCCTTACAACTACTCCTTCCAAACCGTGTATCACCCTGCAATTAGCATCAAGCCTTGAACTGGTTTGGAGCATACTAAAAGTAAGCAAAAACATTTACTACTAAAGCCACCAGATTAAGAGGAAGTACCTTTAGGATGGTGTTTATGCTCATTTTTAGTCTACATGCATTTTGTAGAAACCTTTGATCACCTATTTAATTCCAATAAATGTAAAGACTGGTAAGATATTCAAATGCAGAGCCACTGATTGTGGCTTTATCCATTTTTCACAAACTCAAAGACATTATAGCTTGACCCAGACATATGACAGGATGTAGAGCATGAGGATTTTCAACTGAAACTTTCTCTCTCCGAGCAGATCCTTTGTGTCTGCAGCCGCCACACCATTAACATTATGTCTGTACATTCATGTCTGTACTTGATTTCTCAAAAAAAAAACAAAAAAAAAACCTACAACACAAATAGGTATTAAGGTTTATACAACCACATACATATAAATTTTGTTTCCTCAATATTTGGAAATATTTTAAAACCATAAAAAATTAATTCTGTATAGAATAATAAAAGTCTTTGTTGAATCATCTTAAGTAATGTATAAAATAGTGAAGCAACATGCAATAACACCCAAAATAGACTACTCACTGCTGAACAATAGAGCACAGAGCAGCAGAACTCCACTCATGCTTCTGCAGAGCCCATTCATTCTCCACATGGATGCAGCCATCCTCTCTAGTCGGATTCAGCACGTCTGGCGGGAATTTCTGTGTAAATGTCAGAAGGGAAAAAAAATGCCGTAAATGAGGGAGAGCTGGTGGGCCAGAAAAATCGGAGGTACTCTTGTGGGGTCTTTGAGAGCGGGAAAGACGAGAAGGATAAAGCCTGGCTTGTGTTCCTTCTCTCTTTATATGAGCCCACTCCCTCAGCCTCCCTGGCTCAGTTTTTTCCACACCCCTTTTCTAACTGCCTTACGTTAACCCATTTCCCCCAAAGCAACGGCCCCTGCTTCCCCCCCTTGCCCCAGTCTGTGGGTGTGTGTGTGTGTGTGTTTTTAAGGATGTAGACCAGGCAGCAAATTGTGACAAGATGTTTCTGGGAAGCAGGCTGGGTGTTGTTTTAATGCAGCCTTGTGGATATTAGGTCATGTTTCTTAAAAAGAGAAAGAAATGATATTAGTGGAACTATGGTTGCTAGCAGTTGTAATCCAAAAACTGTTGACATAGTTTTTTAGGGGATAATTTGCCTCAAAAGGTAATTTGCCTCAAAAGATAAGTCTTTTCTGCTTTCTCTTATCTATACTACAGAAGTCTTTCAGATCACAACAGAAAAAGTAGTTGAAGAAAAAGAAAACCTTAGTAAAAACAAAATCTTCCTTAAGGGAAAAGAACTATCCAAACTAACCTTAGGATAGATCTGAAAATAATGTGGTATAACTTATGGAGGTTACAACTATTGTTGTGAAACTAGCAATGAATCATTACGTCATAGTACAGGAATCTGGTCACACTATTCCTTAAATAGTTATCAAAACTACAGGAAGATGTCCAGGTCCATATCCATAAAAAAAGAAAGTTTCCATAAAAACAAAGCAGTTTTGGGTCATCATACTAACACCACCATGTTTGACTGTTGGTAGTATTTATCTTTCTAAAATGCTTAGTTTTTGTTTTTGACAATAGTAATGAAAGGCACATATTCTACAGGGTTCCCCCAGGGTCTTAAAAAGTCTTACATTTACACATTTAAATTTAATATCTAAAAAAGTCTTAAAAAGAATGAAATTGGATGTCAAAGCTTTTGAATTATATACAGTTACCCCCAGAAAGTCGGGCACCACTCGGGAGAATTCGGAAATGCAACGGTTCGAACAGCTGCTTCCCTACGACTTCAGAAAGAGGACAAAATTCTATTGTTGGAACTATGGTTGCTCGCAGTTGTAATCCAAAAACTGTTGACATGAAGTTTTGAGTGTCATACAAGATAATTTGCCTCGAAATTACAAATTTCCCTCCTATTGCTAACAAGCCAGCAGCTATTAGCTCAACGCCCTTATCCCAGTTTGTGGTTGTGCGAGTGTTTTTAGGGATGTAGACCAGGCAAGAAAATGTTACAAGACGTTGTTTTGCCTTGGGGGTTTTCTGCCTGTCCTTGACACTACAGCATAGCAGATTTTTTTCCCTCACAGTGTGTCCAAGAACAATTGTGAGAATGGTCAGGATTCTGACTGGAGCTTTAGGATTGGGAAAGAGCAGATGATTTATCCCTAATTTTTTTTTATATCAAATTGAATTCAATGTTATTTCAGGAATGGAAATCTGTGCAATAATCTATTGTATGAAGGGTAGTTGTGAATTTTGTATAATATTTCTTCTAAGTAATATAAAGCATTTACATGGTACTTTTAATCTCCTCCTTATAATCTGAAAAATGCCCCCTCTGCTGCTTTATGTTTTTATTTGCAGATGTGAATTTGGATGGTAGTTAAGTAGGAAAATCAAATATGATTTTCAACTTTTGATTTTGGGTTGGACATTCAGATATTATTTAAGGTGTGGAACTCCATACAGTGATCTGTAATTTGAAGTATAGCTAGAGGACTGGTATGAAAATGTGTCTTCTAAGCAGTGTAAAGTTTTTTAGCTCCCCTCCTCCTTATCAATCAAACTAATGACTCCTCTGCCCCTGTGTTTTCTTTTGTGGGTGTGATATTAGCTACAGTGATGGGTCTTCTATGAGTTTGGCAGCTGTGCTTATCACAAAGTATGAATACTTGGAAGCAAAACAAACTTTTTATATGGTCTTGCCACCTTGAGAACGAATTAGAAATTGTGATTTGCAAGGAACTTAAATAATTTTTCATTAATGTGTTATATTTGGAACAAATTATAATAAAGTGTTTTCCATTTGTTATTTCATTCATAGTGCGATTAATTGATTGCACCACATATTCTTTCCTTGGTAACCAGCCTTAGCAGATGTGGCCAATGATGTTACAGTTTCCATGCATTCTTTCAAGATGAAAATCTTTCAAATCAAATTGAAAGATTCCATCCCGCTGTGGTTTAAAAACAGCTTATTTCCTGTAAACAGAAAGCTATGTTTCTTATCATCTTACTGTTTAAGGATTTCACTTTAACAAACAACTAAGGATAAAAACACATCTATCCCTACGGTAATTTAATAAATCATAATGCATAGAGGAAAGAAAACAAAGAAAAAGAAACTAAACACACAGAAATTATCATGTAAAATTCCAAGAGCAGTATTTAACTGGGCATAAGCTGAGTATTGCCAATACCTTATTAACATAAACCCAATATTTATCATAAAACAAACACAAAAGAAGACCGAATCCCAAATACCCGTGAGTCAGGACAAAGGGAAGATATGACCTAGACTTAAAATAAAACAGCTAAATATATTTTAAAAATCACTAAATTTATTTCCTTTTACAGAAAAATCTGTCAGATACGGTATATCAGTTTAAGAACAAGTATTAAAAAAATTATTTTAATTAACCAAGAACCATTGCTGCATGTAACACTAAAAAAAGACAATAAACACTAAAAATGTTCGGTTCAAAACAACACATTTTGGGTAGTTTCCCAACCCAGCGATGGTTAAATATTGGACACAACACATGCTGGTTTAATCTAACCCAACAATTTGTGTTGGTTCCCTTAAAACAGCAACTGGGTTTTTTATACAACATAATTAGGTTGGTTATATAATCCAATCAAGGGCTGATATTAGCTACACTGTTGTTTTTTTTTAACCCACTTAAGTTGGTTTGTTAATATGAATCAATTATTTAACATACTGGAATATTTTATATAATATTACAACTATATGCTAATTATTTTTTATGTATTATAACTATTAATTATCAATATTGCGATCATAATTATGTATTATTTTCTTGATGAAATATATCCTCACACCAATAATATCACAGTAAATATTTCTTAAAATACAAAATTTACAAAACCTGCAAATATATAAAAAAAATATATAAATATGTAAAATTTCAATAAATATTTCCAAGTAAAATTTTCATTGCAAATGCAGTGGAAATTTGCAAATGGAATTGCAAATGGTTGCAAATGGGCTATTACAAATGAAAAATAATATCCTTATAAAGCACATAACAGCAGCAAGCCTTCTCAGTTTCAATAGTCATGCACAAGATCACTACCAAGACTTTAGAGAAAAGAAGCTATTTGCAAACAGGAACACAAATGGGTGTGACCAGGAGGACTGCTTTCTCCAAGTACTCCCCCATGTTAGTTCCAACCAATGATGAGAAAAAAGAAAAACAGTAAGTTAAAAAGGTCAACAGAGCTGCCGCTTAGGTGGAACAGAACCTTGGATAATTTGCCCCGGCAACAATAGTCCCCTCAGCAGTTTGTATCAGCAACAATGCTGATTCTTACACTTTCAACAGTTAAAGAAAATAATACAGTACATTAAAATATTAGTATTTGATTTATTATTGACTTACTCCGTAAGTAAGACTACTGAAAAAAAATAAAAATAAATTTGGACAAAGCACACTGGGTTAGCTTAAAGAAAACAAAGATTCATCACTGTGTAAGCTAACAGCTGGATTTCTAGCATATTGATTCCTGAAGCTAGTATTCAACAATGCCTCACAAACTTTCATCTTAACGACTATATGAAGCATCATATAATAATATAAAATCAACTATATGGTAAGAAAAGAAACCGATTAGCTGTCAAGGCTCAGATCAGAGGACCCATTATTCAAGGCAAGACAGACAGTCGGATAATTCAAAAATGTTTATTTTTCAAAAAGCGTATCTGCAGTAGCAGCAATGACGCCTAAGGCAAGAACATCTGCAGGAGGAAAACTCAGGTCAGTGACCACAATGATCTAAAAGAGGATGATTATGAAGGTGTGAGTCACTAACCTGGTTTTATAGCCTGGTCCATGCCCAGAGAACAAAGTAGGATCCTGCTGAGAGTGTCCCAGACACCACAGCCCCAGAGAACAGAGAACAAGCAGAAGACCAGAGCCACGCAGATGAAGGAAGGCAGGATAATCCAGAGGGCAAAGCCGGTGTGCAAAGGATTCAACGGGCAGAATCCAACAGGAGTTCATAGACAGATCAAGGCAAACAGATCAGATGGGAACAGACAGGCTCAGTGGGTGAGAGGCAGAACAGGTCAGGACCAGGTAATCAGAAACACTAAGGTAATGCTGAATCACTTTCACCACTGGATCTAGAATAATCTGGTCTGATGACTGGAAGCAGGCAGGTTAAAATTGATGAGATGGATACAGGGGGGCTCAGTGGTTGACGCAGAACAGGAAATCAGAATCCATAAGATAATGCTGAGGAACTCTCAACCCTGGATCGAGAATTATCCGGCCTGATGACTGGAAGCTAAGGGTTAAAATTGATCAGACGGAAACAGGAGGGCTCAGTGGTTAAGAGGCAGAACAGGTAGTCAGAAAACTACTGGTAACACTGTTACAGTTTCTCCACTGGCTCGAGAATATTATCACCTGATGACTGGAAACAGGCAGGTTAAATAGAAGCAGGAGCAGGCTGATCAGATGAACTAGAACTAGAACAGATGGTAACGAGAAACAAGTTAGGCAGGTTAATGAAATCAGTAATCCAGTCAGTCATAAGCACCAATACAATGACAGTAGCCTATGTCATAAATCTTTGTGTTGAATTGAGTCTGATCAGTCTGGTCTCATCAAATCTTGTTGAGCTCCTGTACAGTTAGGGAGCACTGTGTGGCTGCACATGCTTGAACATCAACCCAAGGTGTTAGGTAGTCCAAATTAAGGTAATATATTATAGAAATCCCCAACAGATTATAACTGCATGCTCAAAAGAAATAACCTCGGTTTCTCAGAATAACCAATTCAATGAAAAAGGTAAATTCAAGGTAAATCACACAACATGCTTAACCTAACAGTGGGGTTGAAAACAACCCAACCCATTTAACAACCCATTTAACGAAAAATACATGCCATGAAATCTGTTTTTGTGGTCACTTCCAGAAGATGAGGCTGGACAACAGTAACAGTTCTTCCTCACACAAGCTAGGTCATGGCTTACAGGCTAGTAAAGTACATGGTGTCTTATAATGTCTGAAGACACTTTTTTTTTGACAAGCAGCATGTACTGTAGTGAACCATGAACCACAGAAGGACACAAAAAAATAAAAATGTTAAAGAATCCTCCATTTGCAGCAATTACAGCATTGCAGACCTTTGGCATTCTAGCTGTTAATTTGTTGAGGTAATCTGGAGAAATTGCACCCCATGTTTCCAGAAACAGCTCCCACAAGTTGGATTGGTTGGATGGGCACTTCTTGCGTACCATACGGTCAAGCTCCTCCCACAACAGCTCAGCCACTCCATTACTGATAGAATACCAGCTGCCTGCTTCTGCTCTAAATAGTTCTTGCACAATTTGGAGGTGTGTTTAGGGTCATTGTCCTGTTGTAGGATGAAATTGGCTCCAATTAAGCGCTGTCCACTGGGTATGGCATGGTGTTGCAAAATGGAGTGATAGCCTTCCTTATACAGAATCCTTTTACCCTGTACAAATCTACCACCTTACCAGCACCAAAGCAACCCCAGACCATCACATTACCTCCACCATGCTTAACAGATGGTGTCAGGCATTCTTCCAGCATCTTTTTATTTGTTCTGCGTCTCACAAATGTTCTTCTTTGTGATCCAAACACTTCAAAATTGGATTCATCCGTCCACAACACTTTTTTCCAGTCTTCCTCTGTCCAATGTCTCTGTTCTTTTGCCCATTGTAAATCCTTTTCTTTTATTGGCCAGCCTCAGATATGGCTTTTTCTTTGCCACTCTGCCCTGAAGCCCAGAATCCCACAGCTGCCTCTTCACTGTAGATGTTGACACTGGTGTTTTGTGGGTACTATTTAATGAAGATGTCAGTTGGGGACCTGTGAGGCGTCTGTTTCTAAAACTAGAGACTCTAATGTACTTATCTTCTTGCTCAGGTGTGCAACGCGGCCTCCCACTTCTTTTTCTACTCTGGTTAGAGTCTGTTTGTGCTGTCCTCTGAAGGGAGTAGTACACACCATTGTAGGAAATCTTCAATTTCTTAGCAATTTCTCAAATGGAATTACCTTAATTTCTAAGAACAAGAATAGACTGTTGAGTTTCAGATGAAAGTTCTCTTATTTAATTGACCCCACAAATGTGATGCTCCAGAAACTCAATCTGCTCAAAGGAAGGTCCGTTTTGTAGCTTCTAATGAGCTAAACTGTTTTGAGATGTGTGAACATGATTGCACAAGGGTTTTCTAATCATCAATTAGCCTTCTGAGCCAATGAGCAAACACATTGTACCATTAGAAGACTGGAGTGACAGTTGCTGGAAATGGGCCTCTATACACCTATGTAGATATTGCACCAAAAACCAGACATTTGCAGCTAGAATAGTCATTTACCACATTAGCAATGAATAGAGTGTTTTTTTTTTTAAGTTAAGACTAGTTTAAAGTTATCTTCATTGAAAAGTACAGTGCTTTTCCTTCAAAAAAAGGACATTTCAATGTGACCCCAAACTTTTGAACAGTAGTGTACATAATTGAACAATTCTCAAATGTTGTGAAAAAAGTAGAGGTAAACTGCTCCATTGGTCCCGTCCCCTCTCCCTCCATTGCTGGCAGCAATGAGATGCAGTATTTACAAATGAAAAGTTAGAAAAGAGGCAAAAAATGTGTTTTAATTGTACTTCCAATTTTTAGAGCAATTCTGAGTGATCGCATCAACACTTTATATTTTTCCCACATTGTGCAGGGCTAATTCATTACGTTATTCTTCCCATCTTATGTAATTAGCTTATATATATGTTAAAAATGAGCAGTTTTTTCCCTTTTCATTAATCTTTGGTTTGCGTCTTTTGATAAGATTCAAATGATAAACCACAAATTTTAAACATAAACACTCATGTTTGTGTGGAAACATTTATATTAAAGTTATTTCTTTAGACTGTGTTTGATCAGTTTGTTGTACTTGTGTAAATTACAAATAATACTATTAAATGTTGTCTTATTTTTTAAATAATGATCACCAAAGTAAAACTGAATAGACAACACTCTCTGTAAGCATTACTATTTTCATAATTTGGGGTTTTGATTTTATTTATTAAATTTAAAAAATACCAAAGTATTTTTTGGTATTAAAAAATACCAAATTCTATGTCTTGAATTAAAATCTGCTTAGCTGTGGTTGATAAAAGGAGCAGAGAGAATCATTGTTTGCCCTATGGAAAAAGATAAAACATATCAAACTGAAAAACATTTATAACCAAATAGCCAAAAGATCACCAGTTCCGAGCACTCATCATTTAAAGCCTTGTTATATTACTATTATTAGATGTACTTAAAATTCTCAGTTTTTCTTTTTTGATAATTTAACAAACTGTATAAATATTGATACATTTCCTTTGTGACATTGGTAGATTCTAAATTAGATTTGGATTTAATATTTAATTCAATTCAGTTTATTTATATTGCACCAATTCACAACACATGTCATCTCAAGGCACTTTACAGTTCATCAGATCATACAATCTAATTGATTCAAAGTTTTCTATTTAAGGAAAACCAGTTGATTGCAATGACTCATTGACTCGAATGCAATCTCTCACTCTAAGCATGTTTGTAGCGACAGTGGAGAGGAAAAACTCCCTTTTAACAGGAAGAAACCTCCAGCAGAACCAGGCTCAGTGTGACCGGCCATCTTCCGAGGCCGACTGGGGTTCAGAAGCAGAGATACCAAAAGCAACTGTAAAAGGCGGCCCGGTCCAGGAAACACATAGCCAAGCAGATGAGCTCTGAGCCAACTCCCATGTCAGAGGATTAACAGCTTAGAAGGCCAGTTATTTAGTAGTAAATACTATCTAATCTAAAGAATTTTTTTTCATTTTTGTAGCACATAAAACACTCAACCAAAACACTGATTTGCCTTATCAAGCTTGTAATCAATAACGAGGAGTTTAGTTACAGGGACAGAAAAGTTTAAAGAAGAGAATCAAACCCCAAACAGAAATTTTGCCCTCCAAGTTGGCCAGGTAAGTGTCATTATCGATACTGTTGAAAACATCACTGGAGCCTGCAGCTGTCAGCTTCTTCTTGCCAAAACATTGAAAACAGCGACAACATTTCTGTCCATTAAAGGCACACTATGCAACATTTTTCAGTTAATTAATGTGTTCCATAACGTTTTGGATTATTAAATCAGTCATTTCAGGTTGAACAAAGGTATTCTCGGCCGCCCTGGTGGTCTGTGGGGGAAATACTGCACTTGCAATTGCAGGAGCACCGACCCGCACCCACAGGCTCAGAAGTCTCGCGAGAGTCGGTCTTGCTTTACGGCGAAAACTGCTACACCCCCCAGTTAAAAGCATGCTCATTGCTAGCACAGTGGCGATCTTTGTGCAGTGCTGCTTTCACACCTGACGCAGCAAAAGCAGCAAAATCACGTCTGCTGCTTCATTTTTACTGCTTGTACCAGTGAGTTCTGACGCGCGGCTGAAGCAGCTTTGCTGCTCTGGCTGCGCGGTGCAAAAGTGTGTCTGACGCGCGTTGGGCGGAGCTTCACTATCCTTTCTCTGCCTTGCAGCTATATTTGCTGTGATCAGTGGGAATAAAGTAGTTTTAATATGTTTTTAAGTGAGAAAATAGACCTGAAAACGTCATCAGTGCAGTCAGTTCATTCAGATTATCATCATGCCTTCCTTACAATATTTTTTCTGTCGGAGCCGCTCAGACCCCCACACACCAGCGGTGCGCCCACAGTAGGAATCCCTTCATCAGCAGCCTCTGGTCGGGTCGCCTCCTCGCGGTTCACCGCAGCAGCTGGTAGGTGTTTTTCATCTAAATAATCCAAACTGCAGGCAGCAGGATAATAAAAGCCAACATATTCTGCCGGCAGATTTCTGCATTTTAAGTTAATTTAGGCGTCAATAAACTGTTTAAAATAGTGATCATAGCGCTCTGATCATCAGCGCTGTGTCTCTCTCCCTGCCAGCTCCCAGATCAGCTTCTCTGATTGGTTGACGCGGCACGTCGAGCAGCAAAAATTCAATTTTTCCATCTCGAGCAGCAGCGCGTTTGCAGCGCGTCACGCGCGTCAGATGCTTAGTCATTCGTTGCGTTCGCCTGTCTGCTAAGCTCAAAACAACTGCGCCTGGCTTGACGGAGAAACTAGGACAACAGCTGTGCATATTTACGACAGTGCACTTTTACTTTCGCCCTCTGGGGGGAGCCTCGCTGGAAAATCAACACCGGTTGCATAGTGTACCTTTAAAAGCAGGCAGACATTAGCATTTTTTATGTCAACTGTTTTAACTGTGTCTACCAATTTCATGATGTGCACCCAATAAAGGTCAATATTGGTTTACTCCAAAGTTTTCTTTGCAAAACAAAATTCAAAGTATAAAATGCAACATACTGTATAAAGCTGAACACAGCTGTGATAGACTGAAGCACTCATTTGCCAGCTTGTTTTTTTAAGTATCAAGTATCTGAAGCAAATAAAACCTTATTTATAAGGTGCTTTTTCTGCATGGGCAACACAAGGTAATTTGCATAGCAATGAAAACAAACTAATTTCGAGATAAAAAAAAAAAAAAAAAAAAAAAAAAAAAAAACTCTCTGGTTGGCTGTTCCATAGACTAGAATCATAGTAATGGAAGAATTAAAAGGTCAATACTAGAGGCAAGTTTGTTTATATAGCACATTTCAGTACGAAGACAATTTAAAGAGCTTTACATTAATTAAACAATAAAATAGAAGAAAAATAAAAACGGAATAAAAATATAATAAAAGCTAGCAGTAAAGCAAAAAAAAAATGTTGGCCCACAAACTTAAACTAAACTTCTGTTAAAAGTTCACACTGCAAAATGCTGCTAAACTAAGTAGAAATGTCTTTAAATAAATGTGATTGGGCCTATTCTAAGCACAAAAATAAGATTATTTTCCAATGGAATTTGTATTTATATATAACTTTAAAACAAGATTAGTAGATATTATGCACTTGACATAAGACAATGCAGTGCGTTTTTCTTATTTTAATGTAAATAATACTTATTCGATTGGCAAAGTGTTTGACTTACCTGCTAAATTTGAGGAAAAAAACAACTAATTGCAATAAAAATTTACCTTCATTCTCTTAACTAAACACACTGAGGCTCTCAGCACTTTTACAGTCTTCTGGGAGTTTGTTCCATATAAGTGGAGTATAGGAACTAAGTGCTTCTTCTCCATGTTTGGTTCCAGTTCTGGGTGAACAGAGTAGCCTTGACCTAGAAGATCTGAGTGGTTCAGGAGGTTGATATACTGCCAATTAACCTGTTATATATTGAGGTTGTGATCCATTGACTGATTTATACTAACAGAAATATTTTAAAGTCTATTCTATTAGCTAAGGGGAGCTAGTGTAAGGACTTCAGAGCTCAGCTGTGTTCTATTTTTTAGTGAGAATATGGGACTCAATGTTTTGAACTGGCTGCAACTGATGATCGACTTTTTCAGGAGGACCTCAGATTCAACCATAGTTCATAATTTAAAAGCAACTCAGGTAAGTAAGTCCCAAGGCCATTAACACATTTATGAACCACTTAAAGTGCCCTAAAATCAACCATGAAAGGTTTGGGAGCCAATGCAGCCATTTAAAACTGGTGTAATTAGTTCCTGCCCTCTGGTCTTCATCAGAATTCATGGTCCTGAGCTCTGCAATGACTGTAAGCTAGATACATACAATATGGGAAGAACAGACCACAGGGCCTTACAGCAATCTCTGAAGAAGCTTTTTCTGTTTTCGTATGACACTGACAATTTTAAATTAGTAAAACTGCCCTGGCTGCTCTTTGGGCTTCTGTTCACATACTAGTTCTGTTCAATACTGACCCCCCCAAACAAAATGCTTCACAAATAATTATTCCATTTATTTTGTCTCTATTTCTCTATTCTATTCTATTTTTTCACTATGACAAGAAAACAACAGTGACCCTTTCCCCAGGCACAGGATGAATTAAACTTTGACCAGTGAGAATCAGGCAGTCATAATGGAAAGATTGTGCTAAGGGATTATAGACATTCCCATGACACTGTATCAATTCACTTGGAGACTGTTAAAACAAAGCCCTCTTATGCCTTTTCTCCATTTTAAAAAGATTACCGTACTATTAGTGGCCCTCTTTAAACGTTAGGGCCCTTGACTGAAGCCCTGGAAAACCCCTAAAGAAGCCCAGGCTTGCTCTCTCACCAGCTTTACATTAATTGATGACAAATTAAGTTAAATATAGGCACTTTTTCAGCTTATTGGCAAATGGGGAGCAGTTTTTTTCTGTAAATGGGGTTCATTCTGTAGAGCTTCTGGTTTCCAATCAGCCATTAAGAGTGTTTCCTTACAAGTGGTGTTTTTTTTTGTCCAAGCGTGTGCACGGCATGTCTCGTAAATAGAGGGGCATGATGGCCAATGAAGGGAAGGTTGTGATACCTCCACTGGCTGTCTCTGCATAAACAGCAAAACAGCCTCAAAGGGTCAAAACAGAGGAAGAGAAGAGAAAGTTGAAAGGAAAGAATGACCAAAAAAGAAACACAGCTCATGTAAATCTTGGACCAGCCTAGCCAACTTGGAGAGCTTTGCTGGGCCGCGTCTGGCTGAATCTGCATTCAAACTTTGCTGTGGTCCTTGTTGGCAGGCTGTCATGATTTTGGTTCTGTTTTAGGTTTCTTTTCGAGTTTTATTACTTTCATTTCCATTTTGATTTTTCTGGTTGTATTTGAGTTCTTATGTATTTCTTGTTTCCCCTCTGCATCCCTCTTGTTCCAGTCTCTATTCGGAGGAAATACAAAACTTTTTTTTTTTTTAAAGTCTGTCAAAATCCACCATAAAGTATGTTTTGTGGATCCATACAAAATTTTCTGTCATGCTGGAAAACATATAACTAGGCAAGGGAGATAGAGAGAAACATGTTGCTCAATTTCAGAAAAGCTGATAGTTTTCTGGTAGTGTACAACATAAAAGAAACAAAAATCTGTAGTTTTTTAAAAGAATTTAGTCCCTTAAAGCATTAAGTGGGTTTAATAGATCAACCAGTTTTGATATGTGAATGGCTTGCTTCTCTTATATTAAGCTGTGTTTTTTTATATTTCTCACAAGTCTTAAAAAGTAAACCTAAATGTCCCTCTCTTCTTGTGTCTTGCTTCTAGCCTTCTTTCTTTCTGGCTCTCTTGTTGATCCTGTACAGATGTTCTTTTTCAATATTCCCCTCTGAAATGAGCCTCCTCCTATTGTTCAGAAACTCAGTCGCTGCAGACTCAGCCCAATTCACAGTGCAAATGTAAATGTAATGCGAAGGAATTAGACATGTCAACATTTTTCTATATTCTGGACATTTGCAGTTCACTGGAGAATACCCAAACACTTGAATTCATTATTCTCTAATCGAATTGCCATCCTGGTCGTCAGCTTTATTATGTCCACTCTTTTGAAAAGGGCAAGCTCTGCTGGCATGAAACTAGCACTAATTGGCTCACATTGAGAGACATCTTGAACTGATTTATTTTGGGGGATAAGGAGGCTGCAAAGGAGGTGTAAAGGATTAAAAATCAAGATGAAGAATTTTAATTTGCTGTTTAACATTTTCTTTCAATATATCTATTCATGATCATATCATACTTCAACAAATATATCCTAGATGTGTTACATGTCCACATGTGTTCAATGAATTATTGAAATTTCTTCTGTTAGATTCAGGAAATGTTTGACTAAGTCAAGTATAGTACCTTTTATATCTAATTCGCAACATGCCATGTTACAACCAGAAACCTCAGTATGTATAACCTACTGAGTTTCAATTCAATTAAATGTATTTCTAATGCACCAATTTACAACACATGTCATCTGAAGGCACTTTACAGAGAGAATTCAACCAGATCATACAGTCAGATTGGTTTAAAATGTTCTATCAAAGGAAAACCAACTGTTTGCATCGACTCATGAAATTTTCAGCAATTCCTCACGCCAAGCATCCATGTATATAGCTACAGTGTAGAGCAGGGATATCAAACTGGTTACAGAAAGGGCCGTGTGGCTGCAGGTTCTCTTTCCAACCAACCAATAGCACACACTCCAGTAATCTCATTAAGTCAGTCCAATCTGAACATGATGACTTGATGAGATGAATGAAGTCTGGTATGATTTTGTTTGGTTGGAAATCCTGGAGCCACATGGCCCCTTCTGGAACCAGTTTGACACCCCTGGTGTAGAGAAACATTCCCTTTTAACAGGTAAAAACCTCCAGCGGAATCAGGCTCAGTGTGAGCAGTCATCTGCCGTGGCCGATTGGGTTTAAAGATGACCTGTGGTGGAAGTAACAAAATAGATTTAACTCATTACTTTACTTAACTACTTTTTGAGCATCTTTAGTTTTTAGAGGCACACTGTGTAACTTTTGGCCACTATGGGCGCTAGACCTGTAACTGTCTGACCCACATTCAGAACACACTGAGCAGATTTAAGATTGTTTATTAAAAAAAAACAAGGACACACACAGAGTTTCTTCAGAGCGGCTAGAAATGAAGGGAGCGTGAGATGAGAATTATAGCATTAAAAGGCTTAAGACTGATTTATACTTCAGAAATAGGTCGTCTGCATAGGTGTCGCAGTGAACGAAGAGATGTCCCCGCCCCCTCCGCAGACTCTCTGCTGCAGGTCTCCCTGCAGGCCTCTGATTGGTCAAATTTACATCAGCTGTGCAGTATGCGTATCTCCTATTTGGTACTGGCTTGTTTTGTTTGTATGACCGCGATTGCAGAAAACAACTCGTGAAGTTGGACCAGCTAGAAGAGCGTGGTGTGCAAGACCGCTGGGACCCTTTTTCTACCTGGATCCCTGCTTTTTTTTCGCCCTCATGACCCTCCGTTATTTGACAAACTCGCCCCCACTTCCTCACCACCTCGGCCGCATATAGACCCACAGCTAGTTCGTGATTTTTCCCTTTTGCATTGTTGCATAGAATAAAAATAGCGCAGACCAGGCTTCAGCATACAAAATGTCTGCGTCATACCTGCGACAAGCTCACTGCAACACAATGTTGCGGGAGTATAACCAGCCCTTTACTGTGTAAGACATTAGTCATCCACCAGGTGGAGGGAGCAGAGGTCCGTAGGTGGGAAAAGCAGGGGCTTGCAGGGGGGAATGGGGCTGCCAATTCGGAGGAGGCTGGTTGTAGAGGGTTAGGCAGGGCTTGGCCGATGAGTCTGCACGATGGTGGCAAGTGACAGTCAACTGGGCTTCACGCCTATTGAGCATTGGTGGGTCAGCTTGAATGTCTGAGAGGCTGCTGAGGGGACCAGAGGTTGATTCGCTCTGCAGAGATCCATGACTCACGAAAGGTTCTCCGAAGTGGGATTCGGAGCCGAACAACCATGTATGGCTAACAGGAGAAAAACAAAGATTGCGCTGGCACACAAACCCCCACAGCACCTGACAACATTGAAAATAATAACAGACATATGACTGTGTACTAGTAGCAAAATGTTAACTCAGCCGTCTAATAATAAAGTTGAGAAAAAGGCAATCGGTTTTACATCCGGCTTCTTCTTTTAGCATGCACCACCGAATGAACTCTTTTCCATGATCAACTCTGGTTCTCCTCAGGCACATCCCTTTCACACTTTCTCCTTTAAGCCCCCTCTGAAGGTTTAAACTATTGCTTGCTTCAGCCATGACCCGTAGTCAAGCAGGCAGAAAATAGTAGAGCAAAAGCCTTAGCTCCATCACAATATAAGAGCCTGCGGCCATAAATAGTTGAGCAAAAGCATGACCTGTCCAATGACGGTCTGTCAACTCCCAACTTACATAGAGCTGTAAATTGGCCAGAGGAATCATTTAAAATAACTCATATGCATCAACTCTTTATGTCACAAAAACAGCAGTGTGCCTTTAAGTCATTTTCTTGGGGGATATTTACAACTTTCCCTCACTACATTTCAAAGTCAAATATTGTACTTTCTACTCACTACATTTAGAGGAAGCTTCTAGTTCCTTGTTACTTTTGGCCTAGCTTATAGGCTGTTGCTGTTTCTCTGTCATTTTGTTGCCTTGTAATGCTGAAGTTCTTTACAAGTGTTGTCAAAATGAAGCCTTGGCAGAAGTACAGCTAAAAAAGTAAAAAAAAAATCCACTGGACTTTGTTTCCAAGTTTGACGACGTTTGGCTTCCAGGAAGTTTTTCAATTCAAAATGGCAGAAATAGCGTTGAGTTCGAGGCTTTATACAGTAGTCCAACAAAGCCTTGTTTTTGCTTATGCAACGTGCTAATTGAAACTGACGAACAGGTCCACCCCTTTGGAATGGGGGTCATTTGACTTCCTTTGTTAGCCTGCAATTCCCCATACCTGTCTATGTCTCTGAAAGGGGTCGTGAAAGGGAATTGTTGGCCTGGCTGAATAGGCCTGTAAAGGGGGTGGGGTTGTGATGATAACAGGAATGGATCAATTCTTTTGCTGCATTGTAGGTTTTTGAAAGCTGAAATCCGAGTCCTCCCCCACTGTTTAAGCTTGATTTTTATTTCTTAACATAAATGGCTTCCTTCACGCCCCTCTCAAACCATCTATTTTCTTTGTAAAAAATGTGAACATTCTGATCCTCAACAGAATGTCCTTTGTCCATAAGGTGGAGATGTTTCGCAGAGTCTTGTCCCAAGAAGATCGTTCTTCTGTGTTGGGTCATGGGTCTGTGGAGAGGTTGTTTGGTTTTTCCAATATAAAGATCAGAGCATTCCTCACTACATTAAACTACATACACCACTCCGCTCATATTTGGTCTGGGGGTTTTGTTATTGTTATTGAAAAAGTTTGCCCCAAGTGATCTCTTCTCAGGGACAGAACAGGACAGGGAAAGCTTTAAGGTGTAAACTCATACTTTTTAATAATATACTAATGTTGAGTACTCAGTCCACCACTGAAGGAGACAGAAGCAAACATAAAGAAAGAAGCCTATATACAAAAGGTAACTGTTTGCTAGCTCCATAGGTGGTCCTGTCCAGGAAAGAGCGCCAGGCAGACGAGATCAGAGCAAGTTCCCATGTCAAGGGAAGACTGGGAGCAAATTAATAACCAAAACACCTCATTCGCATTTATCCCCCTTCTTCTGTCTCCTCTCACACCTGTGAACAGCTAGCAAATCAGCCCAACTCTATTGTTTTAGCATTCACTCTCCCAATATTGAAACCCCTCTTCTAGTCTTAGTCCTCAGTACTTCCTCTGTTTAAATTAACCAGTATCATAGGGTCAATAGCAGGTCTTTCTTCTATGGATTTGCTCCCTATCTTCCCTGTGATTTTTGTAGAATGTTTGTTTTTTTCACAAAACAAACTTTTTATCCAAAGACTACCTGCTGTGTCCACCTCTCCGCATTTGGGTCCTTAACAAAATTACAACATAACAGCCTCAAGAAGTGTTACAAAGCAGACAGAGGTGGGTAGAGTACCCAAAGATTTTACTTGAGGATGAGTAGGACTACTCTAATACCTTTTTGCTAACGTAAAAAGGTAGTCATCCAACCAATTACCCAAGTAAGAGTAAAGAAAGTATCAAATAAAATGATTACTCAAGAACGGAGTAATTTTAGGCTCCTATCTAATGTTTAACATTACGTAATCAGACAGACTGTGAAGCACTGCAAAAACAACACACAGACCTTGCTACTCATTGAGCAAAATACTGAAATATAACACACTGATGGATGAATAAATATATTGTCATAGAGCTATAAAATAACAACAGTACATTGGCAGCAGAGTAATGGAGAAAAACAGTACATTGTAGCTTACCTGTACGTACTGCACAGCTCTTAGTTCAATGAGCAAGACGGTATGGCTTTGCCTTGAACAAATTTGTTATTTCACTGGATTCAAGTTTCTCTGACAGCTCGTTTCAAATACCATCAAGTTAGTGGAATACAAGGTGTGCCAGATGCCTCTATGGCCACCGGCGCACCCCGGCACAACTATGGCAACGCCGGTGTACCATCTGTGGATATTACAGAATGCATAAGGTACCCCTCTTAAAAATAAGGCTTTATTGGGGTTTGTCATTGGATTTGGGTGGTACTATATCGGTTTCCAAGTAAGTCATAGCAATGTACTTGCTAGCTTTATATCCCTTTGCAGGTCTCATTGCAAACAATAGGACTGTACTTTTATCAATACATGCTTTCCCTTTGCCAAAAGAAATTAGTTCTCATTTCTAGTCAGGCCTAATAGGGAAGCAAAGAAGAAAGGCGGCTGTATCCAGCTGACTAACAGATACATAGTGTGCTTTGTTTAGTGGCATTTGTGTTCAGTCAACCATGGTGTTGGAACTGCAGCTGGAGCTGATGTGGTAGGGGTTCTATCTTTAAATCTTTTCATGTGGCTTTTAGTATATATACTAAAGTAATCATATTTTCAGGTAAGAAAATTTTGTTTTTTTTCCTGTGCTTCATGCATTATAAGGTATATCTGTTTATAGTTCATCCAAACAGCAAACCAGCTATCAGCACTGGGAGGAAAGGGGGTTTCACTGACTCTGGGGGATAGGTGCTTGTGCCAGATGGGTTGGTCTAACTATTTACGAAACTGATACTTAACTGTCATTGAAGTTTGCTGCTATTGGACCAAAAAGAAAACATATTCAGGAAGCGATAGATGTGTGGACAAAAATGTCTTGTTAATAACAGAGATCAGGGGGAAACATTTAAAGAGGTCCAAGATAGCCTTTTTGTTATAACCACAGTAAGCAGAAAATATCAATGAGTGCAAAACATGTGGAACTTGAAAGGAAACCACTTCTAAGAGCACACTGTCATCAGTTTACACAGGTCTATCAAAACTGAAGAATACTAGACTTGAAGACGTCCTTTTGTGTGAATTTTGTGTGGGCGATTTGGACGGTAGGGCAAGCCTGAAGAACACACAGCATTGTAATAACTGTTCATGGTGGTGGAAGTGTAATGGTCCAGGTTAAACTTTTTTGGGCCAATTTGTTACAAATAGGAAACATTTAATTCAATATTCGTAATGAGTATTGATGCTGGCCTCGCCCATCCCTTTATGACCACAGTGTAGCCGTCTTCTGATGACTTCCAGCAGAATAATGCGTCATGCCACAAAGATCCAATCATCTCAAACTTGTTCTTTGACTGTGACAATAAGTGTACTGTTCTCCAAGAGACTCAACAGTCACCAGATCTCAATCCAGCTTTTAATAGAGGGCAGGCAAGATTCACAGCTGACAAATCTACAGTAACCATTTAAGGCTGTCATTTTTTTGTTTGGGTAGCTCATACCGCAATTGTTTTGTCCTTTTCTTTAAGAACTTAAAATGTTATGAAAAATTGTGTACATTTAAACTTAGAATGTTTGTATCCTGGGGCCAAAGTACTTACCAAATGCTTCAGGCCTTTGAGTTATTGCAAGTTGTTATAAGGTTTTAAGAATGTATATTTAGAGATAGTACATTTCTAAGAGTACAAATTAGCTGTGAAAGTAGATCAAGCTGAAAATCACGCTCTGTTCGGCTGCAGATTCTCTATTGTATGTGAACATGGAATCTTATCCCATGCCAGCTGAAGAAAATGACTCCAGTCTGTTTTCCATCAAACATCGTTTCAGAATGTTTAACTGTTACTAAGAATGTGGAAGATATTCTTCAGAGTCCTGGCTATTCATGGTGTTTCTACACTAGTGAAGCGTTAAGTCATTCTGTGTTGCTCTATTTTGCAGAGCTGCAAACCATTAGACTGAAGAATCACTTGGCCTGCTCCCTTCTATTTCACATGCTCTTATGCAACAGGCATGGAAACCAGGCCATCAAGATAGTGCAATACATCAGAGAGTTTTTCTGTATACTCTAGTAGACATGTAATAGGTCGTCTGTTAGGAGATAATGAGTGAAGATACGGAAAAGCAGGCGACAAAAACAGATTCAGATCCTAAGTGTGGTGGTAGGTTCTAGCCTCGTTGCACTGGCTCCCGGTTGTTTTTAGAATAGAATTTAAAATGTTATTGTTTGTTTTAAAAGCTCGTAATGGTCTAGCCCCCCAGTGTTTGACTGTGCTTCTCCAAATCCATGCCCCAGCCAGAACACTGAGATCATCTAATCAGTTGCTACTGGTCATGCCTAAAACCAGACTTAAAACCAAAGGTGATCGTGCCTTTATGGCAGCAACACCGAGACGCTTGAATAATTTGCCTTGGCATATTCGATCGCTTCTTATCCCTGTCTTTTACTCGTGCCTAAGTGGACATTTGACAAAATTTTATTTAAAAAAATATTTTAATTGAAACATTTATCCTATTATATTTTATCTCCATTCAATTTTTCTTTTGGCATTGTGTTTATGTATTTTAGCTTTCAGTTTTTATCTTATGCTCTGCAACTGTGGTTCCTGTACAGAACTTTAGTCAACCCCGGTTGTTTTAAATGTGCTTTATAAATAAAGTTTGAGTTGAGTTGACGTGGGTTAAAATGGAAAGTCCAAGAGGTGACATCATATTAAAAATGCAGTTTTGTTTCTGCTGAACAAAACTACCTGCAATAAAAAGTTATGTCATTTTTATGTGAATATGCTATGATTTGGCCATTGTAGGTTGTATATTTCCTAAAGCAGATGTGTTTTTACTTTGTCAACATGTCTCACTTCCTCTTTGATTCATGACATGACCCAAACAGACCTCTCATTTACTTTGGACAAGCTGCCAGCAGTAAAAACCTCAAGGAGCAAGAAAAGGATGAAAAGTCCTGGCACAACAAAGCAAAATCATGTCATAAATAACGGGATGTTTCAGTTCGACAGTCTCCATAGACAGGTCTATTAGGTTACAATTGAGCATCATCATTGGAATAATATTTATTAGGGCTGCAACTAACGGTTATTCTTCAAATCAATCAATCTTTCGATTATTTTTTCGATTAATCGTTTAATAATCAAATAGCCAAAGGTTCGCTGAAGAAGATTTGTATTAAATCAAACCAGGTGAAACTAAAACTTTTCCACTTGAGGAGTTCTGGATAGAGAATATTGATAGACGAATAAAAAAAAAAAAATCATTTTTATCTTAAATGCATGTTTAAATTATTATTATTTTTTTTTTTTACAATTTTGGTATAAAGTTTCTGTCCCTGCCACCACTATAATCGAGTTGTTAGGTTTCAGATTCTGCTGTTTATGACCATCTATTTATGCTCTATGAAAGGACTGTTTCATCTAGTTTTCCCTTCAATTGTGATTGACATCCTCAGTCATCAATGAAAGTTAGTAACATCTCTGTTTAGATCAGAACATGACAAAGCTGCAAATGTGCAAATGTATTACTTGTGTATTTTGGCAATAATTTATTATAAGTGTCAAATGATTGATAATCCCACAGATCAGGCATTTACACCATAATGAAACAAGTAGTTAAAGGGTATAGGATTATAATCCATGTAGTTCATGTTCTTGTTTTGATTCCATAATTTAATAATATCAATTGGTGACTAAAAAGTGTGAATTTTTAAGGAAAGACGTGTTCACATGAGATCAGCTGGAAGTAATTTATTCAAGTTAGAGAGCTCAGAGGTCTCTAATTATCTGTTTGATTAATCTTGACTGCACATTCACACTGCTCAAACTGTCAACAGACATGTTTGGTTCTTGCAGACTGCAAAACCTATATGCAAATATTTGTTTCTTTTTAAATGTGTTATAACATAACTGCTTTTCTTTTACTAAAAAAATTTAAACACTTTGCTCAAACCTTTAATTACTTTAACTCTTTAATAACTGTTTTGAGGTTTACCTTTTAGCTATAGAAAGTTTTCCCACTGACTGATTTTTATACAAAGAACCATTAGATGGCACTATAAGACCAGGTTTTTTAAGACTTTCTCAGACCCACTGCAAAGAAGACAGTTGTTGGATTTAGAAATAACTAGATTCTGCCCTCTTGTGATAAAAGAAGGCACAATATCTTCCCCAGGTTATGTCAGTTTCTTGTTGTAAAAGCTTTTTATTCTCTTTGACATAAGCCCTTCATTCAAATCAATGAGCCAGCTTTAGTCACAAAGAAGTCATTTTTTTAAAGGAACTTAAAGAAAATTGAAATATTCTTGATGGAAAAGAGTAATAAACAAAGAAAACTAAATATTGACTGTACATATTTGCAGATCAGACCAGACAGCCTTCAGACATCACAAAGCCATAACCCATCATGAAACTGTCTGGTGTTTCTGGGTGTGGCAACTGGTGGAGGAGGTGATGTGCGTTTTGAAGCTCCACACACCTCAAACCCAGCCGCTCTCTGAAGTGTTGCTCTGGGCTCGTCGAGAGACGCTCAGGACCTCCACATCAAATATTCATTTCACAGAAACTCCTAAGCCTTAAATAATTCTCAAAGAAGTAAGCCAAAAGCGTGGCCTTGCTATCCAAGGCACGTTTCTATCTGGACAATGGATTCATGAGGCGTGGGGTGGGGTGTGGGGAGGCAGAATAAAATGTGGGTTCAGGCAGAGAGAACAAGACTGGGAGAATTGGATAAATTTTATGCAGCTATAACAGATGGCTGGGTTTAATAACAACTGAGCAGGAAGAGATAAAACACATTAAAATGGTTTTATTCAGGAAAAATTAGTTGACTGATCACAATTTAACTAGGCCCAACATAAATGGCTTAAGATAAACCTGTCTGTTTTTTCTTTGTTATTGATTTAGAGGAGTGAGAGTTAATCTAGGGTGGTAAAAATATCTTCCTTCATTCAGGTTCAAGTGATTGCAGATCTCATCTGATCTGACCCTTGCGTCTTTTCCAACCACTTTACACCATGATAGCAAACCAACATTACCCAACCGTATCCGTGTCCCTGACTGAACTGAATCTGTCCCCTCTGGTGAGCATGTGTGGCAGGTGGTTCATCGACTTGGCCTCCTGCCCCGGCCCCTCAGCCCCCACACACTGATAAGAGCTCACTGTGGAAAATCAGACAGCGACGCCCTGGCCTTTCACCAGCAAGCAAGAGAAAATGAGCCATGAAGGAAATCGGAGGTGATTATCTTTATTATCAGCTAAGGGAGTAACCGTGGAAACAACGACCTGTGTGTGTATGTGTGTGTGTGTCTAGGGATGCACAAGCTGCTCCAGCAGCCTACTGATTGGTCCATGTAAGCACCGGTGGTAATTAACATCTGCATATGCAAACGAGCGCACCGGCTAGGGAAATTTGGCAACCGTTTCTCACCTGCGCCATGTGCCCGAAAGCAGCAGGGTTAGTTCAGTTAGTCTCGCTGTGTGGATGTGTGGGTGCGTGGCTTACAACACACAAGTGCACACACAAACCAACACACATCAAGATTACAATTATGTATGTTCCTGACTTTATATTCACGACACAGGGCGTTTTTTTTGGGCGATGTCCCTGTTTATTTGCATAGCTGAGAACTACCAACACCTGAACTTTTTGGAAGCATATTTGGTGGGGATGGAGGGACCAGGGGCAGAGGGGTGAAGTGATTGCCAGCCCCACACCTCTCTGTGTTTGCTTTTCAGTCCTAAGAGATCAGGCCACACAACAGGAGGCTGTCAGCTGGCCTGCTGAGAGAGAGAGAGCCTTATTATCATCTAAGGATACAGGGACAGTTCACGTTCATTGAAAGACACACAGCATTACCTTTGTCACTTACAAAAAACGAATCCACTGTCTACAGGTAGGTGGTGTGTTATAAGTGATGCTATTTTAAAAGTCTAATACAATTATATGCTGAACCGGATGTTGAGATAAACAGAGTTCCATTTCCATGATGCATCATACATATTTAACATAGGAGGAAGGTCCAGTGATTAATTTGGCTCATCCTGCTCTTACAGTCTGTATGTGAAATAGTTCTTGATAAGCTCTGCAGACCAAGGATCGATATTATGCTGCTAATAAACAAAATTTCCAAACAATTTATGATATACTACTGAAAAGGGCATATTTCAATTATTATTATTAATTATTTTTACTTTCATTCTCATAGGTAACATCAGGAAGGCTCCCCTAAGGGCTGCGTCCTGAGCCCCCTGCTGTTGATCTGATGTCACATGACTGCGTCCCCTGGTTCAACACCAATCACATCGTGAAGTTCTCAGACAACACCACAGTGGTGGGCCTCGTCAGAGACCGCAACGACCAGGACTACAGAGAGGAGATGGAGCAGCTGGTCAATTGGTGCAGAGAAAACAACCTGATCCTGAATGTGGAGAAAACAAAGGAGGTCATCGTTGACTTCAGGAAGAACCGCCCTAATGACGCTCCACTTCTCAGCTGTAGAGGTGGTCAGCAACACCAAATTCCTGGGGGTGCACATCACAGACAACCTCAACTTGACTGTAAACACCACCTCACATGTCAAAAGGGCAAAACAGCGCATGTACTTCTTGCAGAGGATGAGGAGAGCCCACATGCCCCCACCCATTCTTAAAACCCTCTACAGAAGCACCATAGAGACTTTTCTGACCTGCTGTTTCACTGTATAGTGTGGAGGCTGCAGCGCCGCTGACTGGAAGAATGTGAGGAGAGTAGTGAGAACTGCAGAGAGTCTGTAACATTATCAATGACCCCTCACACCCCCAACATGGACTGTTCTCCCTGCTGCCCTCTGGTAAGAGGCTTCAAAGCATCGGATGCAGGTCCAGCAGATTCCGAAACAGCTTCTTCCCCACTGCCATTAGAATGCTGAATATTGAAAAAAAAAAAACTCAAACAAAAAAAAAGCTGAATGTTGAAAAAAACTGTAAATCATATCACAGTCTTATGTTTACTTTTGATTACTGCTGCACTTTAAGGAATGCAAATGAAGAAATTATACACTCTGTGTATAAAAATGACAATAAAGTTTGTCTAAGTCTAAGAATATATAAAAAAAAAATCCCACTCAGTGTTTGTGCAAGAATGATGAGGAGTGGACAGGGTCAGTTCTTCAAGAGCCAATTCGACCATCCTCTCTCTCAACCCTGAGCTAAAGCCAACACTCCTTTAGTTTAAACCTCTCCTTGGACCAAATGGCCGAGGTGTCTCACCTAAAGGAAGCGGAAAAAGAACCACTGATGCTAAATGGGCCTTTGTTTAAGGAGTCAAGCTCCCAAAGCCTGCAGGAAGAGTGCAGAGGCACAGAAACCAGGACTCTTTAAAAAACATTTGCTTGTCATTTGCTGTTTAAGGAGCCCCATTATCTTCTTATATTTATCCACTGTTATTCAGCAGATCCAAAATCAAAACAGCCATCTGCCAGAAATCTGTTAAAGTTGGGTTTAAAAAAAAAAAAATCTCTTTTAGAGGAAGCGTACAGTATTCCTAATCTCTTTAAGCAAAATAAACATTAATAATTGTATAGTTCTTTTGAACCCTCTGGTTTCACATTGTCACCATAGTCCACCTTAAAGTAAAATGGCAGACAATCATTCAGCAAAGTGGCCGTGCACAATTAATCTCTTTAACCTACAACTATAAAACAGAAAAAACAGGGTGTCTATTAACCCTGTGCAGAAGCATCAAGTCAAGTTAGGCGTAGTTTGGCTTTAACTTTTATTGTACATCACACTCTTTGTTTTATCATTTAAATGTTATAATTAGCTGTATATAACATAAATATACAGTTATTGTTAAATATTACATAAAAATACCAAAAAGAGTAAATTGCAAAAAATAAATTAATACTGGTTTAATAAACTTAATCAGCACCACTTTGTAGAACCTAACTAAACGGCAAAGGACTAAATTAGCTATTTGATTTGGGTATGTGGGATCAGGGAAACATTTTGAAGTTGTGGGACATCTTCTAAATGGATTAGACATGCATGATCGACTGTCATTCAAGATAAATTTAGAAAAGTATTCCCACCAGGCAAAAACTAAAAGCTTTTCCAAATGCAGCTACTTCCAAAGCAAACTCTCCTATCTTAAAACAAATCATGCATGAAAAAATACCTTACTGAGACTGTAAATAAATATGTAAATGCTACTTTATGAATTTCTAAACCACAGTTGGGCAGTTTTATGGCAAGTTTGTTACTTTTTTTTTCTTTTTAAGGAAAACCTAGATTTGCAGTGGAAGTTTAAGGAGCAATAATCCAACGATATTTATAAAAAAAATAAATAAATAAATAAATAAATAAAAATAAAAATTTTAACCATGGAGGGAAGAAACATTCCCAAATAACAATTGGTTTTCTCCAAAAGCAATGTCTTTGTCAAGTTTTTCTCCCTTTGAACCTTGAGGTGTGGTGCAGAAGTACTTTTGAGCAGAGTGTGGTCTACGTTCACTTCCTGGTTCAAGAACCAATCATATGAGAGTTCTCCTGGTTGCCAAAACAGAGCACAGCATTTGGTATTTTATTTTGGCAAAGAAGAGCAGCCTGAAAACATGGAAGTCGGTGAGAAGAGGAAACCAGAAATAGTCTCACCAATGCCGAAGAAGCCTCAGGATCCTTCAATCATCCTTTGCTCCTTTGACGATACTGACTTAAAATGCAAATGTCAAAGTGAGAGGGAAAAATAGACATGCTCATCATACAGTATTATAAATGGTCATTTGCCTACACTTATATAACAATTTTGCAATGACATTTCTCCATCTACACTAAAAAACCCATCCAGACTTGTACACAAATACACACAGCAGAAGGGAAAAGGGGATCTACGTTCAAGACAACATTCCAGCTGCCAAATGATAGCTCTTTATAGTGACCTCAGTGATCAGGAACCTATAAAACATGTTCAAGATGATGGAAGAATTCAATATCTTTCTGCAAGGCAGCGCTTGGTACAAAGGGATGAGCCATTAGCCATCCAATCTATCCTGACATGCACACCTATCAATAATTCATTTTCTTCGGTAAAAACATTTCGGAGTGTTGTTGTGTCTTCAATAACATGCTCTCTATGTTTGGGTAATTCACTCAGACACTTTTCTTAGAAACAGATTTCAAGATTTGCTCTCACTGATTTTGTAGCACTTTGTTCATTTGTGCATCTTTCATCACAGACACATGATATATATACATACTGTAGCTGGTAAAAGACCTGTTGGAGATATATTGTGTGACCTGTAAATCATGCAGTGAGCTCACAGATGTGTTTGTTTCTAATGAGAGTGAGGCTGACAAGGAGTAGGTGAGGTTAACTGGACCACACCGAGAGCTACAACTCCAACAACACAAAGCTACGCTATAAATAGAGGCAACTCTTCTCTGTGGCACCTGGATTTCTGTGCGATCTGCTTCATCTGAAGGGCTTCAATCATCTGAAATATTCATGCTTTTAGAGTTTCTCAGTAATTCTTATATCAACATAAGGTTTTACTGTATTATTTAATCTTCTCTCTCTTCAAGAATCCGTTTATTTTCCTTTCATGTTTATTTACTTACTTTACCTCAAATTGAATCTGTACTCATAGAACAACCAGAGAAACTCATAATAGGAGAAATAAAAAAAAACAAAAAAAAACACCAATCCATGAGATTTAACAGTAAAACATTAGTATTTTTCTAAAATGCACTGATGTTTAACTGAGCGTCAGGATATTGTTTCATTAGAAAATAGAAAAAGGTTTAAAATTACCCCAGATTCGCTCTTTTGCCAACTCACATTAATTATTTCTGAATTTGCCTTGTAATCCTGGCTGGAAATCCTACCCAGAACGAATGGCATGTCAGCTTTACACAACTACTTGTAAAGGCATTATAGGGTGTTAAGTCCCGCATGGATTTGAATTGGTCTCAGCAGTGCAGGATAAGAAGCAGCAGGGATTAGACCTTCCCCAGAGGAAATACAGGAGGAGGGACAGCCAAGGGACTTAAGATATAAAATACATATTGTTTGATCGTCTGACAGAACCACCAAAGTTGAGTATTAAAGTCAATACTGTTTTGCCCCACCAGTTAAGATTTTCAGCAGTCCTTAGATTTACCCACTTTGGAAGCAGCATAATTTCCCAATTAATATGTAAACTCTGAAAAAATAATAAATGGAACTTGACTGCATTTCGTCAATGGAAAAAAAATAAATATTTTTATAAGATTCCTGGAATGTAGTTATTATAACACAATTACTGGTGTTCATTGATAATCTGGGTGCCACAATCCCATCCTTAAGAGGTCCTGTGATGCACGTTTCTAGGAGCATCCCATCTGCATTTCACTGGGATCAAATAAAATACTCTTCATCAACCCTCTGCTGAGCTGGAAGTCATGATAATAGGGGAATTTGGCCAGTTGCTTCAGATGTGATAGAAAAGAGATACATCTAAAACCTGCAGGATGATAATTCTCGAGGACTGGACTTGGGCACCTTCAGTTAATAACAACATGGAAGGTGGAACATAAAAAAGGGAAGATGGTTAGGTCATCCTTTTTTGTACAATAGGTCTATATCATCCAGAGTCTTGGGTTTTCCTAAGTATTTTCCCCCCATTACCCAACCAACACTCTTCTCATAGGACTAAAATCTGAGATGGGCATGAGAGAAGATTTATTTTTGGAAAAATCCAATAAGGCACCCAAAGTCAGGGTGTTGTGAGACACCAAGCAGGGATCATGATATGGTTTTCACAAACCCAGGACCTTCTTGCTGTGAGACAGTGGAGCTAACCACTGCTCCCGTGTGCCACCTGGTTTCTCATGGTTGCCCTCTCTTGAGTCGAGGACCTCAGTGTCTTTTTTAACTACATGCAAACCCAGACCCAATAGAAACCTAATGCAACTGGATTTGCTATGCTACTGTGAAACTCAATGGATCCCCAGCAAACTGACTTTCATGATGACTAATCATTCATGGTTTGCAGAGGTGTTTCTACCTAAGTCACAAACAGAAATGAGACAGAATAACATAAACATTCCAAGAAATGTGAGAAAAGCTGCTAGAAAGACACTGCAACAGTGGGCACAATAGCTATCAAAGCTAAAGTAGCTCTCAGAAAACCTATTTTTAATGCATATAACTTCAAGAAGCTGCACCGATTGTACTCTTGAGGTTGTTATGCCTGTATATTTGACTGTATATTTTCTCGTGGGTGTATCTTTAAACTTTGCATGCTCACCCTCTGTAGGTAGAACAAATGTATTTTACCCCAAAATGGCAAGAAAGGCGGCAACATTGCTTCTATTTAGCTCCAAGAGTCCAGCATTACGGGAAGATGTATTAGCCTCCAATGATATTGGCTTGCTTTTACTCACTCCATGTTTACAAGATCCACTCACCATCAAGTAATTTAGGATAATGGAGGCCTGGTCTTTACAATAAGTGGACAACACAAAGCTTGACCAAGGAATCATTATTCCTGTTCATTGTCCTATGCTTAAGGAGCATTTTACTTTGCCCTTGTACTGATTAAAGCATTATTTAAATGATTATACAACACAAAGAATAAAGGTGATTTGAGTCTATTAGGATAATTTAGGTATAAACAACAACCAGCCATTTTACTGCACATCGTTTCTGTATATTGAGGTAATATTAAATCTGTGGTGCCTGATAGAAGTAATTTAATTCTAAAAAATCTTTTTTCTCTTTTACTCTGTCAAATGGATTCTTACAAAGATGTATTTGTATGCCTTGATGTCTTTTTTTAGGCATTTGCTGTTTCCATGCAGTTGCAAGTCATTTTTTAAGCAATAATATAACATCTTACAGATAAAGGAAAGAACATTTTGCAAATAAGGCACATTTCTGTCTAGTTTGAAACAAATTAACTGAGCTACACAAAGTGTAATTTCATCAATAGTTGAAGTTGGGGATGACTGTATTAAAAAAGGAATTAGCGTTTGCAAATAAGAAATGAACATACATGTGGGAAAATGAAAGAGGGGTTTTCAGGAATCTGTTGCTATCTGTAATCCTTTAGTCATTTCAACTGGAATGGGCAATGTTACAAGCTATCCAGGAAAGAAATGCAATTCTAATACATGCTGTAAGTGTCATGGTTTTGGGTTATTTGGAGTCTGTCGATTTACTTTTGTATATTAGTTTTCACAGTTGTTTTCTAGTCTTTTTCATTTGCATGTTGTAGTCTTTCTAGTTGGCTTTGTCTGTAAGGTGGTGGTTATTCCCATATTTTTGAATAGGTTCCCTCTGTGTATTTCAATGTTTACCCCTGTTTTAACATTTCATTCTCAGAGTTTTCAGTAGTTAGTCGATTTAGTTTACCTGTGTTGCCATTTTTACCTGCAACTGAGTTCTTCTCTATTTAAGCTTTAATTCCCCTCCTTCTTTTGCTGCCCTCTGCATTGTTCCCCAGTGTTAAATTCAGCTTTTCAGCTACTCCTTTGTTGTTTGTCTCCCTCTTCCAACACTCACTATGTTCCTTAAGTTAATAAATCTCCAAATATATTGTTCTGATCTGCATTGTTTTTTCACATAAAGGTCCACAAACCCAGAACCACACCCTAACAGTAAGGGGCATACTACTAACTGGTCCCACAAAAATGGAAGAGACAGTGTACAGTACTTACCGTAAGCTTTCTGGGAAGTCAAATTTACAGAGAAGACGCCAACAATATTCCATTCCCTATTCCTCCCATTGATGGAAATAATAAAATAATATAAAAATATATATTTATAAAGATAATCCCCGAAAAATAAAACAATGTCAATGAGTTAGTTTAGGAATTTATGCTCTACTCATCCCCTTTATTTCAGTTTTTAATAGTGCTTTAACAGTACTATGGCACATTTTAAGCCTGGGAATGTCCCTAACTAACATGTCCCCACATGGTGATTGAAATGTTTCGGCACTGACAATACAGAAGAGGTTAAGCATTTAAATTAAAACAAAACTGCTTTTTAAGGGAAATGATGTAAAACATTTCACTTTAATTTTTAAAAATCAAGTATTGCTTTGATACAGTAAATGTATTTTGTGCCAAAGTCTAATAACATGTCAAAAATTAATGCATTTTGTTATATACAATGGGAAATACTAGGTTCCGTAGCTATTTTTGAACAGAGTAGCCGAAAGGGGACACATTTGTCAACTCATCACACTTTACCTGTATTAAAAAAAAAAAAAAAAAATGGAGGAGCATTTGTACTCTTTGTCTAATGAGAGGCGAGGAAAACAAACAATACAAGAAAATGAAGTAATAACCAGAAGAAAATTACATCAGCAAAGCTTTTCCCAGGTGGAGACATTATTTTTATGAAGCAGGTCTTTAAACTGGATGCAGAGGTTGCAGGATTTTTGCTGGACAAGTAAGGTAATTCAAAATAGCAAAAAAAAAAAAACAAACAAAAAAAAAAAAACAGGGCAGTGTAGTCCATCAAGAAGGCTAGTTTTTTTGTTTCCCTACACTGGATGAGCTTTTCACCAAAGTCATACACTTTGGTAACAGTAAGCTTCTTTCAGCTCTGTTGTCAGAGAGATTTTCAATGAGTTTCATAATTTGTTTTCACTAATATGTATATGGTAATTAAACTGCCTCTGTCTGCCCTGTAGAGGCTAGTTTGCCTTTTAGCACACTGGATGAGTGCTGATGCAACTGTTATCAACTAACATTATTCTTCACAGAAGTCATAGCAGTTTGAAATGTTTCATGTGTTTTTTTTTTAGCATCTTTGAGAATGTTGACAGAGGTTGATGTGTCCCATCATTCAGAAAGAGTAGATTGTCAATCCATAGCTTCCATAGTAAGTCTGACATGTTTGAATAGGAGGAAACCGTCTTTTTTAATTTGTGTGGTCCCCTACCAGATAGAGGTCAATCTTACAAACTGTCCCTTTAAGGGGCACCACATATTCAAAACAAATACAGTATTATTGGACTACACACATTTTGATAAGTCTGTTCCAAACAGGTGATGTCAGCAGGTGATGCAAGATGGCAAAAATGTACGGGGTGTGGTAAAGTAATTGAAAACCAGGAGACCTAACGGCCATGTTATGTGTTGCAGGTTCTTGGCAAATGGAAGCAGCACATAAAAAAAAAAAAAAATCATTTTTATTCATTCTGTGAAAAAACAAGGGCCCTTTTCTAAGAATGACTGATGTACATGTTTTATACAAGCTGAAATGTTTAAGAGATAAAGAGAAATGGATAATTTATTCGCTGGTCCTTTTTAAAAATTAAGAGCAAAGCTAGAAAGTAGAAATGGAAAACAACGTTTAAGGGCTCAAAAAATGTTCAGTAAAACAGACATTAATGCAATAACGTCAACCTTTTCTCTTTTGCTCTCTGCTGTCATGCAAAATATTTGCCTAATACTTTATAGTACAAACTTTATATTAGTGTAATTCTAATCAATGGATTTTAACATTTTAAAATATGCTTCATGCAACAAATACCAAAAAATACTAACAAACACCAATTAAAACATCACATTTCTTGTGACCGAAATAATGCAAATATTGCTTTATGCTTATTTAGTATTTTCACTTTCTAATTGACTTTTTTAATGTGACTCAACAGACAAAACAAGCAGAAGAAATCAACTGACAGTGTTGAATTATGGCTATTAAACATAGCAATTAAACCAAGATTTTTCTCCGTACGTATATTTGTCCTAATATAACTGGATGTAAAATTCAAAAATATTTGACATTTTTTCAGTATAAGTATCCAAAAGCCTTAAGAGTTTAAAAGGACAAATTATCTTTTACCCAGAAAAAGTAACAAAAAATATCATGTTTTTGAAATGGCAACTATACACCACAGGAGCATTTAGTATAATGGGTTATATTCTGTGTGAGACAGAATATAACCCTCTGCTGACATGGAGCGTTGAAGAAAATATATGAACTAAAAGTATTCTTATTGCTGGTCTAATCCAAAGAAGGAAGAAGAAAAAATAACTAAGCTCAAAAAAGAATAATTACAGATTGTTCTTCTGTGAATTTTAACCAGCAAAGTTTATTTATATATAACAACAGTACAAAGTGAATCCTTGGCTTGCAAAATAGGTGTGCTTCATATTTACAATAGGTACACAATAATATATTATAATAAAATCAAAAGCAAATAAAAAACCAAGAGAACAACCTTCTTAAATACTTTAAGTTCTTACAATTTTCACAACACTTTTATAAAACAAGAACAGACAGCCATTATTATTATTATTATCATCAATGCCAGTAATTGCTATTTTACAGTAATCCAGTGTCAAAAAAGTTTTTTTTTTTTGTTAATATGTGTTTAGAATGGAAGGATACTCACTTTATATTGAGAGTAATACATTGATTGGGACTTGAGTTTTGTCTGTCTGGTGCCATCAAGCGAGGAAACAAGCTGAAACTGGAAGAAGGTTTCACAAAGCATTTTCCGCCTGTGTTCGGATTCACCTGAAATGAGGTTTGCTAGCATCTCTACGTGTCTCTCACAACGGGCAGTAATCAAATGTAATTCTGCACTGCAGAATGAGTTAAGAAACGTTTCTCTCTTTTATTAAAATTAAATTAAAATGAGCGTACAACATAGTAACACAAGCAATCACTTCATAACAATAACAACAACAAAAAAATCTCTTTTCACAATAAAAGGTGCTGCGATTTTAAGACATGTACAAATGGAAGAATAGCCATCAGGCTAAATTATACCGCAGATCGATATGTCCACAGAAAAACACAAGGCAGAACTAAAGCACAAATCAGAATGCATGCATAAATATCAGATGGGAGACATCTGGATAACAAATGATTTAAGAGAGAAAAATAAAGCCATTCTTAACCAGTTGGAGCCTAACTTTGTCACAATCCTGTGTTACTGGGGAACTCACAGGACAGCTGGAAGGATTCTGTTAAACATTTATTTATTCCTTGAAAAAAGGAAGAAAAAAAAGGCAATAAGGTCCCATCAAAACAGAAAGCATTACTCTGTATAAGCAATGTGAGGTATGAGGAGGATACAATTCTAGTCGCTGAAACTGGGAAGACACCTTCATCAAAAGGAGGAAGAAGCTTCATTTTCTCTAAATACTGCAAGTATGTGTGCACCGTTTTGTACCTAAAAGTATTTATCAGACAATTACAAATAAATGGAAAAAAAACAACAAAATTAACAAATAACACGGTGACCTTACCCTGTAATTTACTGTAAGTGTGTCATAAATATTCTGATTAACAGATAATATCTCGAAGATGTTTCAGGAAAATTGATATTTTATATAAACCTCATTTTTAGATTGCAAGCTCCCTCTTTTCCTCCAATTAAGCTCATAAGGCTGTTTTTCTGATTTTTTTTAGTTAAAGGTCAGCCATCCTGCAGGGAGAGGAACTGTTTCTGCGGCACGGAAGGAAACATGTTCTTCATTTTTAAGGTCAAATGTAAGCTGAAACCATGATTGCTAAATGTTGTGATTGTGGAAATCGGGTCTGATGTCTGCTTCAGACAGGTCCAAAGGATGAAATAAGGTCCATATGGTCTTGCAAAAGTATTCACATCCCTTGAGCTTTTCCCCATTTATTCAAGTTACAAACACAGACTCCACTTGTTTAGATATTATGTGATAAAATGAGGCAAAGCAGAATAAAAAAGCTAAAATCAAAGGGGAATGGTTTTTATTCTTTATAAATAAAAGATTTGTGCTAGAAGCTTTAGTGTTGAGCCCCATTTTACTCCTATGGGGCCCATTGTAACTCTGGAGGAGCAGCAGAGATCCATAAATCAGATGGAAGAATCTGAACAGGGCAGATATTAATAAATGATCAGTCAAGCACTTATTTGATGGGGAATTGGTAAAAAAAATAGCCACAAGAAATGCAATTTAAAGAGACCAAAGCCACAGAGGGGAGATGTTAGACATGTAAAGAAAGTTCTATGTTTACATGAAGTTGATATTTTCAGATTTGTATTAATAAAATAATCAGTATACATTACATTTAGCTAGTTAACCAGTAAAAATACCCAAAAATACATAAGATTTGAAATCTGATGCTGTCATGTAAGAAAATATTGAAAGAAAGCTCTCAGGTTGTGAATACTTTTGCAGGTAACTGTCAAATTTTGCTTTAATTACAGCAGGTGCATTAACATACTACAGACCTCTGTGCTCACTCCTGCCCCCACTGGCCAGATGCAGTAACAGCCACTGATTCCTCACGTCATCCAGCATTTCTCATTGCCTTAGTTTGACGTTTTCTCCTGATCACAGACACACAACCAAACTCAGATCAAAGAACGGCTTCAAAGCCAGAGGGGGAAACCAGAGCTAAAGGGTCTCTCTCTCTCTCTCACTCATTCTACCCCTCCATCGCTTTCTCTGTGCTTCTCTTCAAACAGCTAAGGAGAGTCGAGAGCTGGGAGAGGTGCTGCCTGCCTCAGTCTGGCCATAACCTCTCCACCTCTTCTTTTTATATAGTCTCACAGTTCTCAGCTAAGTGCCAATGCCAGGATTCACAGAAAGCAGGTGTCCTGGCCAAGGACTGGTACGATCAGGGAAAATTAAACAGGTGGGAATCTAAGGCCACAAAGAAAAGAAGCACCTTTCACCCACCAGGTACATGCGCTCTACACACAAAAAAAACTCTACAAATCTATTTTCAAGTACTCAATGTAAACAACAAGCGAACATGTCTTGGAAGAAAATAAATCAGCTCTCGGAAGGGTTATAATCTACAGGTTTAGGCTTGGTTTCATTCAGGGGATGCATTAAAATGGCATGAATATTTTTTTTCTTTTAACCTCTAAATTTCAGTTTTCAGTCCATTTTCATATTGTACCTTTCAAAACTCACCAGTCCAGCTATCTGAGCCTTGAAGTCAACCCAAAATCTATCCTCTGTCTGTAAAGCATAAACCGATTTGGACACATTAGAGAGTGAAATGAAACAGTGGGATCTTTTGGCACTTTATCAAACTGAACCCATGTAGAGCTCTTATGATGTGGGCTAAAACGTTACCTTTAGATGGACGGGATGATCTGCGGACTGCAGTTACATCCCTACTGACTCATTGGCACTTGATAAAACCCAAACACTTGGAAATGTTTACACATCTGATGTGAGGTATTGGGTATGCTGTGCACTGGAAGTTGAGCATGCTGCCTTAAAGACACATTTTTTGGGAATGTAATGAACATCTGTGAGTTTGTCTGTTTGTTCCAGAACATAAAAAAAATAAAAAATAAATAAAACAATACAGTCCTATACATTGAATAGTATATGGACTGCTCCAAACCAAATGTTCAGACTGCTGAGGAAAGCCTTTAACACCAGAGTGATGCAGGTCTGTGGTCACTTCGCCTGCATTACTCTCAGTTTTGTGTTTCATGCATGCTGGCAAAAATATAACTCCAAAAATTAGAAGCTGCTCACTTTTCAGTTAAGAGCAGAAGCTATTTCTTTTACATTTCTGATCACACATAGAGCAGCACTTGTTCATGTACATATTCTGTGAAGCATCAGTCCAAAATGGGAAGAAGTGAGATAAAATGGGTATCTTTACATAACGGAGTTAGGGATAATCAGTGGATATTTTCTTGAACTGCAGCTGATGATATTCACATTTACAGAGTAGAAAAATAAAATCTGACTATTCTGAATGGCCAACATGACATTGGCCTTTCACCTTTGTTTTCCTTTCTTCTCATTTTTCACTCAGATGGTGGCCTCAAGGCTAAATCTGTTTCTCCATTTGCTTTCACAGTCTTACACAAGTCTTCCTCAGTATGACACACACTCTCATGCACACCCACACATGTGAACACCCACACGACATGCAATTTCCTGCCAAATCTAGAGAGGGTCCTTTGAGGAAAACGAAACCAACTCAATGTCCCTTTCCAATAGAGTTGTTATTTCCAGCTGAAGAGCCACTGTTTCAGTCCTGTGGGCACCAACGTGACGGCAGGGGGAAAGAATCGCAAACTAAAGCAGTTGTGTTTGTCCGGCTGTAGATTACAAAGGTCCCGCATCCAGATCGTGGTTAAAATTTCCCACGATGAGAGGTAAGTAATGACCTTTTAGGTAGGTCCGTCTGTCCTTTCTTCCCCCCACCCTCTTTGTTTTGGCAGCGTTCACCTTCAGCTCTCCAGAGACATGGCAGAGATTAGCTGTTCCACCTTGTAGGCCAACCTCTGTTTCCTGGCCTGCTCCTCCTGCTCCAGAGCGGAGACAATCTGCAAACAACGGTAAGAAATGTGTTAAAAAATCTGACTAAAAAAACTAAATTGGCCTTTAAAATGTAAGGGACCTTAAAAAAACTCTTCTTAGCATTTGATTCTTTACAATTTTCAACATTAAAACAATAAACAATGTTTGTGCTTGAAAAACACTTTCATTTATAGTCTATATGAGTTATTTCTTAAACTAAAACAAGGCTTTGACTTTAGTGAATTTTTTATTTATTTATTTTTTTGCTTTTAAAAGTGTGGCACATATTTCTATCAACCCCCTTGGATAAGTACTTTGTAAAACTGCTTTACACCTCTTTTCCACTTCTGCACAGATAACTTGATGCACAGAAACTTTTAGAAGTATTTGTAAGTCTTGTCTCAGATTCTTATTTGGATTAGGCTCTTTGGTATTTAATATATATATATATATATACACATATCAGTTGAAGTCTCTTATTTAACAAGATTATTGCACAGGTTATTGCACAGAATTATTGCATAGGGTGTTAAATAGGTATTTATATATATACATAGTTATTGCACAGGGTATTAAATAAAAATAGATTATTGCACAGGGTATTAAACAGTGATTGCACATTAGTTATTGCAGAATATTACTTGCGAGTAAAAATTTAACACCTTAAATTCCTTCCATAATTATACGGATACAAATATAACAATAGGACAATTTTTGTATTTTTCAAATTTTGCAAAAATGATTTGCAAAAGAAAAGTTCAAAGGTATAAACACTTTTGCAATGCACATCATGTGTCACAGCAGAGTAAAGTATGTATTTATGAGCCTTTGTATGGACATTGCATGAAAGAACATGTCTTAAAAAAAAAAAAAATCATCCAGTGTTTTATCTTCTGAGCCCCGTCTTTTAAATTTGGCATTTGTCAAGTCGGGTTCAAAAGGCAGTCAGCTAGGCTCTCCCCTCAACTCTCTAATCATGTGTCAACTTGTCAGGGTGCATCTCTGTCAGTGTGACACCAGCATACACAGCAAGGCCCCTTCGTATGAACAGAAGCTGAAACCCTGACGCTTTTATTGCCTTTGATATGCAGCCCTGTGTTCAAATGCCACAATCCATGGTTTGTGAATTGAAGCACAGTATCTGTTTGCTCCTGTCAGCTATTGATATTTACAAAAAAACATATTCCTTATCCCTGTACCCATCCTCTATGTAATGGAAATGATACTTGGATAGATGACACATTCAATATGAATAGAGGTGGGTTGTTATACAGTTTTAATATTTAATTAATAATTAATTAATTAATTATGTAGTAATTTAATAAGATCTTTAAGATTTAGAATAAGGTGCATTAATCTTTTTAGTAAAATGCATCAAGGGGCGTGTTGTGGGTGATCTTCAAAGAGTGCAGCACAAATGCTAACACGTGTAAACTGTTTTTGTTCTGCACATTAAAATGAGCAGATAGCAAGTTCTACGGCCAGTTAGAGTGGTCATAAAATAAAGATAAGGTTATAAGTCACATAATTGGATTTATTAATGATAAAAGTCATTCAAAACTAATGATGATGATGCCAACTAATACTCATAGAGCACTTTAAATAGGTAGCCTATCCCAAAGTGCAACGAAACAGAGTAAAAAATAAATAAAAATGATAACGATGACTTTAGTCAGATCTGAAAAAAAAAGAAATATACAGTGCAGCATGGCAAATTGTCTTTGATGATTGAACCTACTTAGAGTAGATTAAACAAACTCTCAGCAGCTTTTATGAAACCAAAAACTCAGAGTTTCCATCCTTAAGCTAGATCAATTTAGAGTTAAGGATTTAAATCTGAGTTTAATAAACCTGCTTTGTGAAATGGACCTGCTATCTGCTGAATTGCAAATGCAAATCACTTTGCAACTTCAATGAAGGTCTGTTCTGAGCATATGCCGCCACATTCGTTTCAAAACCCAAAATAAACATACTCACACCACATGTATGTTAAACTACTTCAGATGGACATACAAAAATGTTTACACCTGTCTAAGATGAGCATACTTGAAGATTAGCTCCTAAATGTAACCTAAATGAAAAACAAAAATTTAATCTGAGGCTATTCATTAAATTTGGAGTCACATGATACAAAACAGCATTTTATTAGTGTTCAGTTTATCAGCCGTGGAACAGGAAATTGCATCCCTGCTGTCAATCCTTCGTTGAACCAGATTTTGCCAGTACTTGAGTACTCTACATAAGATATGATGAAGCTGGAGCACACGAAGAAAAGGACCACTAAGCAGTTCTGTTTGAACTATCTCTGTTTTATTTCTTCAGCAAACTCAACAGATTTTCTAAGATGTCAAAAAAATGTGAAAAAGAGACCAATTATATTTCATATTCTTAGGCGAACAAACTATGTTGTTAAGGTGATGTTTAACATCTCGTGGAGAACATTTAAAATAAAGGTACCTAAAAAAAGGAAATGCATCTGTATCCTTTCCTTTTTTTTTTAAAGAATTTAAAGCAGCTAATTTGCTTCCGGATCTGATGCAGAACAAAGTATCTGCATGGCCACCCGTCATCTTCCACTCATCTGTTTAAGTGCTCTTAACAACTCATGGACAGACATAAAATTTTTTTCCTCATTGTTGGGCCTATTATAATCCATTATTAATCTGCAGTCCTATATGTAGGTGCAGCTCTCTCCATTTAAGAAGGCTGCTGCTGCTCCAGCCTGGTTAGCTTGATGTTCTGGCTTTTGTGAAGGGCTGAGCAAACCAATTAATGGGACTTGATGATGTTTTTCCCCACCAGACGCAGTGGGAGTAGTGGTACGCTGTTTGTGTGAGTGTGAAAAATGAGCATATTTGTAAATGCCTCCATAAATGTGAGCATCAGACAATGACAAGTGCAGAGGCAGCAAAAGCAAGAGCGTAAGATTTATGAAGAGCAAAGCGGTAGCTGACTGGATAATGAGCAAAAAGTGAAGAGAAGAACAGCAGGAAAAGAAAGAAAGAGAGGGGGAGACAATCAGAGACCCAGAGAGGGAGAAGAAGTTGAACATAAAGGTCAGACTGAAGCTTCCCACAGGAGGAGCTGACATTAGAACCAGAATGTCTCCATAAATGCCTTCACTTTCCCTTCCTTGTTCTTTTATATGTTTCCTGTGATCTAATGGTGAGTGAGCTGTCTGTGATTCTGCCAATGAGATCCACACTGTATATCACGGCTCTAACTCTGCTCCAGTGAGCGGACAGCGCAGCATGCTGACAGCTTGTAGACATTTACTTTCTGCAGAGGTAAGATCAGTATGTTGTTAAGCATAGGTCCTACTAGACCTTTGGGCTTTTTTTTGGGGGGGGGGGGGGGGGGGGATAACCGAGCAGAGTGACCTCAATAATGTTTGCTCAGGTACACCAAGAGCCTGACAATGCAGGACAAATTTGCAGCATTTTTATTTTTTTTTTGGTTTCATATTATTCTGACAATTGGCCTGTAATTAGCAGCTGATTTGCAGAAGAGGCAGCTCATTATGTAATCAGTTGTGCAGACTGCTATGTAGGTCGTATGTGCAGTTGGACAAAAACACATAAGAAGATGAGAGATTTGTCTGATCTCAATAAAACAAAGAAATAAGTTTTAAGCTGCTTATTAGTCCAGTAGGAAGTAAGATCAGATTCTTTTCTTCTTAATAATTAACATGTAGACACAAAAAGAATTACTTTCTGAGTTAGCTTAGTTAACTTAAAGATTTATTTAAATAATTGTTGATTTTCTTTTTCTATCAAGAGGTTCCCTTTGTTTTAAACCTACTTTTCCTAAAAAAAAAATTCTACTGTCATTTTTAATTATACAGCTCTTTCATTTCATATCTGGTTAAGTTTAGGTGAATCACATTTTTTTGTAACCATTTCCTAATTGCTATTGATCAGCACACCTCGGCTTTGCCTAAATGACATGTTATCTTGTTTTCTTTCCCATTTTAAAGGGAAGTAAGTATCTGTCTGGCCACAAAGTTACACTGCAAAGAAATAAAAAGATTATTGATTGAACTAAATACTTTTCTTTAGTGGCATTTATTAACTTTTTTTTACACAAACTAAATAAATTAAAGTTTAAAATTTCTAATTAAATTAAAGTTTAAAATTTCTATTAATTTAACATCATTCTACTGCAATAAAAGAAGAACAACTTTAAGGCTTTTTATTTGTCTTAAAAAAGTGTGCCAAAGATGTGGAAGGTACTTTATGTATAATGTCAGAGGGAAATTTGCTCATACAGGTAAATATGCATGAAGCGGAATTCCTATTAATCCATCAACAGGAGTAAAACCTGGGAAATGTAGTTAAATATAACTTAAACAAGCAGCTAAGGAAATGCAGAGCAAAGTTGCTGCCTTTAGTAAGAGGTTAAGTTTGGTTTCGTCACATTATTAAGTATTTTTCATACATATGTGGGGTTATAGTTTAGCAATTGTATACCGTATGCTCTAGGTGCCTCTGAAATAAACACACTTATTCAGAAAAGTTATTAGCTTCTAATTAATATTTCATTTTGATTTACTTACTGTTACACATTGCAGCTTTACCAGAAGGTGCTAATAGATGGTATCTAAAAAGGTGAGAAAAACTGCAGCCACCTCCAGTGCGTGCATTCAGACCTACCTCCTCACTGTATTTGCTGACATAAGAGTAGATCTCATTGAGAGCGCTGAGCATGTTAAACTCCGACGAGTGGAGTCTGGCCTGCTCGGCCAAATAAGCATTCATGTCCTGGTCACTAATGGCCGGCATCCGGGTGATATCAGCGTAGTACCTGGAAACATAGGCAACAGAAACACTTTGAGTCATTCACAGAGTCAATATGATCATTTGACTGAGTTTTTATTACTTTATAGTTGGATTTTTGAGCCATTACACCACTTACATCGACAGCCAATGCCTGCTATCATTTACTTACTAAGTACTTTAACAGACTTTGTCTGAGACACAATGAAGGAAAAACGAGCTTTTGGAACCAATTTCTAAAGATCCCGTTTTTGGTGAAAGAGGAGACTAAAAAGTGTTTTAGTGTCGATGTTGAAAATAGTGGCTTCTCCTACCTTTCTACCCAGCTCTTATAATTAGGGATATCTTTAGCGTAGAGCAGCTTATTAGAGGGGGAGTCTTTGCCCAGCCGGTGTTCTGATGTGGAGCAGGAATCCATAAAGGTCTGAGCTACCACAGATAGGCAGGCATCCGTGATGCTGCTCTTATGGATGTCAAACACAAACTGAGGGTTCTTGATCACATTCACCCAGAAACGCAATGGAAGGCTAAAAGGTGGAGATTAAAAACACCAGTTAAGGACAGACAGGGATACGGTATATCCAGTACTACCATTTAGTTTTCTCTCTCTACAAGTCTTACCAGTTACTTTTCCACGTGTGACGGACGTCTGTGTCGTAAATCCCGTGTCTGTCTGCCTGCTCATCCAGGAAGTCAAACATGTATTTGATGGCCAGGGGAAGCGTACTCCCTCGATGAACCGTGCTGAATAATGTCTCAAACAAGTCATCCACAAATTTTTGTAGAGTGCCCTGTAAAAGGAAATAAAGCGCACCATGTTGAAACCGTACATCATGGATTTCTTCCAGGACAATCCTTTTTTTTTTTAGCTTCCTTCATCTATCAAATGTTCTGACAAAGAGGGCTACGATGTATCTTACATATCTATCATTGTCCAATTTTTTGTGTTGGTCTGCATCTAAGCCAGAAAGTGCATTTATTTTATTAATCTCATTATAAAACCTTCCATGTTTGCTGAGCCCGTTGAAGCGCTGTAGGTAAACTACAAACAGAATATCTGAATGCTTTATTTTAACAATATTTTTATATTTTCTGGTCTGTCATGCAGGTCTGCTTTATTCCTCATGATGCAGTTTGTTCATTAACGCTCTCTAATAAACCTCTGAGGCTTATGCTGAACAGATGGCTTTGGGCTCACACTGACTACGGTGCTGCAGCTATGCAACTTTATCACGTTTGGCTGCTGTTAATTTTATTTAGGACAATCCGATTAATGGGACATTCTGATATGTATCTTTGAAAATATTTGAAAACCAATTCCATTTTCCATTTCCAATTATCCATAACCTCTAAATTTTCTGTCATATATAATCACAATGATATGCATTACAATCTAGTTAGAAAATCTTTGAAAATGTTGGGTCAATTTGAATATTTTCGCAAAAGATGAGTAACTGTTTCAACAATTCTTCATGTGTAGGTGGCAGTGTGTCGATGTACCTTTGTAGCTAGTAACCGGGTTAGATAAATCTCAGACACCATCTTGCTGCCGCGATCTCCTTCCTTCTGGTCTCCATGTTCATGGTTCTTCACTAAATGCCACACCTTCACACCGCTTTCTAGGTCTGGCGTGATCATGGGAGCGCGTGACCTGAGGCTATCTGGACTACCTGTGTAACGGAACGAAGAGTCTGTCCAGAACAGAGAAAAAAAGACAGATATAGAATTATGAATTGACTGAGAAAACCTCCAGACCTAAAGTGTACAGATCATTATAGGAAAATTCATGGGCATGGGTGCCTTATTTGTTTATTTGAACAGATTTTCCTTTTACAACCTGGAGCAACCATTAACCCAGCTTAACAAAATGAACGCACAAATTGGTTGCAAACAGTTAAATTTAAATATTTGCTGAGCCACAAAAGTAAAAATAAAATATATATATGCTTAAGAAATAATCATAGATTAACCTAAACCTTTAAATATGTGAAGCCAAATCATCTGGAGAACATCAATTTAACACAGCCAAGGCCTATTAACCTCATGGTAGTGAAGAATTGACTAAAGCTGGCAGTTTCTCTTTACCTATGCTGAAAGGATTTAACAGCAAACAAACCCTCATGGGGCCGACTATTACTCTGAACAGCAAGAATGCCGTGTATCTGAGATGCATGCATTGTACACAGTCCATGTAATATTGTTGGACACCAACAAAGCCTGTTTTCCAAACTAGATCAAAGGGCATTTAGGGGAAAAAGTTTTTTCATCCCAGATAAAGAATTGAACATCTAAGCACAATATTAAGAAGTTTGTTAGAATAAAAATTAAGATAAGCCTTTTACACACAATGTGGTGGTGGTGAATTATGCTCTTGGGCTTTTTCTTTAACAATACTCTGCAAAATATGTGTGTTCTAGGTGCAGTCTAATAAACCTTTACCAAAGTTGTTTACCACATACAATGCCTTCAACATTCAAACTTTGGTGCCTAATTCTCTTTAAGGAAACCCCAGATGTCCTTTGCCTAATCATACCAGAACGAACAGTGCAAATAATCATTACAAATTCACATTCATGATAAGATTCTGTAAATGCAGGGTGTAAACAGGACTTCTGCAGCTTCTCTGTTGTTCATCGTAACACAAACTAATTTTGCATGCATTTCGAAAAGAATACTGCTTCCTACGTGTGCTGTTTATTCACCATTTGGTTTCTTTTTCTCTGTCATAAACAATGAGATAATGATCATCTTTTATCCTCCTCATCACTTATTCTTTCTACTTAAAAGGCCACTTAAAAGGCCTCATAATCTGCTTTTCCCCAAACATCATGTTTAAAAGAAATCTCTGTCACGCTCTCATCAACGCATCAAAAGATCCCTGATTTGTAAAGCACCGTCCTTCACCCGTACATCCGACTCGTGCTTCCTCCTTGCACTCTCACTCCGAATGATGCCGGTTTTAGTTTCACTAATTAGTCGGCATCTACTCCAGGCAGCGGCGTCTCTAGAGATTCACGATCTGAGGATCCCGTTTGAGGAGCTCTCTCACCTGCCTTCAAAGGCCGAGAGGAACAACAAAGCATTAGCTGCCATTTAAGCCCCTTATACCTTTCAAATGAGACCCCACTGCACCCCTGCAGTGGTCACTGGGGATGGAGAAGTTTGAATGCATTCACCGGGTGGATTGTGATCCTAAATCTGGTCCTAATCCAGTCGCTGATTTTCACTTCCCTCCTATTCCCATATTTCGTGTGTCTTCTCTATTTCTGTAGGCCTTTTTGTTTCTACTAACTGAATGGTTCTTGTGGCACATAATGCATTAAGTTGCTAAAGTCAGAAAATGACATTAAAATGAATCCATCTTCTGTTCTAAGCCTTAATGAAAGTCAGGCTCAGGGAATTGTCGTCTTGTTCCTAATTAACTTTGCCATCAACAACAACAAAATAAGATCAGGATAACTATCATATCCTTCCTGTTTTAACTTTAATGTTCTATTTAAAAGAAAATAAGTAAAAAGCAGTCTTTCTAAAGGTCACTTTAGATGAGATCTGTTAATAAATGCCTTGCCTATTTATTTTACACTAAATACTAAGTAAATGTATTGTTCTCCCCAGAGTTAACAGGTACCAACCCTCTCTGTTATCTGTAAATAAGCTTAATTGCTTGGAGGAATAAGGGTGTTCTTAGCTTGTTTTTTGTGTTAGACAGTTTGAAGGCAGACTTCAGCTCCTCTCCCCCGGTCCTCATAATTGGCCCTGCTCGCTTATCTTTGCTCTGTTTGTGTGAAGCATCATTCACACAGAATAATTAACAATCATGATTCGCATGGTGGTGGTGCCGCGTCAGTCTGGCAATGGACCAAGATGTGGTACCAGACGGCCCAAAGTAAATAACACATCTGAACGAATGCAATAACTGCAGCCGACGGTTAGCCATGGACTGTGTCATCAGAGCTAAAGGATTAGGGAATTCAAGATCAAATGAAATAAAGAAAGACTGTTGAACTTCATTATAGACTATTATTTAGAGCATCATCTTTTACTACAAAGTATTATACATAACTCTGATAAAATGTGTTTTACTAAGTTAATTCAATTAAGTTACGATCTCATGTTTTTTTGTTTAAAAAAGACAGAGGGGGATATTAACTAGTTTTATTTACTCATTTAATTAGGTAATTAGATAACATTTTGAAAAAACAATCACTTTTAGAAGTAGTTTTTGTGTACTATTACTCTTACTTTGGAGGTATTCATTTTACTGTAAGTATTGCTACTCCTACTCGAGTAAAATCCCTGGCAACTTTGTCCCCTGATATTAAGTTGAACTATTCAGAGAGCTAAATATCATTATAACTGATATTGTTACCGGACATTCTTCAACTATTTTACAAGTGTTATTTGCACAAACATTGGTTTTCGAAAATGATTTCTTCTGCAGGGAATTATTTTGTAATTATGTAACTTATTTTTATTTTTCTATGTATTTTTGTCTTTAAAATAACAGAATTGTACATAAGATTTGTTTGACTTCATTATCTTTTTGCATTAAATAAGACTTGATGATCCAAATATTACTCAGTAGCATTTTTTACCAAGTATTTGTTAATAATATTTAAGTAAATTCTTATATTACAAATATCTACTTGTACTAGAGTAAAAAAATGTTGAAGTAGTGCATCTCTTACTTGAGTACATTTTTGGGATTCTCTACTAACCTCTGAAAAAGGAAGACATAAAAGACTAGATACAGTTCTGCTGAATGACCTTTTTTAGTTAACTCCACTTTGTGCCAGAAACATAGAGTTGAAAATATCTCATCATCTCAACTTATTCAGGTAAATTTCATAAAGAAGTATCTCATGAATGGCAGATGGTTACTTGTAATTTTTTTGAAGGAGAGCTTTAGGAGCAGACTAAGCATTTTAAAGAAGAGACAAACCTCGCAATCTGCTATATTAAAGGAAACTGCATATTCCTGGTACGTATCAATAAATTATGTCGTTTTCAATTTTTCTACACTTTGTTTTACTTAAACCTACTCATGGAGTTTAGATTTGATTTCTCTTTCTAGTTTCACTGCACAGAAAAAAATGTTCTCCCTTAAACCAAAACTTTGCAAAATATAATGGATCCCTGTATTTTATTCAAAAATCCATCCCAAGCGCACATCCTTACAAAGTTTGAAGTGACTTAAGAAATAAAGTTGGAAGAATTAAAAACCATCACAACATAGACAAGGATCAATGCTGCATGGGTAGAATTAGTTTTTTTAAAAACATGTTTTTTTCTCTCTAGATTACAGAACGATTGAAGCTTTAAAAGTAAGAAATTTGACTTTCTTTGCCCCAATAATTTAGATAAGCTTCACTGTTTGATATTACCTATGGAAATCACACCAACTGATCGTCTGGGTAGGCTGTAAAAGGTTCCTAAAAATATGTGTTTGTATGTTTTTGGGGAGAAATCGACCTATAGTTGCAAGTTCAAAAGGTATATTGAACAATGAAATAAATCAACACTAGTTACTAGAATAGCTCCTTGAAAGGCAGACATTATTACTCTAAAGTAAAGAAAAGCAAACGCTGACTTCAGCTATCATCCCCACTTTTATTGCTTTCTTTTATTTATTCCACATCAATAACTTTCAGCAGTTTGAAAATTTAGAGGTACGCAAACATTCTTTAAGAGTTAAAGCCACCGTTGCTGTGGAACGAATGCTGTGTGCTGACTCACCATATCTGCTGATGGAGGTACGGGTTATGCTCGCTGAGGAAGGAATGTTGTAAGATGAGGTTTGCTTGGGAACCAGAGCCACCACGCTACGGTCTGAGACCTGGGTGAGGAAACACACAACATGAAAAATGTTAGATTTCTAGAGCATATTTAGGCACTAATGGCCTTTTTTTTTGTTATCTTGAAAGTAGGTAGACAGGAAATGGGTGAAGAGGAAGGAGGAAGACATGAGGCAAAGGTCACCAGGTTGCATCTTGGACCAAAGCCTCTACAGGGGTGGCGCTCTTAATTCCACACACCACCGCCGCCCCCCAAAAAATATATCTCCTATTTATCAAATAAATGTTATGCTTTAATTGAATAAAATAAGAAATAACAAATTTATTAAAAGTCTTCTAAAAAAAAACCTTATTACTTATTGCTGCTCCCTGTTGTGCTGCAACACGACCCCATCCATCCTTTTTTGTAGCAGTGCTGCAGCTGCATGATGGCCTTACCCAACATGACTTTCATTGTTAATCCTTTCATAAATGTTAGAAGGATGAGGTAAGCTTTGGAAGTGCTAAATGATGCAAAGAGAGGGAGGGGATGAGGAAACAGAAAAGGATGCTGAATGTCTCATGTCGTGTACGGTACTTATCCCGCTTACAATAAATTGTTACTGCAAGTATATTAATAACAATAAAACAGCTCAGGCTGATTTCAAACACTCGGTATGATTCTCCTACCTCATGGGATTGATATTTATCAAGACTTTTAGCCGGGTGTGTTCACTGAAAATCTGGGGGTTAAGGAACACCCTGCAGCACAACCATGCCTTTAAAAATCACCTGAAGAGATTATTTTTATATCAGATCATTTTTTTGTGTAATTAATGAATGCTAGCGCTGTTGCAAACCAAAACATCTCTGCTTGAGACATGTAAAGCGTAGCAAACAGAGCTCGCAATTTTTCCAGTGAGAACCAAAACAACAAAAGAGCCTGTTGGCTGGCATTTTCCAGCTCAACCCGAGGAGGGAATTCTGCTTGAGACCCAGCAAAGACAACCTGATGAGCCTCCAGAAGAGAAATAAACAAAAGGCAAATAAATGCCAGACTCCTAAAAGCCCAACACAAAGATACAATACAAAAAAAAAAAAAAAAGAAGGAAATCTTCCATAATATATGTCAGCAGAAATATTTAATCTTTGGATATTGGTCACATTGGAAATGTTAATCATTGCTCTCTTATCCAGCCTGTTACATTCCTTTCTTTTCTAATCTCTCCTCTGCAATTATGTTCACACAAATTTCTCCAAGTATAAAGTTATTTAATCAAATGGATAACCTCATGTTTGCCTATAAATTTGCATTGCTTTAGGTCATTTATTTAAATCTGTTCTGTTTTATCCTAAGCCTTAAGTTAACAAATAAACAATCTACTGTTATCTTTTAATCTAGCTGCATAAAAATGTTCACATAATTTACAAAAAACCATGAGGCAAGACCTAACTTTGAATCGGTGCATTTTTGTAACGAATCGGTAGACCCTCCTGCTATTAAATGATCTCATCCATTGTCCCCTCAATCAAACACATTGCACTGTTCAGGGTTTGTTGGCTTTTCAACTTAATCATCTGTGCTGTTTCCTATCAGATTCTGCTCACCTTAACTTGATTTCTACAGTCTCTCTATCCCATAGCGTGGCCTGATTGGCTGACAGTGCACAGACCAGCTCTAACACGCCATCAGGGCACATATCCGTGAAGTTTTCACTTCTATTCCTGTGATACATTTTCTCAGGGAGCATGAAATAGCTTCTCAGTACCTCTTTTTCTTTTACATCTGCGCCCATCTCTCTCCCTCTCTCTCTTTCTTTATGCTTTTTATGGCTGAAAGAGAAGCCAGAGCAGAGATGGCTCCATGTGATAGGACTAAATGATTGAAGATGTGCAGATTCACCCTTCAGGGATAATCCAGTGTGGGGCTGATAGTGGGCAGGTGTGATAAGGGCAGTAGGCTCCGCCTGTGATAAGACCTTCCATTAGACAGCGGTGAGTCGGCCAGACAGCTGAGTGTGGTCATCTTCTTCCCTCCTGTTTTCTCTTAGATCATGATGCCTATCATAGGATTCAACACTGTCCAGTATTCTGGAAATAAACTAGAAAGTTTCTGTAAAAATCAGAATAAAATGAATCCAGCTAAAGAAAGGCTTTAAAAGAATCAAAAATATGATTTATTTTATTCTGGAGTTTAAGATTAAGCTTTGACATTCATCTTCAGAATGCAGCAACAGTATGAAATTAACCAAGTATGTCACCAAAAGCCAGGTAAAAACATTTCCAAGACAGGAACAGCAATAGAATGAGAAAAACAGAAATATATTAATGTTGAAACTGCATAACAAAGCTAAAAGAGTCAAAAACGTCTAAATTTACTCAGCAGCAATAAGAAAATACTCAAACCACCAGTTAAACAACAAAAATTCTAGCGCTGATTAATACAAAGTTACACAGATGTAAGCCTCTACTATGAGGTTGGATCTTGTATTCTTGCATTTGATGTTTTATTTTAGAGTAATTTGGATCTTCCTTATGGTTTCTTGTGGTCTTTGGTTTTACTTTAAGTTCCTGTCCCACAGTGAGTTGTAGACTCTATTCCTTCGTGGCATCTGTCCTGGATGTGTCATCAGTACACCTGGGCTACATATCCATTATCCATTTGGGTTTATAGTCATTTATTTTTTTTATAATTTTTTGTCTCTGAATTAGTCAGTTCTTTAGTTATTCCATAGTGGCCTTTCTGGGGGACTTCAGTGGATTTTCCCCCAAAATTTTGTTCATTCAGTGCTCTCTTTGCTTGTCAAAGCGAGCACTTATGCTCCATTGTTCCCCCTTAACTCTTTTTCAGTATAACTTTAAACCCAACTAATGAAGAAGGCTAAATTTTTGGATGTAAACATGTATTTTAAAGGTCTACAATTTCACAAATTGACAGAAGTGTTCTCTTTAATATAAAGTACAGACCAACTCCTGGGGGAGACGATGAAGCAGCGTAGCTGTGTTACAGACAGCTCCAACGTCTCAGTCTGACATGATTCTCTGCTGAACTCTTAATTTTAGCCTTTTAGAGTGAGGCTCCAAGCCTTTTCTGTCACTTTTTAATATACCCAACACATTCAAAAAAGCATATCTAAAATTAATGTCACCAGGCACAGTTATTTCAAATAGTCAGGTTCTATAATAGGGAACGTTTGCTTTCTGAAAACTACCGCTGGGAAGCCTTGAGCTTCAAATACTACATTGGTGGTTTGATTGGATCTATGACATCAACACAAGACATGATGTACTAGTGTACTGAAGAAACTATATCATTAACTGTTTTTAAATAAAAGCAAATCGAACATGTCATGCATTGATTTTTTTTTTGTAATCATTTTTAAATGTTGTAATGTACATTTTGAAATGCACTAATAAACTGCTTCAAGACTATCTATAGAAATTTCCTTCGAATACATTTCACTAGAACATTAAAAAAATTTATTTTTAAGCTCTTAAGAGTATTACTTCAACTTGCATAGTAGCCTAATGCAGAACATTTGATTTTAGTTGTGGTTTTATTATGAAGTGACACAGATGTTCATTTATTTCAGCAACTCTTCAAAGTGAGAAAGAAAGGAGAACAGCATTTAAGAGTGAAAAATTTGTTTGGTTCTTAATCACTATAAGTACATAGAAACTGGTCAATAACTGAAGAATTAATAGAAGAATTATTATAAACCTGAAAAACGAGCTTAATTTTAAACACAAGGCTGGTTGAGAACCTGATTTAATCTTGTCATTAAATGGTGAGCCGAATGCTAATGGATTGCAATGTTTTTTCTTCCACTGCATAAATATTTTCAAATGGATTGAAGCTTTAAAGACAATTCTTGTACTTTGAATGGTTTTTATTGCTTTACGTGTTTGCAGAACAAGAAAAAAGTATCACCACATAAACAAACAACAAAAAATAAGAATTAAATCCTACAATTCTATTCATCTCAGTTCTACTGTTTATAGAAGTGTAGTTATAAATGTTTGAGCTGTTGTCTGAACAAGCAGTGTGTTCACATTTAAAGACACTTCAATATGCATCTATCTTTATGCAGGCAGACAGTTAGAAAGCTGTTATAGATGAGGAGTTTAGTCCTCTGACTATGCATACTAAGGTGATGAATAAAGAGTGAGAACTCGTTTTCAGTTTGTTCATTAAAGTTTTTTTTCTTTTAGCATAGTAGAAAGGTGTGCATTTCTATATCCAGGCAGTGTAATGCATTATTTCCAATGTAACAATGTAAACAGCCAATGGCATTTCTTGGATTTCTGTGAGTTCTATGAATTTTAATGCTGCTGTCTAGTACGTTTCAGATAAGACAGAATTAGCCAATACTCAATGTGATGCTCAGACTACCGTTGCATATTTCACCATTTCCCTTTTTACCTCTTCTTCCATTGTATTCCTCCAGCTTTCTCGCTCACACTTGGCTTTAATGAGATGATCTCCCTTGTTTTTCTTTTATATGCAGCCACATGTGTTGTCACAGCTGCCAGTTCTGTACCAATGTGTGTGGCGCAAACAAGCTCGCACAAGGGGGCTATTGCCAACTCATTCAAACAGTAATGACATAAAAACATCTCTCCTTCCAACTCTGATCTGTTCCAGCACCAACTGTCCTTCTCATCTTGTCTTCCTGCCACTATGTTTCTTTGCAGCCTGCCTCTATTTTCTCTGTAGAGATGCACTGTGGGGCTTTATCGTGGGTGTTATGGACCCTTAGAATCATGATCAATACCAGTGCTATGATCTGCTATTTAGCAGGGGAATAAGTGAAGTGGCCACATTCTTGTGTTGTAGTGTCTCCCTTGGTTAACAAAGACAGAAAGACTGAAAGGCAAAGAATTGCAGAAAAACAACGTCAGATAAGCCCATTATGTGTTGGAAGCACAAACAGCTGTTTCATCAAAAAGGAAACACCGCAGAGACCCAGATGAGGTGCTAAAAGTAGAAAAGGGGCTAGAATAAAGACAACAAAGAAAGACAAAGCAAAAAAAAGGAAAAAACATCACGACTAAAAAGATAGTCCACATCCAGGTAGAAAGCCCATGTGCTTAAGCTTCCATTTATGAGAAAACTGATGCTGCCATTCGAATGTGAGTCAATGCAATTTTTGGGGTGCTAAAAGCAATTAAAGCACAGAGACTGGTGCATCCTAAAGGCAAAACTCCTAGACCAAATATGAGCAGAGTGGTGTATGCAGTTCAATGCAGTGACCAATGCTCTGATCTTTATATTGGAGAAACCAAACAACCTCTCCACAGACGCATGACCGAACACAGAAGAGCAACCTCCTCTGGACAAGACTCAGGTTCACATATACACCTTATGGACAAAGGACATTCTTTTGAGGACCAGAATGTTCACATGTTGGACAAAGAAGACAAGTGGTTTGAAAGGGGTGTGAAGGAAGCCATTTATGTTAGAAAGAAAAAAAAACAACCTTAAACAGAGGGGCTGGACCCAGGTTTCAGCTTTCAAAAACCTACATTGCAGCAATACAGTTTATGTCCTTACCTCTATCATTGCAACCCCCACCGCCTTACAACAATTCCCCCTAACGACCCCCATTTCAGAGGCACAGACCAGTATCAGGTGTTACGGGATAACAAAGAACCCAAATGACAGCCAATTCCTAAGGGACAGACCTGGAGTCTAGTTCAATTTGCATGTTTTCTAAGCCAGAACAAGGCTTTGTTTTTGGTCCACTATTTTGAATTGAAAAAGTTGTCTGGATGGGAAGCGAAACGTCTTCAAACTTGGAAACAAAGTCCAGTGTATTGTTTTTTAACTTTTTTAGAACAATTAAAGAACAAAATATGTAGTAAGACATGTTTCACTAGATATATGTGTCCAAAAATCATTGAACACAATGTAAAAAATTAGATGTTCAATTTGGTGTCTCGATAGAAAAAAGATTAAGAAAAACTTTTAAGCAAAGCAAAGACTTTTAAATCAGCAGAATCTGGTTTTAGTTTTGCTGAAGAGGAACAATGAGCAAAGAAAGAAAGACCAAGGAAGGCCAAGCTCCATCTTAGAAAATCCTTATTGAATTATCAGGTGGTTAATTCAAAGAATATGCTATTAACTAAAAACAAAAAAGTTTGAGTAACTTTCACAGTTAAAAATCAAACGTTCAATAAATGTAGGATGTAGTTTATAATACCAAAAAACATCATAATAATACCAACACAAAAATTGAGGTTTTTACATCTAATACATCTATCCAGATATTTAATCTTACTCCACTTCCACTTCCTGTTGTAGCTGGTTTAAGTACCTTAAGGGTTTATAAAATATTTAAGATCTATAATGTCCGGTAGCAACTTGATTTGTTTGCCTTTTCTGCCATTTTAGTCAGGTATATACAAAATAGATAAGTATCTGCCCCAGGATGGAGGGGCGTGGCTATTTCAGGGAAAATAAGTGATGTAATGTTGAATCTATTTGGTAAAAAGTGAACCAGCTAAGGAGTAAACTGTAAATGTGGCCAAAAGCAAACAGGAAGAAGAAAGAGGAGGAAAGACAAAGGAGAATAAAGAACCTGCATGGTGTCAAGTCCTGTGTGAAGGACACTATGATGTGTCCCGTCTTCTAATGACTCCCACATCTGCTAAGTAACTCCCACTGTTCCTGTGGGGCCGCAGTTCACATGAGCTCCCTGTTGCGAGGGTTTCAGCTTTGCCATCTCATTCCTTTTTACTGGCGTCTCCTGGCTGTGCAGTATTGATCTCTGATTCGAACCAAAGCTGTGTCACTGCCACAGCCTCTGCTCCTTCAGCAGGTAGCCTTGAATCAAAGCTCACGCAGTCTTTTAGACAGATGGCACCCTTTGGCCACTAATGACGAACGGCTGATGGGACGCTGTAAAAGATTCATGACCTGTGGAGATGGCCAACTTCCCATCTCTTTCCCGTTTTTCTGTCCTTATCTTCCTTTACTCTTCTTTAATAACTTCCCCTAACCTGCACCATCTTAAATTTGAGCTTTTCATCTCTCATCCGCCATGAATGTACCTGAAAACTGCAGACCTCTGGTTATCTTTTTTTATTTTCCTCCTCTTTAGCTCACTATTTTTCTGTCTATTAAACAGAGGGTGGAAAATGAACTTGTGCCCCTAAAGGAGGACAAATTGCTACCGGTGAAGGAATGAACAGCCAGGGATGGAGTGAGAAGGAGAGAGAAGTAAAGAGATGCCTTGCTCCTGTCGCCTTATCTTTCCAGGGAGGAGGGTGAAATGTCAGCTGTGATGCTGAGAATTCACCTCTTCTGCCACCTGTACAGTAATTGTCCTCTATTCTGTGAGTCACTTAGAGTGCACCAGCTATAAGCATGCAAATGAGAGATTGAAAATTGGGCTGCATTAAAGTCAAGAGCTGGAAATATCAAAGTTTGCTTGTGTGGGTGGAACAATTTCCATAATAAAACCCAAAAGGAGAAGTTGGACATTTCTTTACAAAAAAAAAAAAAAAAAAGAAGAAGAAGAAGACGTTTGACAGTAAATTGGGTGAAAAAAACAACAGACAGAAGTGATCTAAGTGCTTACCTGGTAGTGCAAGAGTGTGTTAAGTCTTTTCCAGTCGTTTTCAATTTTAGTGGTGATGTCTTCATCCTGCAGCACAACTCGAGCCATTCGACCCTGACGCCACTCTGATGACAAAAGCAAAACAAAGTTATTTTTATGGGGTTCAGTTTTGGAAAAAGAAGAACATAATACAGTCAAAGACAAATATACGTTAGATATTATTAACTTGGGGTGTCGCAGATTTGAAATTTGAAAATAAAATTTAAATGTCAAAGTGTTTTTCTCCTGTTGTTGTACCTTTAATGTAAAGTTACTTCCTGTAAAATTGACACTTTCAGCTCCCCTGTTTTACTCTCTTTGAGTTCTTCATTAGCTGACTTGTACAACACCTTCCCTCCCTTGGTGGGGGGATCTGCTTTTTTTCTTGAGGTGGCTCCAGCTGTTTCCGGGGAAGGACAACCTTTGCATTGCAAGCTGTCGGTTCCATGAAAAGATGCAGTGGTGCAACCATCCTTCTGAATTTTGCTTTTATCAGCAACATGACTTGGAGGACATTTGTTTAGTAGCTAGACGTGTTACGCTCCTGGAGAACTTTGAACAATGATGACTAGACTGAGGTTTGCCTGGCCAACTCCTCAAGGACATGATGAGATTAGACTCCTTCAAGATGCATTAAGAGGACAGTCTCCATACACACACTGGACAAGAAAAAAATAGCAATACATTTATTTTTATGAGCAAATAGAGTCCGTGCCAGGAAAGAAATATGCTATAGACTGGAACTATTAAACAAAATTGTGGCATAATATTAATGCTAAACTAATAAACATCTTGGTGTTCAGTCTGACAACAAATTCAACTGGAGATGCAACTGTTAAGGAGTTTATAAAGAAGGGACAGGACAGACTTTGAGAAGTAAAGAGGCTTAGGTCCTTTAGTTTTCAAGCAAGATGCTGCATATTTTCTATAAATCTGTTGTACAGAGTATGATCTTGTCTGCCATCATCTGCTGGGTAACAGCATCACAGGAAGTGACTGAACAAGCTAAAAAGAAAGTTTGCTCTAGTTTAGGAACTCCACTAGATCCACTAAAGATTTCACCAAGAAGAATTGTTCATAAAATGAAGGACATTATGGATGACGGTGAGCATCCTCTTAAAAGTGTGTAAATTCAAAGATTCCCTCAGATACAGTGCCAACCCTAACCCTTCCTAAAATGTTATAAAAAGCTGTTATTTCGCTGTAGGATCAATACATTATTTTGGAACTGAACTGAATTGAAGTAAACTTGGTTATATTTAAAGCTGGAATGTAACATGTTTCCTTTGAACTCCTTGTAGGCAACTGTCTGCAAGTGTTTTAGTCTCCTAACTAAATGGTCAGAGGTGCATTTCCATTAAAAAATACTGTGAAATTCTTATTATAAAATAGAAATACATAAAACAAAGACATGAGTTTGCAAAAGTTGGTTTGTTGTAAAAATAAAAATGATAAACTTTTATGAAGATTTAGTTAAAAATTAAGCAAATCGGAAAAAAATTGCATATTTACTTTCTTAGTATGATTAAGTGTAATACAGAATATAAGCGATTTCCGATATATGATTAAGGTTCCCAACTTTTCTTCTTAAATACTATACCTGAAAAATTTTTATTTTTTGGATTACTAAAAACATGTCTACCTAAAGGCCAGTAGCTGTTTTACCATAAACGTTTTCAAACATATTTTGCAAATATCATCAGATTCACCAGATGTCTCAAAGTTTAGGGGCAGGCTGAGCAGAGCCACAGAAGATGCAATATGTTAAAAACACAGTAGGAGACAAATCTATGTGGAGGCACACAAATTAGGAAATATCTGCAGAATTCGTGTTTTGCATCAGACAGGGATCAATAAGAATGTTAATTTAATATTTCACAAGAACATTTAAAAGATGTATTTAGGCAGCCTGCATGCTTTGATTATTACATGTGTCACATATACAGAAGCAGACGCATCACTGAGGGGAGGAGAAAAAGATCGGATTGAGAAGGAAGCTCAGAAAAAAGTAGTTTCTTTATAAAAAAACAAAAAAGATAAAGAACAAATAAAAACATCAAGTAACATTGGTGGAGGGCGTGACTGAGTAGCAATAGAATGATAATAGTGGTCACAGGGAGGTAGATAATCAATGTGGGCCACATACTGGGAATGATCACTGATTTTCCCCATGCTGGCTGGATTTGTATTGCTTTGTGTCTCTGCCAGATGACCACATGATGCCTCTGTCTGGCACAACATTTCCTCAAAGCCTAATCTACGCTCCAATCTGAGTTATAAAGAAAACGGTACACTGCAGACAGCCTCACCCAGATGCAATCACTTTTAAGCAATTATCAGACAGCAGTTGTAGGGACATATTTGAAATAAGCATGGTTGGGGGGAATTATTGTTCTCTATGCTTGTGTGAACTTCAAAGAAATTGTGGCAATGAACAGACTGATTGGAGGCTAGCAGAACAGAGGATGGCAGTGGTAGACTGTGTGGGAGTGGAATTCATTTCCACGCAGATGAGCCAGACGGTCAGCTCTTACCTGGATGGCCACGTCACGGATATAAAAAAATGCATTAACAGATGAGACCAGTTCTCTATTTAAATCTATTGAGGCTGGTTGTTGGCACCGCCAGGCGTGGGAAGCCAGCCAGTCTGAGGGATGCTCCACACATCGTCCATCATTTTCTTTAAAGCAGCACATCAAGACTGGCTGGGCTGCTGAATCACAGCTTTATCACGCTGATGTACTGATAGGTGTTCTCATACTAATACCTAACTCTTGAGGTGCAAAGGACTCTAAACCTGTTAGTTGCATCTGTGTGTTTGTGTCTGTACCTAGGTCCATGTCGACGGCCCGCGGCCGCTGAGAGTAGGGCATGTTCTTGTAAACAGCATCAAGTATCTTCTCCTTCACTTGAGTGATCGTGTCGCAGTTCAGCACCTTCACAGGGATCTCTGGACTGTTTTCGTTGTCTGGGTTTACACAGTTCAGGATCTGGATTATAAAATGAGAGAAAACAGAGAGAGAAAGAGAGAGAGAAGCATTGGTTAAAAAAATAATAATAATAAAAGATGGCGGCCCCTTGTTTCTGAGTGGACGCAGGTCCAGCTTGAGGCTTTTCCCTCATTATAGTAGCCTAGGAGCATAGCAGGAGCTTTGAGAAACCATTTCCGCTCTTACTGGCATCCCAAAATCTAATTTCACATCTTCGGCGGGACACCAATTTCCAGCACTGCTGGGGTATTAGCACGTAATGAGCCAAATTCCCCGTCAGAGCAATCAGAGCATTGTCATGTCCCATGCTGGTTGTGTGAGAGGCTTCCTTTTTTTCTGTCCGCTCATTTTATTAAGTGAGGAGAGGTTTGTCTATAAACACCTACCTTGATGTTGGACCAACAGGACGTCCTGTTGGAGTAATCGCTATCCCCCCCCCCCCATGGTAGAGAAGTGAAATACAGGTGAATTGCTCTACAAAAGTATTTAAGCCCTTTGAATGTTTTCACACATGTTAAAATTGAACATTTTGATCTGTCATATTTAGAGCATCTTATAATCTAATGTAATGCACCAAATTACTATTTTTTGGCCCTTTCATAATGCTCTAAATGTCATATTGAACAATATGTGAAATATTTATGATATAATGTTTTATTGGAGGCTTTTGAGATTATTTAATCTACATTTCCATCTTTGTGGGCAGTAAACTTCCATCTTATCTTTTTAGTATTTAGCTAGATCCATTGTTTCAGAAACACTGACCAGCCTTCTGGGGCCACCACCATGTTTAACTATGGAAATATAGGCTTCGGGTTTATGTGCAGTATTTGACCACATGTACAATGCATTTTGCATGTACTGCACAAAAGCCACAGAAACCTCTAATTTGGCCTCGTCACCCAAGGCCACTTCCTTACTTCTTTACGTCTTTAATTAGTTTTTTGTTTCTTTCTGAAATAGCTTTCTTCTCTCCAGTTTATTAAAAATTAAAAGTCAGATTTGTGCACCACAAGTATCAAACAGTTGCCGGCGGGACAGATTCCCTCCCCTCATCTGTGGCTTGCTACAGTAGCCTGAAACACGACATATCAGTCTGAAAAGTAGTGGATAGAGGCATATTTCAAAAGACTAACAGAGTCAGCGGAAACAATTTAGAACTAATCAGATACATGTATGGATTTAACAAAAATACCTATATTCTCTTTTTTTTTTTTTTTTTTTAAAGCTTTCACAGAGGACAGTTTTTGAAATATCAACATAGTCATCAGCTGTTTCGGTTCAATAAAAGACATCACTACAACATTGCAGCTAAGCAGCTGCTATCTTGACTGTTAAAGTAGTAGCCATTCAAAATGTCCCCACTTTCCTTGATGGGCCCTTGGCTGTTCCTTGGCTGGTCCCCTACAATTCCTTTTGAAACATCAATCTTTGTACTAAAATATTCTTTCTGTCATGATTTTTGGACATTAAGATCTAAAGAGAAGCACCTTCACCTGGTTAGAACCAGGGTGAAAGGGTGGAGCCAGAGTAAAAACCATATAAACGCCCAGGAGAAGGAGGGGTCACTCCAGTGGCTGGTAGTTGGAGGGGACTTTGCTGGGAGTTGCAGGGAAGTGGGCTGATATTCGGCTGGCGTTTGATTGGGAATGGCCATTTTGAGTGGCTGCTACTGTATAATTACAGAAAAGCACTGCTGCGTTAGGAGACTGCTTCCCTCGCTGTGATTGGTTAACGTCTCTGTTAGACAGGAGAGTATTGAACCTTGCCAGACTGACTGATTGTGTGGTGCATGGATTAATTGGTGCATCTCTCCGATTGTAAGCTGTTGAAATATGATTTTTGTATGTTTTTAGCAAGGGCACACTCCTTCCATTTTTATTTATTTATTTTTTTTAACTCTTATTGAGTTATTATTGAGTTTTGGGGACGTTTTAATACCTAACTTTGCTTTAAACGGTTTCCTTAAAGGAATAGTACACCCAAAACATGATTAGCCTTCATTTTCTACTCACCCCCATGCTGAACAACACTCTGGAGTACTTTTTTGATATCTCAAATGCATCTGGAGATCTGGGAGGCTTCTTGCTGTCTGCTGACATTCAAATAATGGAGGTCTATAGTGCCCGAGACAGAAAGGTCCATAAAAGTCCACAAAAAACGTGTCCATATTCCTCCATACTGCTCGTCCAATGTATTCCAAGTGTCCTGAGTGGGTAGCATCCAGAATTTACTCGAAACTAAGTCATTTAGAATGTTTTTAGAGCATAAACAGTAGTGTATAGGATTTCCTGAAAGCGCGCACATGCGCGTTCACGACGCTACGGAAGCCGGCAGACCAAACCAGCGCATTCAGCTCGGCAAAGAACTCATGCTCTTCCTCAACACTGAAGTCCTCAGACATTTTTCTTTCGTTGTTTCTTTCTTTGCACAGGTAAACAGCACATTTCTTCTTCTACGCTTGCATTATTGGCAGAGCAGACGCTGAATGCGCACTTTCATCTGGTTTGGTCTGCCGGCTTCCGTAGCGTCGTGATCGCGCATGTGCGCGCTTTCAGGAAATCTTATACACTACTGTTTATGCTCTAAAAACATTCTAAATGACTTAGTTTCGACTAAATTCTGGATGCTACCCACTCAGGACACTTGGAATACATTGGACGAGCAGTATGGAGGAATATTGACACGTTTTTTGTGGACTTTTATGGACCTTTCTGCCTCGGGCGCCATAGACCTCCATTATTTGAATGTCAGCAGACAGCAAGAAGCCTCCCAGATCTCCAGATGCATTTGAGATATCAAAAAAGTACTCCAGAGTGTTGTTCAGCATGGGGGTGAGTAGAAAATGAAGGCTAATCATGTTTTGGGTGTACTATTCCTTTAAGCTCGTTCCTGATACTTCTGCTCTGTTCTTTGGTTTTCAGGATCTTTTTTTCCTAAAAACATTTCAACAAATATCTGCCCAATAGGCACATGTTAAAAGTGATTGACCGCTCCAAATTGAATTTCGTGGTATCAAAGTTTAGCAATTGTTTCTAATGTTTATTTTAAAAAAATAAAAATAAAACAACAACGTTTCGATCAGATTCGCAACTATGTTGTTCTATGATATAAATTTTTTAGAGTTTATGTCTTTAAAGTGACAATTGTGAAAAACTTTCACTTTGATTTACAGTCATGGTTTATCTTAGAAATTAAAAATGTGAAATAAAATTAAGCCCTGATGCCGTTTCTGTTGTCCCTAATTTAAGACAAAATCAACTATAAGCATCTGTCAGCTCGGTAGCTCCATGTTTGATCGTGTCTGCGAGCCTTTTGGCAAACTTCTGCCATGTCTGCTGGTGTGTGACGTACCAAGGTTTTGTACTCGATCTGCTGGCGGATGAGCTTGTCCTCGCTCAGGGAGTAGCGGGCCTCTCCGGTGATGGCGTCAATGGGCCCCTTTTCCATCTGCTGCTTGATGGCGCAGTACAGCATGAACAGCGGCTCCCCTGCACACTCCTGTGAGCACAAACAAGCACAAACAGACAGACAAACCCACAGGTTCACACATGACAGAGCACCAAGGCAAAAAACAGAAAAACAAAACCTCATCAAACTGAAAACACTAACTGCATAATCAAATGGTTAATCTTAGGGGTTCAATAAAACAAAGATCCATTTATATGTGCATATATAAGCAGTACAGATTTGTAGTAGCACTAACCTTCAGGAATTTGTGAAGCAGGAAGGCGAACCAGTTTGTGAGCATCTTCTCAGCAACCGACTCCGTTCTGAAATTACATGAAGCAGGATCATAAAATTTTATAATTCCGGTCTCTTCATTTCAATGAGCAAAAAAAATCACAGAGCTCCATATTTCATGAGACTGTAAGAAAAAACTTGAGGGAGAACTCTGACATCTTGGACTATAGAGCAGTCTGCCTCTGGTTTTGCTTGTAAACTGCCTCCAACCTCCTGGTCACAGTGAGTAAGCAGAACGGAGCCAACAGGGGGCATCTGTGCACGCATGTTTGTGTGAGTGAGATGGAGCCGGCATGCATGCAGTTGATTATTCATGTGCGGTGCAACACAGCAGGACATCAGCAGCTGTGACAAGCCTCAGCTGTTGAGAGAGACGAGAGCTGTCACAGCCAGGTAACGCCTGATCGCAGCCAAAACGATCTCTTCTCCTCTCATTTCCTCCCTTCCTCCTCCCCACCTCTGCTGCCCTTCCCAGTCAATCACAAATGGAGCTACAGCCCGCTGCTGGGCTTGATTGGGCATGAAAAAAAAGACACACAAGAGTGCAATGACCCCCGACTATTTCTGCCACACAACACGCAAGAAAACTTTGTACGCTGTTTTTTTTATGATTCACATATTTTGCTCTAAATGCCAGACAAATATCTCTACCTCTGCCTCATTAGCAGCATCGTGAATCACCAGAGAACAGGACTTGGAGAGAAAAAAATAATACAGCAATTGTTAATGAGCAAGAAGCTTAGATGAAAGGCTTTATAATATTCACACAAAGTAGATGAGGTGAATAGCAATAATGAGCCGCTGACTCATTTTGTAAAAAGGCTTTAATGTCTTAACATTACTGAAAATCATAACAGGGTAGAAACAGGAGGCCAGGATATGGTGTTGAGCTTGAAGCTAGGCAGGAGTACAGGTGTGATCTAGAAGGATAATAATCTATTTTTTTAATACATCAAGATGAGGACATAGGGCTTCTGATTTGATTAAAATGCTAAAAAATGATCATCTTTGTGTGTTTATGACCCAATTTTGTGTGGCAACAGAACAGTCGATGGTCTAATTATAGGTTTACACATTGAAAAAAATGTTAATCTAAATAAGTCATTTTTTATTTAAATGAGTGCATTTTGTCTTGAGTTACGGAGGTAAGTGAAACACTTTGCCAATGGAACAAGACAATTTACATTTACAATAAGAAAAGACTATTGCATTTTCTTATTTTAAGTTTATATTATCTAATTATCTTATTTTAAGAGTAAAAATACTTATTCCATTAGCGGATCATCTTATTTACTTACTTAAATTCAGGGTAAATACCTAATTTAAGAAATATTTTACTCATTTCTAATTTTTTCAGTTATTAACTGCACCAAACTACCTCTGAAAAAACAAACAAGCAAAAAAAAAACCAATATGGATGAGAGCCAAACTCTATAGAGAACTTCTAAAAGTAAAATTAAAAGGAAGCCAGAGCCACTCATAAGCTGACAAAAATGTATTTACAGTAGAACCACTTTGTAGCCTCCTAATTAAACTGATTTGTACAGAAAGATTCCCCCTAGGGGTTAGTAGCATCACCTCTTAACTGAAACATCATTATCTACACGGGTTACATTTAAATTAGAAATGCATCACAAAACAAATCCTTATTAAGTTCACTGGTGTTCAACTATTGACATTACATTAAACACATATAATATACAGTTTGGTTGGTTGGTTATTCTAGTTGAAAAAAATAAACTCTGTTTAATTAAGAACAACAGTCATCAAATAAACATCATAAAAAACTATTACTGGTTTTAAAAAGTTAGATTTTTGCTGCTGTACATTTTTAGAAGACTGGACATTAGAAGATGCAACAAGGCATTCAATAGCCAATTAAAAGTATGATGTGAAATAAATTGTGTGTCCATCACTAAAGTGATAATAATTAAAGTCGGTTCAGTTCTAAAACAGTTTTTTTGTTCCCAAAGGGAAATTAAAAGCTGTTGTAACTCTTTAAAGGGGTTTTGTAGATGGTAAAATCTGTTGGCAGGAAGGATCTCCTGTTTCTGATCTGGACAGAATAAGAGCCTATTGCTCAGGGCTCAGCTTAAAGAATGAAGTCAATAACCCTGGAAAGTCTACAGAAACATTTTATATTGCTTCAAAAAAGAAAAAAAAAATTAGACAGAAAACTTATTCAGTAGCAGACTTTTTTTTTGTTTTTCATTTGTGTTTCAGAACACCCAGATTGTCTTTGTATGTAAAACAAAATGCTTGAGCTTAACGAGGCATTATGTAGTGAATTTTGTTTGATTATTGCTTCAAGCAAAGAAAACATACTTTTTTTAAATGGAAATTTGAAAAAATGTAAATCACGAATGAAATTTTGAGAAACTTCTTTTCTGAATAACTAAATGTCAAATGTTTTTTGAATGTTTTTAATTTTTCTTATTTACTGAATATATATTTACACATTTTTTAAAATTTCTCCTAGTTTTATGAATAGCATTCTTTCAAATTGTGTTTCGCAGATCATATTTACTTAACTTCAAGCCCAATTCAAACCTTCGCTCTGACTAAATAATGGACCAAAGGAAATGTTTCTAAAGTTCATGCAGACCTATAAAAAATGCATCTTCCTTCCTCACTCCACAGAAAAGCTTGCCCCAAGAAGAGAAGGTGATCTGTAATGAGCTATTTGAAAAGCAAAAAAATAAGCAAATTGTAAAACTCAAACTAGAAAAGTAACATTTGAAAAAATAAAATTAGAAAAAAACCTAAAAAAATATGTAAAATTAATTAACAGTAACAGTTTTTGATTAAGATTTTTTTAAGTGTTTATTTCTGAAATGTTTCATTTACAAAACCTTTTCTTGCAACAATCTTTGAACAAATTTCACTCCATAAGGTACCAGAAGATTCCATGAGCATTTAAAAAAAGGGGGAAGAAAAGTCATCTAGCCAGTAGCGCACTGGTAAGGATCCAAATATGATTTATCTGCTTGCTGCAAGCAGTGTGGTCCACACCAAAATTACTGGTATTTCTTCTCCCTGCTTGAATGCGATAGATGCATACAAGTTGACAAACCATGATAAAGTGCATCTGCTGGGCTTTAGACTGTGACGGCTTGTAATTGCCACCTGGTTGCAAGAGATCCCTGCTATAATGCTCTGTATGTGACTGCTGCCAATTTCCCCGACAATGCATTGAAAAATCCCAACCCTTTATGCAGCAGTAAATTACTGTGATTACACTGGCGGATATGACAGGGGACCTGGCATTGACCTGTCGATTACCACAAATCGAAGCAACCAGGTATTAAAGGCAAGATAGAAGGCTTCCTTACCCTCAACAATGTGAGGAATGATTATACCTGAACTGATGTTACAGTTTTTATTGGATATAATTGCGTTAAGTCGTGTTTAAGGTCTGTAAGTTGGAGTCTAGAGCTGAAAAAAAAAGTCAGAGTCACAGAGGTCAGGCAGCTAATATTTAGCTACTGGGATGAGGAAGAGAGGCGGTAATTCTCAGATTCTCATTAAAGCATTGAAAATTGAGGAATTTACTTCTGTTTGAAATGAAAAACTGGATTCCCCCCCCCCCCCCCCCCTCTTATCTGCAGAAAGGAACACCGGGGTTATATTTTGTCTTGAATGATATGTGGCTGGCGAAGCATTGATGATGTCTCCCACAGCCGGAGGCTATTCCCCTGTGATCAAATCTGCTGGCCAGTCAATTGGCAGCTCGCTAAGAGAGGAACAGGATGACAGCCCATTAAGTGTGATGTTGCAACAGGGACGGGATTGGGTTGCCTAAAGGTGGTGTAGGTAAGTCCACTCATTTTAACATGCAGGATGGAAAAATATAAGGCTGAATAATAAAACAAATCTTTCTCCTTTACTGATAAAATATACGGTTACAAAATTCACTTATTCTACAGAAAAATTTATTTCACTTAAATTTTCAGAGTGAAGTTATGACAAACCTGGGTACAAAAGTTGAAACCCCCTATGGTTAAAATGATAAAGAAAGGCTTATAATTAGATAATTTAATAGGTAGTAGCAAATTAGACATTGCCAGAATAGAAAAGAAATATTCCATATTGTGTCTAAATTCAAGTTTTAAAAAACGTGTCCTTTATGCAACCATTAAAAACCTCTTGCATAAGAGGTTGGATATTTGATAAATCGTATTAAAGAGACTTTTACAAAAAAATAGAAATAAATACCGGTACATTTATTTGACCTCTTATGGCTAAAATGTTTAATGATCATATTGACACCTCAGTGGTTCAGCACTAATGCATCTATAAGCCTGTACCCTATTTTCTTCCCTGAGTGCACTTTAGGTCGGAAGTTCCCTCTCTCTTCTGCGGATGTGACTTCAAGTTTGTCCATGTTAAATTGGTCCGACCTAGCATAAAATGGAGGTGTTATATTCAAGATATGTATTCTAATTACTCAGAAGCAACCGGCAACCACCTCAAATCAGCAATGGCCATTATCAAGTATGAGCGCAAGCTGCGGCGAGCAAAAGAGTGCTGCAGTTCTATGTTTTGGCCACAGTTAGCAGTATCATAAAAGAAAATCTGCAATACCTTTTCAACAAATTTGATGCTTAATTCACAAATATTCAATAGACTTAAGATTACAGACCAGAAGCCTAATGTTAGGCTCCTTTATCCACTCCAAGTCCAGTTTTTAAGTGTGTTTAGTATATTTTCCATTTCGAACCACAATTCATCCAAGTTTCAACATAAAGTTATTGACATAAGAAAAATGTTGAGGATTTTGAGGTAGCCCTTCATTGCCAAACTATCACATTTGCAAAATGTGTCAAAATATCTGACAGCAAAACATTTCAACACAAGATGCTACCAACACCATGCTATAGTTGTATGTTCTTAGGATTGAAAGTTTGACCTTTGAAGAAACTACTTGTTGTGTCAACATAACTCAGGTATGGTCGCATCTAACAATAAAAGTCTGTAGGTTGCTGCATTGTAGGCTCCTCCATGTTATGCTTAGCTAAGGGTGTTATTTCAGATGCATAAACTTTGTTTGTATGGCACTTGACATTTTTCAAAGGGTGGACAGTAATACTGAAGTTACAGCAGCTTCCAGTTTAGCATTGGTTGGTTAAAACAGTACACTGATTCCAAACACAAACCAACAGATGATTTTTTTTTTCTTTCAGTAAAATTTAACTTTTGGGAAAAGCTTAAAAGATAATTCTGTCCTAAGAAATAATCCAATTTAAACACCACATGCTCAAAAGTAGTATTCAGTGTAAAATATTGACTTCATGCGAATTGGAGAAAAACATCAAAAGGATTTGAGCTGAACTGTACATTAATGTATAAACTCCCAGGTAATGGTATTTGGATATGGACAAAGAAATACGTACAGAGAGTATTCAGTGGAGCAGAATGCTGCATGATAATGTGCTGCACATTAAAACGTCTCAGTTTGAAAACATCTAAAGCAGCCATTACAGCCTCAGGCTGTGTTTTCATGCCGAACACGCCTTAATTTATTGTGAATCTTTCTGGACAATGCCCCAAATCCCTCTGTAATCGCCCTCCTTCCTCTACAAGGATTTACCCCCCAACCCTCACTGCTACGCTTACTGTGCAGCCCCCTCCCATTCCTGCTTTTATGAGACTTGCGTGTGTTAGAAGTTAATGGAACCTATTAAGCATTTTAATAAGCTCAGCAAGTCTCGAAGAAGGAAGTCAAATAAAGCCTTTTGTGCGGGGGCTGCGCTGACTCCCCCTGAATATCTCTTCTCTTGAATGTCGGCAGGGAGAAGCACTTTGTTCTCCTCCGTCTCCTCTCCTTCTTGTCCTCCTCGTTTTCCTCTGCTCCCTTCTCTCTGTTAATTGAGTTTCATTAATGAACATCAGGATTTCATTATGCCACAAAGTGTTTAAGAGCAGGCCCCATCTCGGATTTCCTAATGGTTGTGAGGGTGCATGGGCGAATGTTTTAGCAGCGTCTGAAATGTCTCTGAGTGAAACTAATGCTAAAAACAATACTAATATTCTGAATAATGCTGGACACCACAGTGCTGCATGGAAGGAAATCTCATTATGAAAATGCTGAGAAGAAAAAAATGAGAGAGGATTGAGGAGTCTCAAGGTAATAGAGGAAATGCTCTGTTGTTCCGTTTAAAGCACATGAGCAAAACAAAGAAACCGAGTGAGCACTAGCAAAAGCTAAGACCATAGGGGTAGTAAAAGGTAGATCTTAGTAGAAAAGTGAAATGAATATTCTGGTATGTTTGCATTATAAGTTATAAACAATGCCAGCAACAAAAGGCATGTAAGATGTATGATATGCATAAGTAGAGGAAAGAAAGACGACATTTTCACAGTATATCAAATCCAAACATCATGCAGTGCTGCATCGATTCTCCTTAAAGCCATAACGACTGAGGAAATCAATCACAAATCTCAGATACTCCCATCAAAAAGCTTTTATAACAATGAAAGTGTTGATAAACTAAAATCCATTTTCTACACCTCAGAAGCCTTTGAAATCCTGAAAATATACACTTCAGAAAAAAAATCAGAAGTAATTTAATGGACTGGAGATATTATCTCATTGCTGTGAAAGTGTATAATAATGCATATGATTCAGATATATTTATAATTGTCTGCTCTATTGGATGAAGGGGAAACCAAGCACTGAGTTGGAAGAGCAAGCAGATTAAAACCATTTATTTCCTCCAAGGCATTAAAACACAAACAGCTCTGCCTGTGACGCTGGTCATGCTGTTTTCTGTGTTAGTAGTTTTTTTTTTAATCAGCCTATATTTCATCTTTTATGTAAACTTAGAACATATACTTCCTTAATACACTCAACTACTATGACAAAGTATAGGAAGTTTAGTATAGAGCATGCCATAAACCCTGTGGGCTTTTTCCCATTGCATGTTGTTATTACTCCTCCAAACTTTGAGGTACTTTGGTTCTGGATTAGATTAAGTCAGACTGGCATATAATCATAAAGTAGAAGAAAATCCATGGATTTGTTTTAAAGAATTTTGTTATAAAAATATGTGGCTTGGATTTGAAATCCAGTGTAACCATTTGCCTTTAGACTGCCTGTTATTAAAGACAATATTTATGTGTAGTTATATCAGAATAAATTAAGCTTTTTGTTATGAATGCTTCCAAAATATGTCTGTGAACCTTTTAATGTCATGCCTATTTGCAATAATTCAGTTTTGTCTTCTTATTTCATATAAATAATGTTTACAATACAGTATAATTCACACAAAATTCGTTTTTTTAATATTTCCAATAAAATATGTATTTTTCTATCAAATTTTTTTCCACACTTGGGCTTCACAGTGGTGCATGTATACGACTGTAGCTTTGCACCAAGAAGGTCCTTGGTTTGGATCCTGACAAAAGGGTCTTTTTGCATCGAGATAGAAAAAACAGGCTTGGTAAGAAAAGTATGAAGAAGATAAACAGCCAAGAGATCAGATTGTTCAGTTGTGAACTTGTGGAGAAAAAGCTAAAAAAGGTCATATGTTAAATTTTCTAAAAGCCATGTGAGGACTCAGTGAACATGTGGAAGGAGGGGTTCTGGTTAGATAATTATGCTTGACAAACGTACAACCCAGTCGTTTACAGCTTTATGGCCTCTTCCCACCGTCCAAGAGCGACAGCCATTTCCTTCCAAGATGTATCCTACAATCTGTTGATAGCGGTGATATTTATTGAAAAATCTCAGGTTTACTTTCACAAACCCCCAGTAGGAGCTGCTGCTGCTCACCATGTTTATCCTTGCGGATCTGTCCACATGGTTACAAATTCTCCTAGGTGTGTAGTGGAGAAATTCTGTCCGCACAGACCTTGCGGACGTATCCAGCATAAACCAAGCTTTAGATCTAAACTGAACTAATAGACCTAGATCAGGCCTGCCTGAAGCCAGCCCTCGAGGGTCGGTAGGTTTTAGATGTTTACCTGCTTCAGCACAGCTGATTCTGATGATTGCAGTTCAGGAAAAGCCTATTTATCAGCTATCAATGAAAATCAGCTGTACCCTCGAGGACCTGGATGAAAAACTCTATATGTCAAAAATGAACATTATTGTGGGGGAATGGCGACCTAGTAGATAGGGAATAGAGCTTGGAATCTGGAGGTTCTGAGTTCGAGCCCCACTCCAAAAGACTGCCACTCCCTGAGCTAGACCCTTAACCCTACACTGCTCTCCGGGCACCCCACAATGGCAGCCCACTGCTCCCCAAGGGGATGGGTTAAATGCAGAGGTAAATTTCTCCAATGTGAAAACAATAGAGTTCAATTATTACTATTGTTATTATCACAGTTGACACTAAATACTTTAAAGATTCTTCTTTTGTCTATCAGGTATAACTTACATAAAACAGTAAAAAGGCTAGAACCTTCAAACAAATCTGTTGCATCCGATGGAAATCCAGCATTTCATACAAAGAACATCAGACCATCATTAACGGCTACAAATACATCTGGATGATTAATTTGTATTTGAAAGGGCCATTAAGTTTTTTTGGGGGAGTTTTTACAGCACCAGTGGTTCGTTTTCTTTGACAGTAGGCCAACAGGGGGTATGAGAGCGTGGGAGGACATGCGACAAAGGTATGTTGACATGCGTGCGCGATAACCACGCGACACCGAAACATGTTACAGAAAATCCAGTCTCTAACGTTCTGCTCTCTCTGCTTTTCCTCAGAGTAGCTTTGCCTCGTCTGTTCCTGTTTGGCTGTGACGTCATCCTGGAAAGAAACATCAGCTGTGCTGCTTCCATCAACACCCTTGTTTATAGATGTTGGAGATCGGCCTGTTTTCCAGTGTGGTCCTGTTTCTCTGACCGTGACTGAGTGGATGTGCTCTCTTCGTCCTCTGGCATGGGAGCTGGCTCGGAGCTCGTCTGCCTGGCTGTGTGTTTCCTGGACGGGGCCGCCTTTTACAGCTGCTTTTTGTGTCTCTGCTTCTGTCTCCTTGAACCCCAGTCGGCCTCGGCAGATGGCCGCTCGCACTGAGCCTGGTTCTGCTGGAGGTTTCTTCCTGTTAAAAGGGAGTTTTTCCTCTCCACTGTCGCTACAAGCATGCTTAGTGTGAGGGATTGTATTTGAGTCAATGAGTCAATGCAATCAACTGGTTTTCCTTAGATAGAAAACTTTGTATGAATTTGACTGTATGATCTGGTTGAACTGTAAAGTGCCTTGAGATGACATGTGTTGTGAATTTGGCGCTATATAAATAAACTGAATTTAATTGAATTGAATTGAATTTTAAAGAACCAGTCCGTACATCAGTTCATAACCTTAACCTGGGGAACATTTTGGTAACTATGCAGAACCATAATCCAAAGCACACAGAGAAGTCTCACTCTAAATGGAAAGAAAAGGGAAACTTTGAAGTGGCCTAGTCAAAGTCCAGACTACAATCCACATGAAACAATTATAAAAAAAAAAAAAATCATAGTTGTCCAAACATCCTCCTGTCAGATTTCACAAGTGCTTTATGGTAGTTGTTTTTATCAAGGGAGGCTCAACCAGAAATCAGGCTTATAGGGCTTTATAACTTTTTCATGGCGGTTGCCTTCAATAGCTTTTTACCACTTGATAAATTGAAACCATAATATAAAAATACCCTTGTATTGACTCGGGGTAACTTTATCTGCTGCTGAAATAAGTTTGATCGCCTTATAGACCCAATTGTTAATTAAAGGAAGAGTTAATGTATTTAAAGAAATATTTAACATCACATAAAGGTGAAAACCTCAAATAAAAACACAGCACACCACACAAAAACAAACCCTTTGATCACACATTCAGTTTGATTTTCATCACAGGTGAGTGTATTTGTCTGCTGGATAAATGCATGCACATCAGTTGTCTGGCTCGACAGTCGGCGTTGCTCTAAATACGTGATAAAGACGACGACGACAGCAGAGCAACACAAGCCATGTCAGGTTGTAATCCCTCTAATTTCTCCCAGAAAAATGAGAGTAAATGTAGCAAACTATAGGACATTAGGCCCTCCAGGCAGCAATAGAGGAAACCTGAGGTTTATGTACCACTGGGTTTCTAATGAGATGGGATAATGAAAACATAGAGGTGACGTGAGACCCTGCTGTCATGTGAAATAACTTTATCTGGGTTTTTGAAGCTTCGCTGCTTTTGTTCACCCCCTCTGTTTAGAGGCAATGCTTTCTGCCTCCCAGCTATTTGCTTTGACAATTATTGTTGATTTATCAAATACAGACAATAAAGGAACATAAGAATAAACATGCTGTCTTAAACTATAGCATCAGCCTTCCGTCACTGTCTCAACTTGTTAGTCATGTAAACATAAGGAAAATCGAACGTAACAGTTGGGCTTGATACGTTGGCATGTGTTTGGTGCATATATTTCCATCTGACAGTTCTTCATCCGTCCGTTCGCATCTACAGACCTAACAAAAGCAGCAAAGGACACTGAGAAAAGGACATGCGGGGTGTTTAAAATTTTAAAACATCATCCCAACTACCGAGCAGCACAATGCACGCTGGATACACAAAGAGAGAGAAGGAGTTAAGTTGAGCTTGATGTGAATGTTTTATAAGATGCCCGAGCCTGGAGCATAAGTGAGACTGGCATTAAGAGCGAGCGGTGGGACAGACAGAAACAGCGAGAATGTAGAGAATTCAGATGTTTCCTCTGATGTGAATATTACATGTCAGTTATCTCCACAAACTGAAGATGTACACTAGCTCTTATTACAAGCCGTTCTTTGGTTAGATGTCTCTCCTCGGGAAAATCATCTTGCATAAAAGGGGAAAAAGGGTGAAGAACACGCAGCTCTAAATGAATCCTCATCTATCTGTCAATACGGATCAACATCTTCCTACTCGTCTGCACTTTTTCCCACGATTTTAAATGAGGAGTCTGTGTTTGGCGTCTGCATAACTAAGTTCACAACAGGCAGGATCCATAGTATTTTTATTGTGTTTCTTTTGAACTACATCAAACATCAGAAACAGTTACTTGACGCATACTAATTATAAGAGATTATAACACTTAATAAATATAATTTTAAATAATAAAAACAAATTTTATCTAATTTTGATCCTTATGCTAATTGGTCTGGAAATCTTGAAAATGTTACAGTTCAAATTAAGACATAAATGTAAAGAATGTGTTATGTTCTTTCACTTTCGTTCCTTTAAAGGTGATGTTTTGTAAAGCGAAGCAGGTAAACAGCTTAATGAGAAATGTCTGTACCTGCGTAGCAGCAGTTTGGGGTGGTTCTTGCTCTCTAGGTTACGATCGATGAGGTCAGACAGCAGGTGTTTGAGAACATCAGTGGCGTACTCCAGACGCCCCTGCAGGGCCGTCATGATGAGCGAGGCCACGTTGCCGCGGTCTCTCATGGAGAAAGAGCGTTGCATCTCAAGCGTTCGAATGAACGTGAGCAGGAACACTTTGTTGTTGATGAGCTGACCAAACAGCTTCAGGGCCTTCTCTACATTCTGCTGGCCGTTGCCTGACACCTGGAGAGGAAGGAGGAGAGATTGTGAGCCTGATCATCAGAAGGTTTGTGTGTCTTTAAACAGGTGAAAATTAGTTTGAATGCACAGAGCAGATCTTCAAAGAAGGTGCAAAGTGATTTCCTTTTGCTATTCAACAAACACCATGTGCAAAAAATTACTTGAATGTTTTCATTCATCAATAAGCAGAGCATATTCTAATGAGCAAGCCCTGTTGATTTATAGGTGAAGGAGGACATTCAAATTTTAATATTTAATGCAAGAATCTTTTGCAATTTTCCAAATCACAAACTCAGCTGAGGCAGAATAATATCAATAGAGAAAAAAATGTCTAGAGACTGGTAGAGATCCAGTTGGGCCACAAAAAATCCTTATATAGTTAAACCAGATCTAAAAACAAGGGCTGAACTTAAACAATATTAATCATAATATCAATTATAATAATTGAGAACCATTGATCTTCACTTCTGCATCTTAACCCATCCCCTTGGGGAGCAGTGAGCTGCAGCGCCTGGGGAGCAATCGGGGGTCAAGGGTCTTGCCTTGTCTAATGTCTGTGTCTTATTTAACAAAAATTTGAGATTTCAAGCTCATTTCCCCCCCTTCATTCAATACCGAAAGCAACCATGTACAAAGCACGGTTAAGTTTTCTTTTCTTTTTTTCTGTAGCATTAGGCGGTGCAGTATTATTTGATTCAACATTATCCTTAAGATCATTTCCTCCGTCTCCGTGGCTTTGCTCTTCACCTTTCTTTTACAGACGGTCTCAACCCGCCAGTAGAACATGCAATCAGCTCATTTCAATGTGTGGAACCAAATGTGAATGTCTTAAAATTTGCACTGCAACCCTTGTAGATCACCTGCATCATTCCTTCTTATTGGATGCACACAAAAAAAACTAGAAGAAAACTGCAAATGCAAGTTCTTATTGGGAATCTTTAAGCCAGGTTCTGTTATGTGTGTAAACTAATTGGCCCCAAGCATTACCTTCATAAAGTTTGTTAATAGAACAAACCTTTCTGAAACATCTGGCTCCTCACAGTTTATTGTGACCTTGACTAAACCAAAACATATTACATAAGTCATTAGTGCTATTTTTCTCCAGGCAGGCAGACTTTTAATCATGGTGAGGAACTGAGAAGATGCTAATCAATTATTGACCAGAGAATAAAAATAACTCCTTTTTCTACAAATTTGAAAAGATTATATGGCTCTTTCTGGCTTATTTCTAAAGGAGGAGATTTCTGATCCAATTACTGAGCTACATTTTCATGTTCATTATTATTTCAGGCAGAAACTGCTCCTGACCCAGACTTTTGTTTTATGTTTTTGAGTAAAACCTTTCTCAGACCTTATCCTGATAATAACTATGCACATATCTTTGTTTTCCTTCTATTAGACTTTTTCACTCAGTTTTGATGCAACTATTTCTGCTAATAACTATGTGTACTCCATTATATCAATTCCTTGTTTTATAAATAAAAACACTCCTTGCACAGTGCTTCTCTGTTAAGCTTGTTTCTTTCTTAGATTACACCATAATCTGATTATTATGTATGCAGATGTTTTGCTTCCCATCCAGGAAGCTAATTCAATTCAAAATGTCAGAAATAGCATTGAGCTCAAAGCTTTATAGAGTTGACCGAAGCAAAGCCTTTTTTTGGCTTAGAAAACATGCAAATTGAACCTGACGAACGGGTCCACACCTTAGGAATGGGGGTCATTTGGTTTCTTTGTTAGCCAGTAATACCCGAAACCTGACTATATCTCTGAGAGGGGGTCGTTAAAGGGAATTGTTGGCCTGACTGAAGAGGCGAGGTGTTCTGCTCCCCTGTAATAGGGTGGGGCTTGCGATGATAGCGGAAGGAATCAACTCAATCACTGAATTTTAGGTTTTTGCAAGCTGAAACCTGAGTCAACCCCCTCTGTTTAAAGTTAGTTGCTTTTTCTTAACATAGACGTCCTCTGTCCATAAGGTGTAGATGTACCGCAGAGTCTGGTCCTGAGGAGGTCGTTCCTCTGTGTTAATTTGCATGTTTCTGAGCCAAAAAAAAGCTCTGCTTTGTTCCACTCTATAAAGCTTTGAACTCAACACTATTTCTGACATTTTGAATTGAAAAAGCTCCCTGGATGGGAAGCGAAACATCTTGTGGATGTTATTTTTTTTGGAAAGACTATGACCTGGATGACTGAGAATCTTCACCAGCTTACTGTCAACATGCTTCTTTAGAAGGATGAACTGTCTCTTTAAACAGAAACCTGTCTATCAAGTGGAATCAAAAGTTTAAGAGTTTGACTGAATCTTTATTTAGTGCCTTAAGATATGAAATTTTGTTAAATATATGAACTGAACTGAATAGCTCTTCTCAAACTGCCATACAAACTTTAACATTAAGATAACATCATTTGCTTGTAATTATTGAGGACCTCTTGGCAGTGTCCTAATTTAAAGATTGCTTCACATTAAATTAAATCCAACCAAAACAAAAACAAATTAAACAAAAAAATAAATAAATAAACAGGAAACCAAAGTCATTTCCCAGCACTGCCATTACGGTGTGAGAAGGAGTAAAAAGTATTAAGCGGACAGTTCATCTTAGTGGAAGAGGCCACACTCCTGCTTGAGAAGTGGGAATTATTCACTTCATTACCCCTCATACTGCAGCCACTGGTGGATGAAATAGCAATGTGCTGGGACCCTGTTTTCCATGAGGGAGCCTTCATGTGAGGTATATATATATGAGTGCGTGTGTGTGGGTGTATATTCTAGCCTGCATGACTGACTAAGCATACGTGTGAGACCGCAGAGTAGGAAGCATAACTGGCAGACTGGTATCCTTTCTCCCACTGAGCAATTCAGTGGTTATGGAGGTTACGCTACAGCAGGGATGGTGACATGAGACACACTCTGCAGTTTTCCTTGTTTCTTCTAACCTCTCTCTAACCATTCTCTCAGGCCATTCTTAATGCATTAGCTGCTAGGAAGCATAACTGGCAGACTGGTATCCTTTCTCCCACTGAGCAATTCAGTGGTTATGGAGGTTACGCTACAGCAGGGATGGTGACATGAGACACACTCTGCAGTTTTCCTTGTTTCTTCTAACCTCTCTCTAACCATTCTCTCAGGCCATTCTTAATGCATTAGCTGCTTTAATGTCTAAGTTATCTTTTGTTCTACTCTTTCCTCAATCTCCACAGTTTGTTACCTCCAGTTCTCTGAGGACGGGATGATCCTCAATGCCGGGGAAGAGGACTCTCATGGCATATGTTCTGTAGTCTAGATGGGGGATACCAGCTCTGTCCAGGTCACTGGTAAGCTCATTGATATCGGTCTGCAACTCTGCAAATGCTGTGGGAAAAAAAATACATAAGAAATGCATCTCAGAAATAAAACTGCTCTTTAATCCCAGAGGAGCAAATAAGAGAATCCTTCTTATCTTTATGGTGTTTACTGCACACATGATGAGGAGAAAGCTTAAGATCATCCTCACATCAGAGGCTTTTCACAACTCTCTCTTAAAGAAAAGTGGACTTTCTCACAAACACACCCACCTCCATTTTTCCTGCTTATTTTTTATCTCCCAGTTGGTAAATTGGCTTTTGCAAAGGCCAAAAAGATTGTGCCAGCTCAGTGTGGGGCTGCAGGTGAGCCCCAGTTAATTGGCTCCTTCCTGACTCAGGCTGCTTGAGGCCCAGGGCTCGGTTGCTCGTCTGGGCTGCCCTTGGGGAGCCTCCCTGCTTGCAGCCTATCACATGAACAGCAGCGGTCCCCTAACCCCCTTCTCTAAACCCTGCTATACAATCTTAGTCCTGGTCTCCTGGCCTCACAGTACCCCTGCGACTTGTAGCAACTTGCAGCGGAACCCAGGCTCCTATCTAAATCCAGCCTGCAAGGCAAGACTCACCTGGTTGCTTAATGGTTAAACATTAATCTTCTGCTTTCCCAAGGCTGAAGGTGTGATTCTCTCTGTTTGCCTACTGCGTGTTGAGCTGCCTGTCTGTCATTTGACAGTTCTCTGCTTTTTTCCACAGCTTAATAACACTGGGAAAGCTGATCAGGGGCAGCCAGAGGGGACGGCTAACAAGGTCCTCTCTAGCTGATGAAATTCTCTGAAGAATGAAAGACATTGAGCTAATTTTGCCATTTTAATGAGGGGTTATACTGATCAGTGATTGTTTTGTCCTTGTTAGAAGAGATACCTGTTGATCATGTCAATAGGGTGAATAGGAGCATTCCCTACATGTAAAGATACAAAGTTCAGGTTTAACTACTGGGATGTCTGTTTATCCTGGAAAACCTTCAGAGAGTTTTTGGAATGATTAAGAATCTGATATTCAAGATGCTAACAACCAAAGTAATTTCCCAGTCCTTTAATGTACTGGAATAGTATAGTAGAACTCTAATAAGTAAAGGTCAGAGGTCAACATTATGTGGCTAAGCAGAGTTCACATAAATGCTGAGAAAATGTACCTAACATCTAAAGAAGTATGTCATACCAAGCGCTAATTACACATCACATAGAAAACAATACCTTGATACGACTGATAGGAAAGAAGTGGAAAGAAGTTAGAACTTTAGGTGAAGCATAAAAAACTGGACTAACTTATTAACTTATCATCTAGTTAGAGTAGTTGCCTAAGCTCCTACCCAGTTTCCAGAATATGATGTTCTAAATGCTACCATCCAGAGTTGGAAATTATGGTCAAGGAAAGTAGCACTACTTCATCATATTTTTACTAAATATAGCCATCCAAGCTTTTACTCAAGTAACACTTAAAAAGCAATGGTTATAAAGGCTACTGAAGTATTGAGTACCTTATATATTTGTAACTTATGATTGTAACATCTAAACTGATATTTAAAAAATACAGAGTTACACAAAATATAAAGTTATATACAAACTCTGGTATTTCAAAGAATGATATAAAAATAAACATATAACACGATAATAACACCATAACAATTTAGGGTAGAAGCAACAGTCTCCTTGATATAGTTTCCATTATAAAACTATCTACAGGCTACTTTCACACTGCAGGTCTTAATGCTATTTTATGCTTAATGCTAATTCCTATTTTTTTTTTGCATGAGTGTTCAAATGACCATCTCACATTGTGTCCTTGAAGTGACACGTGTCCGAAATCATTGTCTATGGATGGATTTAAAGCTGTTAAGCAGTGGAAGTAGCCTGACGATGTAGGAGACAATGAGGAAAATAAGAGAAAGGAGAAAGAGAGCTATTAATCATGGCTTTTGGAGGGGCAGTTGCAGTGACATCTCTGAGGAGAAGTGTCTGGGTGCAGCGTTGTTGTCAATTGACACAACCTGTTATACCTGTTACTGTATGACCCCTCAAGTCTGGTTTAGACTGTTTTATGTGCCTAAATACGTATTAATTGTGAAATATTGTTGTCCCCCCCATTGTCTATGTTGTCCTTCATGTTTGTTATTATTTTTTGGTTACGCGCTGTTAGTACAGAGTGACATCATCATCATCATGCTAATTCCGATATGGGTTGCTTTGCTTTTCAGACCAATTCTAAAAGATCCAACCTTTATTGGAATTAAAAACACATAAAAATGAGGCCCAGATCTGATTTGAAAAAGTCAGATTCCATTTGACTTGGCCTGTTCACACTGTCATGAAAGAATCTCACCAGAGTCCCTTTAGCACAGAAAAATCAGATTGGGGCCACATTTGTCTGCAATGTAAACTGAGCCATAGAGTACTGGTTAATGTATTTTCACTTGAAATTATGTTCAAAAAGGAAGTCTCACTTAAACATAAACTGTAAGGCGTGTCTCTCGGGTTTAATTTTGTTTATAACAAGCTTATTCATTAATGAGCGAAGTTACTCTTAATGGGTAGAGTAACCAACAGTTTCAAAGCATTAGAAGTAGTGTTACTTTATTATATTGCCTAGTAAACAAAAATAAAATGCAGAAAATCTACTACTAAAAGTATGTTAAAAAGAACGTACTTGTGTAAATGTAACTAAATTCCCCTCCCTGCTATTGTCTGATTTACTGCTTGAGGGGAAGGGTCACAAGCAGTGGTAACTAAATCTGTTAGTCATGATGACACACTGGCCTGGATTTGGAGATAATTTAACTATTTAATTTAATGTGTGCACACAGACCGGCAGTAAATTACTGTATATTATGCTTGAAAACACATTTGTACTTATGTGATTACTCTTAACAAGTCAGTGGAATAAATGGCGCTGCTCAGCACCATTTATATTCATGTTATTGAGCAGATAGTTAAATCATGGTCTATACTGTAATTAGACCATGAAAGGCCTAAAAGATCCATGATTATTGTGTTTTTAAAATCTGACTCTCATTCTGCCCACATGCAGACTGTGCCGGTGTGACACCGACCTTCTTTGCACTCCAAGGCGACGCGCGACTCCAGGTTGTCCATTTGCATCTGCAGACGCTTCAGGGTGAGATCGTTTTCACGTGACTTCCGCTTGTAGGCGATTAGCACGAGGATGACGATGATGAGGAGGAGGCCGCCTCCTGCGGCGATGCTAACAATGGCGGGAAGGGTCAGGAGGCTCTCAGACATAATGTGCACTGCTCCGGGTGAAACATGGAGGCCTCCGACTTGAACCTGCCAGAGAAATGGTCAATGGAACGAGATTAAGAGCTAGATTTAAGTGAGACTTTATTCTTACATCTTGAATTAATTTTAACTGTTTCTTTTTTATCTTCTCTACACTGCATCAGGATTGCTACACAGAAACCCATTTTTTTTAAGAGCCAAAGTTAGTATTGTTGCCTCAAACTGACGCTGGGTGTAAACACGACTACCTGTGTGCCGCTGTTGGGAAGGAATTAGTTTGGGGCATGCACTCAATAACGGAGCAAGCAAGTAAAAATAATTGCTGCAGTTTTAGTCAGAACTTTTGGACAGCAGGAGCTGCCCTCCCTTTTGACCTCATTCCCGCAGCTGAATGAGCAATGATGTGAACACAAATAATAGAGTGTAAAGGCCAGGCGCTGAGGAAAAAACACAAATTCAAGGATAAATGGGAAAGATAGAAACACAGAGCGTCAAAGCAGAAGTAAAACACAGCAGGACTGACCACAACTTTGTATTGGCCGGTGAGGTTGGGTGGCTCGCACAGTAGTTGGCTCTCAGACACTGTGACGGAGCAGGGCGTCTCGCCTATCAGTACAGTGTAGTTAAGCTTCGCCCCTCCAGACGTTGGGGGAATCAGGTTTCTGCCCTGTAGGCATATGGATTTAGACAGAAAGGATCAACTCAGACACACAGACAGACGTCAGAAAAAATAAAATAAAAATCACAGCTTTTTTATGATCCTAAAAAATCCAATCTGCCATCTAATTATAATCCACTGGTTTTGGACGCAGCTGGTGCAGAATATGGTTTTTAGATCTGACATTGTTAGATGTGTCAAAGTACCACAATAACATATGATCAAGACAAATCACTGAAATGTAATGCTTATAAATTCTGTTCCTACAAAAGAATAAAAAAAAATATCATGAAAATTTGCTTTTGCCACAATCCAGTAAAAGATAACAAGAACAAGATAAGTTTTGAATAAAGATGCAGATGTAAGTCAGTGTGGGAGGTTCAAACAATGGTTTACCATCTCTTTCTACCATTAGCTATTGTATTTACAGCCAGAAGTGATTTGCATTACGTCTGTACAAGCTTTGTCATCTAGGCACTGACATGTTTTATAGTATTCTTGGCACAATAGCGTAGGCTTAAATTTGGATTGTGTCTTGATAGGATTTAGGTTTGAACTTTGGGTCTTTTTTAACAATTGTTCTAAAATGCACTCTTGAAGCTCCAGCAGATGTTTGGGCTCAGGGAAAGTGAACCCCTCTTCTCTGCAGCCTCTAACATATCTTCTACAGAGATGCCTTGCATACAGGCTTATATTGTTCAATCACCTCTAAATACAGCTTGCCTGCCCATGCTTGATATACTCAACCTTACAATAAGATGCTGCTAGCAGATTTCAATCCTGTATCTACAGTCTTCCAACATAGAACTGTATCCCAGCGCCTCCTTCAGCATTACCATGATTCTGTTCAGGTGGTTAGCCATGTTTTGAGAGTTTAATTGTAAATCATTTCCACATGATGGATTGCTCTGCTCTGAGAGATTTTCAAGGACTGGGGTTGCATTCATATGTGTTAACCCTTATTTAAACTTAAGCATAATCTCATCCCTGACCAGTCACTGGTCTTCATTATTTCTTTAGAGTTTTATAACATGAAAAAATCTGAAAACATGCAGGGGTCGGAAATTTCTTTTCAAAGCATTGCAGATGCAAAACATGTCTTTTCTAACACTTTACCTTGAGAATGATTGGAGAACCTGGCTTTTGCTCCAGGACACCAGAGGTGCTGAGGGGTTCAAAAAAAGGGTTTGGGTAGTATACGAGGTTAGTGTTGTTGTAGACCAACAGCGCCTGGACATTGTTGAAGACGAAGCCAAACTCGTCGGCGTGTTTCACAGAGTCCAAACCCGGGAAGTATTCCGCCATGAGGGAGGGGGCGAAGCAGCTCATAGTGGTGCTGTTCAGTCCTTTACACACCTGGAAACAAATCAGGTTGTGATTCTAACATTTGTATGACAACAAACTTATTATAAATGCAATAGCTAGATCCTTTCTAAAATAACCTTTTTCTTTTAACCAAAGCTGTATTTTTTTTAAAGTCAGACACTTCAGTAGTCTTACTCCACAGTGAATCAACCAGCCAAATAATTGACACATAAAAATCCAGAATCTTTTCAGGAAAAGGGATTTACTTGCTGCCATTAAATCCATCTTTATTGTGGAGGGAGCCTCCATAAAACCGGAAATAAATCGCCGCAATTGCCTCACTTTAAAACACTTGAGGGCAACAACCACAAAAGGATGGAGGCTTTGCTCCTCCATCTCCAGGTAAAGCTTGAGCCATGGTTCTTTTATTACTTCTCTGCAGTTTGCGTAGATGTGAAAGCTGCCTTCCATTCATCCTCCCTGGCTCAGCAGCAGAGAGAAAGAGACGGGATTGATTGCAGCACAGCACTCTGCTTGCAGAGGTTTTTTATCTCCTTTCACTCCCTTCCAGCTTTCTCTCAGGGGAAAAAACTTAATTAGAGCTAAATATCATCAAAGATAGCGAACGGCAGCAAGTACCACACCTCTTACCTGTTGTCTGCTGCTGTGGAGAAAGCGAGGGAGATCGATGCAAACTCATCTATGTAAGGTACACCGATTGGATTTTGCCAGCATGAGGTAAGGCGAGCTGCTGCAGCACAATTGAGGGAAGGGACTGGCATCCTTGCAAACTCACTTTTGGACTAAAACTTGATAGTTTTTGGAGTTTTTCATGCCCTGCGACCAATGTACCTCAAACAGCAGCAAATTAATACCTCAGTAAGTAAACAATAGGGTTGTTTGCCTTTATAAAGGTTTTAAAAAGTCATTTAAAAATCCTTTGTAAAAAATACAATCTGTCATTCCTTCAGGGAAAAAATCAGCAATAATATACCAAACCCAAAATAACTACAGTTTCCTCTCCCCAACCACTGAGTGCATCTAGCAGAAAAACACTGATACAGATTTATCTTCCATAGAAAAAGGACCTATGTGGCTCTTGGTTCTGAAATATGACTGGTTCTGGAACGCATAACGAGTCAAGACGTGAAAACTAAGAAAATACTCCTATTATAAAGGTTCGTCGGATTTATAACAACACTTGGGATGATATAAGCATGTCTGGTAAGGAGCTCAGCCAGTAGTATTTTGTATAAAACATAACAGCAATAAGGAAAAATATATTCTACTCAACAAGCATAACTTTTTTTTTTTGCTTTAGTCCAGTGGTAAACAACAGAAATATCACTTCAGTTGAATCTTCTACAGGAGAGGGAATTTAATATTGCAAAAGACTTTTAACTTTTTCATTTTGGGATTTATATCAGCAAGATATACCATCAAAAACATCCATTACCATTGCTTGATTGGTTGAAGGTTAAATCTTTAAAAAGTTGATTTCAAATTCACTGGAAATGTGTGGCATCTCTCTCTAAGCTTGACCTCAGTGTTTAATGTGGCTCTTTTGGGTAAGAAATTAATTTTTATGGCAGTAATGTGGAGTGATGGCCAACTGGTTCTAGCAGTGCGCTTGTGCTCTGAGAAGGTTAGAAGTACCTGGTTTCGATCCCCACAGCCTTCACTCTGGGTCCCTGAGCAAGACCGTTAACCCCACACTGCTCCCTTTATGCCGCACAGAGGCATCCCACTGCTCGCCACGGGAATCGGTTTAATGCTGAGGTAAATTTCTCCAATATGGTTCCCTGTATTGAGACTATTTTTACTTACATAATTAGAAATGCTACTTTTGCAGCATAATTAACTGTTTTCTGTTTAAAGAAAAGATATTAGATTAAGTAGTTTTTTTTAATGACTACTGTGATATGATATGTTATCTATTTAGGGATATTATTTTTAAGACATTAACAGCCGTCCATGCAAAATATTTAACCCTCTTTAAATGTTTGCCAATGGTTTCCCATGTTACACCCATCAATCTGTTGCATTGTTTGCCCAACAATAAAGGAATACTAGATGTCCAGTGTAATGCATTTAAAAAAAGTAGTAAATATGTGAAAAAAATACTTTATTTTTATTTTATCATTCATGATGAAGCTTCCATTATTGAACTAGATCTTTAAGCATCTTAGCACAACTCCTTCACATGTCTTGCCCACATTTCATAAGCCTACAGCTCAATTGAAGGTGTAACTGCACCAACCAGCTCTCACTTCTTGGAAATTACTTTCCCTGGACTTGGCCTTTTTATATTTCTACTTCCCACTTTTACAAGCTGGAATATTTGCAGAAGCGCATGACGAGAGCGAGAAAGATATGCTATTTTTAAAAATAGATCCCAGAGCCAGATAGGGCTCCTGACACACTCTCAGCAAGTTTTTGGTTCTGTGAAATCACATTAACAAGTGAAAAGTTATGAAAAGAGATCAAAGTTAATCAGGATTTTACACCAGCTTTTGCATGCATGGACACTACTTTGCAGTGTACCAGGAGCAATTAATGTAATCTGAACCACATTGTTCCAGAGCTATAAGACATTCATCTCTCTTTTTTTAGTTCACTGCCAGAACAAAGAAGGCTGCTCAGAAATGACTTTCAGTTCTAATTCTTATAATGGACTATATCATTAGCAAAGCTGTCAAGTGATGTTCATAAGGCCATCCAAGTCGGTGTTACTGTTTTTTGCACATATGGTGTGAGGACTTTATGTTACAGGACACTCAAACAGGGCAAATGAGTCAGTAGGCGAGTGTCTTATTTTGATGAGTAAAGAGACATTGGAGGTTTAACGGCTGAAAATCCTCATCAGCTTCATTCTCGCTGTTGGCATAGTGACATGTTGTATAGACAAGCCCAGATGCTCCGACAGGATCCTCGTGACTGTAACATTGGAACAGCAGGACATTTGCAAGTCAACTAAAGCTCCGACTACCATCTGCTCTGCCGGAGAGGGATACTGGGCTTTTCTTTTTTTTTTTCCTCTACTGTCCTTGTCCGCTTTCCAATTTTTCCAAAAATCTTTTGCGTTCACTGAATCCTGTCAGGAGTCAAAAAACTGCAGCCATCATCATGTAGGATGGTTTCTAGAGCTGTTAGAGTGTAAATCCAAAGGGAAGAGTGATGAAAACAGACAGGCTGCTTATGACACTGTGGGACTGGTTGCAGAAAATGGAACACTACGTTACATTTAGGAAGCGACAAGGAAGAGCTAAATTTAAAGCACAGGAGCACAAACATGAACATTGAGGACAATTGAGCTGTTACCACTAAATATCCAACCAGTAGTAGGGTGCAGCTGGCCTCCACTTAATTTATGATGGCCTAAACAGAAACTCAAACATTTCATTTCATTTCAAAGAGAGAATTCCCCATTTAAAGAAATCATCTGGGTTAAATTTGATCATTGTCTTCCATGTAAAGGTTGTAAGGCCTAGTGCAGAAAGAGAGCCTAAAGTTAGCTGTTTTGACAATGACTTCATTATTGAAAATGAATCCATAGGAAGAGGTGAGATTTTAGCTCTTTCAGTGGAAACTGTATTACCTTTAACCCTGTATGCCTGAGTTTATACTTAGTTGTACAAAAAGTTAATTTTTTGTATTTTTTGCAGTAAGATGTTAAATCAAATTAGTGTAAATTGGGGTATGAAGATAATTGGTGACACTAGGCATCCAGGGAACTATTTTATTAAAGCTGTTTATCTCAGACAAAATAATATTATTTTATTTTATTGAATTATTTACTAATAAGTTAAAACATATGTTTGTGAACAAACATTTTTTATTATCCGAGCGTTTCAAATTGATGTAAGTTGTGCAAAGCCAACTCTTTACACAGTCCCAGGAGCTACGAGGCCTTTCTTTGCAATAAGAAAACAGAGTTAGAAAATGGAACAATGTTAGAAATTAATCTATAACGTGTTTCTTTGAAAATTCATTAGGTTTTTATTATTATATTGTTTCGGATTTAGCAAAATACTGGATACTTTCTTTGCTACACTTTCCTATTAGCTGCTAAACCATTTTTTAATACTGTATAATAAGTGTCAGAGATGTAATCAAAACATTTGTTTTTTGACAACAATTGCTTTTTTTTGTTACCCAGTGTTTCACATTCAGCTAAATATTGAAAAATCCCTTTACTATATAACCCTATATCGCTATTTTTATTTCCATCTTTCATGAATCAATATTTTATTATGGTATGAAATTATATGATTTAATGTTCATTCCTCTGTATTTGTTTTATAATTTTACATTATCATTGAATTAAATTTCACATAATAGAAATTAAAGTATTTTAGTGGCATTTTCTATAATCATGTTTAAATTACACACATGACTAACTTTACTAATCTGCATTCCTTAATTGTCTAGTGAAGCTAAAATGCTTCAAACTAAAGATCTGAACTAACTTTAGGAATTTTGCTCAGACATTGTCTATCATTACATATCAGCTGTAAAAGACACCATAAGCCTTTGTTTTTTTAAAGTGTACAACTTAATTCAGATTTAGAAATTTTACCAATTTTATCAGCCAAATTCTATGTGGTCTCACAGAGCATGGATCCTGTTTATGATAATAATAAAAACACAGCACTGTCAATAAAAAATCCAAAACACAGAATAAGGCCCTTTTTAAAAGAGATAAAAGCTGGGACAGGGCCAGGGAAATTATAAAAAAAAAATAGTTGTATATAAAAGCATGAAAGAACAAAAAATAAAAAATAAAGTAAGTTAAGAATATTAATTATTTAGAGAACAAAAGTTTGCTTAGTATGGGAACCTTATCATTACTACACCAGCTATCTGACATCAGAGCAGCTCTACATCTCCTCTGCTCCTAACATGAATAATTAATGAGCATTCAAGGCAGAAAGGTTTTTAAAAAGTATTAGAAATGCTGTTCATATGTCTCCTCCTAGAATAAAGAAAAATCTGAACCAAAAAGTTTTATAAAGTACTGGAAGTGGTTACAAAATTCTGATAATTTCATCTCTAGTTCAGACGACCAAAAATGTCACAAGGATTATTTGATTTAATAGACATTATACATACATAATAACACAATAAATGTCAATCTATAAAGCAACCAAGTCAAATTCTACAGTTACACCTATTTCTTTAAGCAAGTCAGACTAAGAGGCTACATGTAGTTGATAAAGTGATGAAGAGAATTGATAAGGTGAGTGGAGGTCAGCAGTAAGAGGAAAATTATTGGGAATGTCTGCCTCATCTGTCTTCCTCCTCCACTGTTGGACACAGCCTGGCTGTTTTAAGGCAGCACCACTTCAACCCCTCTGGCTGAATGCATTACAATGATCTACAGTGTGGCTGCAGCCCCCTCAATCAGCCAAAGGTCCCTGGTCAGTGTAGCAGAGATATAGAGGAGGAAGGAAAGAGCTGGTGTGGAGCTATGAGCAGTGAGGTGTGAGAGGATAACTGAGTCAAAGGTCATCTAGATGCTAATATTTGATTTAGTTTGACTTAGTATGTTTCTGTGCTTGGTTAGTCCTATACTTCTAGACCTATTTTTCTGGTAATTCATTCCCCAGCTTTTTTTCGGTAGAACATTATTTAATATTAGCACTGATCCATTTTTTAGAATGAGTTGTACAAACACTTTTCCTGAGGCATCTTTTCAAACTGTTGAAAATACAGAACTGCAGCCATTTAGGTCAGATTGGTTTTATCCAGTGATGTCGGGAAGATTGACTAAACCCCATTTCAAACACATTAATAGCTATCTGTTTTAATTTGCTTTTCTGAGAGAAGAACAGAAGAAGCACAAAGTAGCTGGAAGTTAGTCCACTTAGAGTGAAGGATGTGTTAAGAGAAGCCAGATTACTTTGCGGGGCTGAATATTTAGGAGAATACGAAGGGTGAGTACCATTTGCAAGCTATTTGGTAGCCTAGAAAGTTTGACAGAAAAACAGTTGGGTCAACAGTTATGAACACATTTAAGGATCTCTGAGCCAGTGCATATATAGCATATCTCCACTTCCCTGTGAAAGGATTCATCAACATTTTACTGATTAGTTACATTTACAACCTCTAAATACAACATATTTTCCTACAATGTCATTAAAAAGATCCAAAACAAATAGAGCAATAATGAAATATAGCCCATATATATATATATATATATATATATATATATATATATATATATATATATATATTTTTTTTTTTTTGAAAAATTAAAGGAAAGAAACTGTTAGTGGCAGGAAAACTAGAGAATTATGTGGAGATTCAGCCTCCTGCAGGCACTGACTTTAAACATTTTGACAGCCACACTGTAATGCTTTAGATCAAAATATACTCCTGCTTCCTTTCACTTTGTTTGGGGTGTAGTTCAATAAATATGCAGATTTCTTATAATCAAATATAGAAAAAAAACCCGGCTGTAAATACAACAAAACTTTGACTTATTCCCAAAAAAGTATCCCTAGATATGATCCTGCCACCACCTTTCAATGCATTGGCACAATTTATTAACTACAAATTAACTTTTGTAAGGCACTCTTTGTAACTACAGCCAGAGTAATCAACTTTACATTCTAAAAGAAAACCGATATGTGTGTGGCTGCAGAGAGAAAAGCCTGACATAAAAGAGATGTAAATCACTGTCATCTGGTTTTGACAGGCATGAATTCACTTTTTTTTGCAATCTGGAGAAGATAGGACATGAGAAATTTTTAAAAATTTAAGAAGATCCCAGCGCTTAGTGAACCTTCAACTGGGTTTACAGTAGATTTCATGGTCCAGAAGCTGTGGTCCTTATAGGGAAAGTTAAGGTGACTAGATTTACATTCTGGGAGCTCAGTAAGAATTTAAATAAAATGTTTTGTTGGCTAATCAATACTAGATATTCTTCAACATTCTGGACCCTCTACTTGTGTTTTACTGCTTAAATGAAAAAAAGGGAAAAAAAGGTAAAAAAACAGAAAAGACCTACGGTGGTTTGAGCAATATTCCAGTGGTTTGGACACTGGTTTATCTCTGTTTAATGATAAGTAAAGCAGAGATGACATTAAGATCCTTCTAACCAAAATGTCCTCAAATACTAAAAAATACTAGAAAGTAATACCACTTTTTTGTTGTATGTCTTTTACCATGTCCATTGGTTGTGCTGTTATTTTTACATCTCTTTGCAGGTGATGAAGCAGACTGAAAGTGTTTCATCGTTATCTCCCTTTTACCTCCTCTTTCTTTCACCTTTTCTCCTTTTTTTCCCTCTTTCTGTTTTTCCTTTCCTGTTCTACTAACATTGCAGTCTCCATATAATCTGTAAAACTCCCTGCATAATTATTAAAAAAGGTATTTATATGCATAAATCAAGCAGTTGACTATGGCGATAGCCCTACTGCTCCACTTGGGAAAGTAAAATCTGTTGGGCTCTTTTTGGCATCAAGACAATTATTCTTATTGCCACATTGCCAGACAGGACACTAAAAAATAAAAAAATAAAATAAAAAAATAAAAAGCTTGTTAACTCTATGCTCTTTGTCTAAGCGCATCTACCCTGTGATATTTCTATAATCAGTAAAGATTGTAGATGTACCAGACAGGCCGATCACTAGCTAAGCCTAGACATCTTATATACAGCAAATTACGTCAATGAGATCCTTCTGGAAGAAACAACTGTATTATAACAGAAAAAAACAAAACCTTTAGGCTTTAATTAAGATCATGATAGATGTTGCTTTTGTGGATCTTCTGACAGATATGGCACATTTTACCCAGAAAATTGGCACTTTCCCCCCTTTGATGGTTTCTTACTGAGTTTGTTTAGGTGAAAAAAATGAGATTGTAGAGAAGAAATTGTTTGGCAGACAGATGATCATTTGAAGAATATAGCTGACAGGGTGCAGCTCTCACTGCAAAGGAATGTTTTTTTGTTTTTTTTGTCTTCCAGCTGCAACAAAAAAGAAAATGGAGACAAGGTAGGTTGATACAATGAAGAATTAGTTAACACTGCCATTCATAATTAAAATTAATATATTCTCTGAAGACAATCCCTATCGTTAGGATAACAAAAGCCTCTTCTAGAAAGATACTTATTTCGATGAGACATGGCGAAGCAGCAAGCAAGCCCTTCCTTTCAAAGCTTTAGTTGCTGATGCAGCCCACAACCCATCACCCACACCTATCGAATCCGACTTCAACAGGCCTTCACACTTACTTATCAAGTGTTGCTTCTTCTCCTTAAAAAATATAACAAAAATACCTCTTTTTGTAACTTTAATACTATTTAGGTCTAAGAAACCAACAATATCCTTTAAAAGAAAACAACCTGACTATTTTGTTCAAATAAAATATATCTTTGACTGGTTTTAGAGTGTATATACCTGAAGTTAGGATGCTGAAAATGTAGAAAATAGAAAGGCAAACGGGACAAAATGTGTACTAAACCGATTTATGTGTGCACATGGGCATAAATGTGTACTAAGCTATTCTATAAATGAAGCATGAGATTCAGATTGCTTCATGAAAGAGGTTAATGAGACAGAACGCTTTCAGTACCTGCATGTTGGTATGCAGCTACAAACAGGTCAATACAGATTGTGTTTGTGGTAATAATGGAATATATAGAGCTGGGTGCATACCTGGAACCATGTTCACACCAGGTCTGTTGCTTTGGAGTCTCAGTAAGCCATACGCCGTACATTTCAACCAACCTAAGAAGCCAACAGCATTATTTGTATCCAATTTAATGTTTGACTCTCCTCACTCTTGTTCTGCCCACCTTGCCTGAAATTACAGCACGGAGATCCCATCCTCTTAATTAAACAAGGGCCCCTAGGACTAGGGATCAAATGTAATTTGTAACGATTTCCTGCAGCTAAGACTTTGATTATACAAGCGCTCTATATGCTGACCAAAGGCTTCTGATTGCAGTTAATCTTCCGTTGAACGCTATTAAGAGTCTCCTTGCCCCCGATCATGGACACCTCCAACATTTTCCCACAAACCGACCTCACACCTACTCTCTGCTGTCAGCCAGCTCCTTCACTGAAAAAGTTCTACTATACTGTCTTAAATGTCTTAAAATCCCTTTCTATTGTGTTACAGTGTCAGTGTTCATATGTAGCTTGGTCTACATTTTATCAGACTAAAGCAGTTAAACTGAACAGCTTCTTGCTGATGAAGATTCTCAGTCATCCAGGTCATAGTCATTCCGTAAAAATAAAAAACAATCCACTGGACTTGGTTTCCAAGATTTGAAGATGTTTCGCTTCCCCTCCAGGAAGCTTTCTCAATTCAAAATTTTTGAATTGAGAAATATGTGGAGTATGTACAGTAATATGACACTGCCTCATCCTCACCAACTGCTGGTCAGCTGGCTGAACATAGGCTTCTATACGCTTTACATGCTTACAAGTAACAAAACCTCAGCTTCTTCCAGCTGAGAAAAAGAAACCGACTGGAAACTATGGTTAAGAATCATAGTTCATAGTTCTTACAGATGTAAGAAACTGATATTTCTTACAGATAATTTTCTGTGCAGCTGGGAAACCACAGCTAAATTCAGCAGGTGTTAATTAATCTACCATTTTTGCCAGAGGTCTATGTTAAAAAATAGGACAGTAAATAAATGCTGTAAATAACATTATTATAGTAACAATCAATATGTTTTACTATTTATACCTGTCTGTATAAATGTTCATGTTTTATTAATCTGTTTTGGATCCTGTTGCATAAATCTTTACTGAAGGTTATCATCAGAGCTCCCAAAATAGTGCCACCGCAGTAGAAAAAAAGAAAAAAGAAGATGAGTTGGTTTGCATATCTGGCTATGAAGCCTCCTGGACACCTTCCAGGTATTATGTTAAAGCCACAAGCAACAAGGAGACACACTGAGGACATGCTGGAGAGATTATGTCACTTGACTGACTTTGGAAAGCCAAGAACCCCCAGAGGAATAAAAGAAGGAGAAGGTTTGAAAAGCTATGATTATGCTGCTGCCTCAACGACCCTGACCCAGATAAGTGGTAGAAAATGGATGGACGGATTAAAAGTGTTGAATGAATACTGCATGCAGATCACTCTTACTACCAGCTGTATCAGTCACATGCTCATTGCTTAAGAAGACACGGTTGAAACAGAAGTCAAACACGCAAAAGAGAGCTAGAGGGGCCACTGAGAGCTGGCACACTTTTCCACAGCTAAGCATAGCTTTGCTTTTTCTGCCAGCATCCACTTGGACCTTGTTTGACTGAACTGTTCCACATTAATACAGTTTGCATATTAGTAGATACTGTAGACATTTGCTGTTAAATACACAGGTTCATGGTTAACCCTCCCATCACCTTTGGGGTCAAACTGGCACAATTGGATGTTAGATTTAGTAGTAGGCTGACATCTTATTTTTGCTTTATATTTAGGGTCTTTTACTAATCTAAAAGGAGCAAATAAGTAAAATTAACCTTGCAATATTTGTTAATGTCCTATAAAAGCATCAGCTTCCTTAAAGACCCAAGGCAGTAAATTTGATGGTAGCAGGAGGTTTTAATATGAATAAGCCCCTAATCTTTAGAAATGCTTTTTGTAGTACTAGTGAATTCTATTTTGCAAGTGGATAGAGGGATTTGGATGCAGAGAGACATGCAGGTCCCCAAACTCTGTGTAAAGGACTGAGTCTTCCATAGATTGGTTAAATGGCTCTTACGTTTACGGACTCCCGGCCACTGTACTTCACCCTGATTCTGGGCTCCTGAACAACATCCAGATTGGTTCCTGTCACAGTCAGAGGAGTGTGGCCACTGTGGAAAAAAAAGAAAGAAAATTAAACCCAATTTATTTATATTGTAAAATGTAAAAAAGAAAATCATCTTGTAAATTGATTCTTAGTAATCTTCTTGACTGGGTTCTTTAGGCAAAAAAGGCTCAGGAAAAAAAAGCGGAAACTAAATAGTTTATAGACATTTTTTAGAAAAACTTTCTAACCTTGATGTACATCTTCAAAATGTTCCCAGTCAGATGAAAATTACTGTATCAAAAGGAATCCCATTGTTAATTTTTTGTGTGTGGAGGTAATGGCCTCTGGTGTGAAGGATGATTGGGGATGAATTTTAACAAATTCCAGTTGTAACCATCAACTGGCACAGAATAGAGTTTAAAATACAAAGAAAGCTCAAGCATATTCAGAAGAAGTGGCTGGTCAGGGTTTATAACAGAGGAGTAAAAATGACGCTAAAGTGTTTAGCCCTAAAAACAGAACACCTTGTGCTTTACTCGTGGGCCCAAAAGGCAATAGGGAATCATTTAGAAGACGGGGACTCTTTACCTGGAAACATCTGTTCAACCTTTTGTACATTCTGCTATGTTGTAAACCCCAATTTCAATGTATTTCACTGAAATGTTATGTGAAATACAAGTGTCACATAAATATCATAATTTTATATCACCAATCATAAATTGTTTTTACAATAAAAAATGTATGGTGTGCCTTTGTATACAGTCTCTGTTGATTTGGTGCTCGTAAATAAATTTTAACTTTTTGTACCTGGTCATAAAAGAAGAGCGTATTGTAAGTGATGTAAAAAGATTTTGTTGGCAAATGAAAACAGCATAAATAAAAATGTCATCCCAAACAAATTTATCAATTTATTTAATGTGTGACAGGCAGTTTGAGAGGGGCCATTAAAGAAAGATGATGTTCTAAGCCACAGTAGTCATCACATTTGACAATAATGATGAAAATTATTTAAGGTGCATTTTAAATAAGTGCTACAAACAAAAGTAAAAAAACAAAACAAAACAAAAAATTATATAGATTATATTCCAGTCAAAATTTTTTTTAAAAACGTTGACTTTTTTCTGATCTTCGCTAAGATTTACTGTACAGCAAATTATACTGTAAACAGCTGGATTTACCTTTGCCAACTCCTCACAATACCTGCTCTACACAAAAGTATGTTTGAACTGAATTCAATTAAATAATATTGGCAGTATATCCTCCACAAATAACTGTGTGCAGTTTGTTCATTAGAATATGATCTGCATATTCATAGAGGCTCACACAAATTTCTTTACACCTTGCATCACAATCCACTTTTTACCCGCAAACAAGTTTGCACATGTTTTACAAGCAAACCTTTTGAAGATCAGGCCCTATTAGCTGTGGGAAATTAGACTTTCCATCTATATAAACACTTCAAGCTGGTGGTAACATGCTGGGTGTTTTTTCTTACTTTATTTGTTTTATATTTTTTTAGGTGACGGGTAATTTTTTTAAACTAATAGGAAGATGAAAGGAAAAAAAAATACTAATCCACTCTTTAAGTAAGCCTGTTTCAGGCTGCAAAAAACCTATGATGGGTAGATGTTTTTATTCTAGGAGGATTAATGAAAGCACTCAAAAACTCCTACAATAGATCGCTTTAACATCAAAGTATGTTGGTGTGTTAAAAGAACAGGAAAAATGTATAGTCTCTACAGTATATGTTCAAAGATAGTTAACCCATGCCGCAAAAGAATTGCACCTTTGACTGCAACAGTGGAGGAGTGACTCATGGTGCTGTATGCAAATGTGTTGCATTTTTTTCAGATTTCTTTTGCACATAATGTTGAAAACCATTTTTTTCACCTTTTGATTATTAAAAATCTGGTGTTGATTCCAATAATATCCATAAATCTCAGTAACATCCATTTAACTTTGCATATACAGTGAAAAGATGTGGAAAAGTTCAAAGTGCATGAACTTTAACACCTACTTATAGCACCTTATATGCTTCGTGTTCAGGTTAAGGGTTATGTTCTATAGAAGATATACTATATTGGACTCTAAAATGGATGCATTTCTTACTTTATTTATCTCCAATGTTAAAGCCATAAAAGAAAACATTTCCACAGATGAATTGATTTCACGGTTGAATCTCAAACTTTAACCTCAAGCCTCTTCAATCTGTTTGTTGGGTCTTTTCTATCAGATCCAGACAAATTGGAAAAAAAAAACCTGAACAGAAACTGGAGATGTAGTATTGACTCCTGTCGGCTTCCTGCTGCTGACCTTAACTGAACTTGATGAAGGTGAAATTTTTAACCCCTTTTAGCGAATGTGAGGATTCAGGTAATTTATGTAAGGTGTAATTTGGGTTACCTTGCAATGCTCCAGTCTGGTTCGATTCGCTGGACAGTGGGGTCCTCTATGTACTCAAAGGTGAGGCTCTCCCTGATTTGCGCATTATCCACGCTCACGCTGATCTGAACCAAGCCGACCCCCGACATCGATGGTGCTGAGTAACAGATTATCTCCTTCATGGTCCGTCTAAAAAAAAAAAAAAAAGCAAGGAACAAACAAACAAATTTAGACCGGTATCAGTGAAGTGCAAGTCTGCACACCATGGTACATCGGTGCATGGGTTAGAAAAAGAATATGGTAAACTAATGATAACCTGTCAAAAGCTATATTACCATCAAAATAATTCAATTTACATAAGCAAAAGGCAACAGCAACTGAGTATATCTTGCAATTTGTTACACCAGCCATGTTCTGTAATTACCTGAATAACAACACAGCGTGAGCAAAGCTGCAGCCCATGCACACACTTAGTAACTCCAACACTTGCATGTCTTTTGACAATATACTTTCCCAGCACTCCATTATCTACCTGCACACCCACTGAATCTGTATCAGTTCATTAGCAGTAGGGACATTGCACATTGCCCCACCCTCCTCTTCCTCCCATGCAGTAGCACAAACCACCAATTAACCCCATATCTCATTAAAAATGCCCTAACTCCTGAGCCTTACAACATCATAGTCACATTACTGTTGCAGGGCTTAAAATAGGCTCCTTCAGGAGTGAAATGTAAAAAAGAGGGCATGTGGGAGTATCTTGAGTTATGAAAACAAGGATGGTGAGGAAAGGAGAGAGGCAAGTATGAGAGGGAGAAAATAAAAACTGATGTTGGGTTGGGGGTGGGGGGCATAAATAGACCAATGGGAAGATAATGAGAAGAATGGGAGTGGATGGAAATGAGTAAAGGGTTTTCTTGCAGCTATTATTCAAAGGTTTGATTAAGATTTGCTGTATTTTCTGACAGCAGAAGGGAGGAAGACTTTCCTTAAGGGAATTCTCAGTAAAAGAAAATGAAAATAGGGGAAGAGATGAGAATTAATGTGTCTTATATAATGGCATGATTCATAGTTAAAAGAAAAAAAAACTTTAAATTGCTCACAGCAAGCCATGTGCAGCTCTGACCACAGTACCAGGAACACCTGATGAAAGAACTTTAAAAAGTCTGAAACTAAATTAATGTGCAATGCAGCAGCCTGATCTGACACAGCAGGACTTTACTTAAAAATACAACCTTTAACCTTCCTTTTTGATCCACAGGCCATTAACATGTGACAAAGTTCCATGAATTGATGCGGTTATTAAAAATAAAAAGAGTTATTGGCATCTTGTCTTCACATATATTAAAGTTGTCACATACAGAGAAAAATCTGTGACTATTCCACTTTGCACAAAGTCTACACCATTAAGAGTCCTGGCTTCTCTTCAAGATATTAATCTCTTCAACTCACTCTTTAGGTCCTTTCCTAATGGTGAAACATTTTTATCTAGAGGCCATGTTTCTATATATATTTAGATTTGAAAAATTTTGATTTTTAAAGGAGGTTATTGTAGCCATCCACTATAATAAGGTTTCAACCAAAAGGAAAAAAATCTATGGCATCACACACCCTCCACTATACTTATCATGTCAGAGGACATGAGCTGCTTTCTTAGACATTATTTTGGTTTAATGACAAACTTGTCAAATGTCTATATTTTTGATGGTAGGGGGTTTACATCCAGGCTTTTGTTATGTTATTTTTTTATCTATGCATGGAGGAATAGATGACAATTAAGCAGAGGCAAGTTACTAAAATATATGCATGTTTAATGTTCATGTCCCAGTGATAGATGGATTACGTAGTTAGTATTGTCTTTTTCTGAAATGTATAATATGAGAATATGGTATTTATATAAAATACTATCTTCACCAGTTGTATCACAAATTTTGACTTTATGCAAGATTTCTATGAAGATGTTCTTCACATACAATCTGGTCCATATCTATATAGGGCTAAGATATGGACCAGAGTAAATCCTATTATCTCCACTATCCTTCAAAGGAAAATGAAAATGAAACTTTTAATGTCCATCAAAGGAAAGCTATGTTAGATTTGAAAGATAGTGGGAAGTCTCACCCAAAGAACTCGCACGTCTGGTTCCCAAAATGAACGTTGACACTGCTGCCGGCACCAAGATTTTCTCCCATTATGGTGACTTTGGTGCCCCCAGACTCTGGACCTCTGCTCGGGGACAGGCCTGTGATGGTTGGAGTCTACAAAAACAGACAGATGCAAAGAGAGAAAGTGGTTAAAACAGGCCTGAGAGCCATTTAAAGCCACGGGAAAGCACAGAAGTAAGACACCAACCGACAGATTAAGGGATAGGTACTGTCAAGAGTCAACAGAAAGGCATCCCTGTGGTAACACTTGACAACTTTATATATTATAACAGATCCCAAGCAAATTATGGTTATTCATGTTGCCAGGCTGATGGCAGCCAAGCGCAGTGCTAGTGGGGGGAAAAAAAATAAAGAGGATAAAACTAGAAGCTCTTAGAATCCCTGAGAGATCCAACTACAGCATGTTGAGCTCTGTAGAGTTGTGTCTGAGTGAAGCTTTTTAAAGATGCTCTGAAAATAACTAGTGTTTACAGCAGCAAGCAGCTACGTTGCCATCATACAGACAGATGGAGAAATATCCACGTAGACAGCTCGTCATATGGGACATGAGAGTAGTGCACACTTACACTTGAACACGTGTTCATAGAGAAATGAACACATTTCTACCTGCTCAAACATCTAACTTCAATTCTTGACCCTATTAATGGACAGTTTAGTGTCCATAAATAGTTATGGTTATGGTTAATAACCATTTAGTGTCAGGATTCCTGCTTAAACAAAAACTATCTCAATTGTGACCTCTTTTTGACTCTGCCAAGTTAAGAGTTTTCAGTTGTGTAATGAACCGGAGGAATTGAACAGGTTCACGTGGTGAAACCAATGACTGATACGCCAAGAACTGATACGTCCTCTATGATATAGCTAACTGCTCGAAAAAAGAATCAAACCAGGTGCTGTTAGAACAACGCAGCTAATTACAAAACGCTGTTAATTGTTACGAGAAAGCTAATTGTGGAGGTGTGATAGAGTGTAAATGGGATCGGAGACATTCTGCTTGGTGCAGGTTGGGAATGAGATAAAAGATGCAGGAAATGTCTGAGTCAAAGGATAGATGGCAAAAAAAAATATTTACAATTCCACAAAGTTCTTTGTTTATTTATCATGCTTGCCAACCAATTAAATCCTGTTTTAGCACCCAAAACAGTTCATATGGTCACTATTTAACAAACTTGACATAAAATTGTGAGAATTAGGGCTGCACAATTTTGCCGAAAATCAAAATTTCTATTTTTTTCAACATATATTTAGATTTTTCTTTACCTTACCCTGAAAGCCTGCTTGTCCAGAACCCAATGTTGCAGGACTTCACTGTAACATTTGCATGAAAAAGTTCCTACTTTACTATAATGCATAACTCTAGGTGCTAGCTGCAACCATCTGTTCCCTTCTATGCGACAGCATACTCACTTTTACTCAAACACTCATATTACTGCCACCTAAAGGGCTTACTCATGTTAAATGTATTGTGACAAAAAATTGAGTACCTCTACGATTTGAAAATTGCATTTTCCTAAATTAATGCCCTGAGATAGACTGGTGACTTGTCCAGGGTATACCCTGCCTCTCGCCCGTAGGCAGCTAGAGATAGGCACCAGCACCCTTCGCAACCACGCTTGGGATAAGCGTGACAGAAAATGGATGGATGGATTTTCCTACATTGCGATTGTATTGCAAATGCAATTATTGGCTTAGCCCAAGAGGGAATCTGATGTAAAGAAGTTGAGAGGCCTAAAAGTTGTGGCAACAAAGTCTGGCCAATTTCCAATTGCATCACAGACTCTTTGAATCACTTCTGAGTAAGAGTTAGAAACATGTGGTTTGATGCATGAATTGGTAAAGTATTGCAATCCCTCAATTTTCTTTAGGATTACATAAAACTGCAGATTCTTATACAGCAAAATTATATCTGAATGGGATATGTGTCAAGCTATAAATGGTGTTAAACTGGGTTTATCCCAAACTATTAAGCTACCAACGAATGGGTGCTTGCTTCTCATGAGTCTAAATTAAAACGAAAATCTAGATGCAAAGAGGCAAAATCCTACTGCACTTGCATTTCAGTATGCTAAGAACATCTATAGTGCAAATTCTGGAGAGATGGTGGAAAATGCAGTGCCTAAAGGCCATCCCTAAAAACCTTGGATCATTGTTTGTTTTTGAATGTTGACATTGCCTTGCAAAAATATTCATAGCCCTTAGGATGAAGAATCTATTGACTAGACAGCTACTAGCCATTCACTCTACAAATCTTCTTTGTGGAGGAGTGGCAGGGAGAAAGCCATTGTTGAAACAAAGCCATCTGAACTTTGATGTCAGTCAGAAAAGATATAGGGTACATAGCAAAAAAAAAAAAAAAAGGGATTTAGAAAGACACTGTTTAGATGAGACATGATTGTAGTCCTTTTTTTCTCCACCATAGAAGATGGAGAACTAATACTCCACATCAATCTGAAACGATTTCACAGCACGAAAAAATGATGGAAGCAGTTGTGGAGATGCTCTCTATCTCTATAAAATCAGATTGAAAGTAGTTTGCAAAGAAGAGAGGTCCATAGATTCCTCTGTAGACATGCAAAGCTTATAGAAGCAATACTTATGCATTGAACATGTGTTATATTTCCCCCCCCCAAAAATGCATGTTTTTCCTCTCATACATGAGCGTACACTAAACCATGAAGGTCTATTAAATAAAATCTCAATAACATATCATGACATTATTGGTAGCAATTTGGCAAAATGTGGAAAAATTCTAATGTTTTGCAAGCACTTCACAAAGGCACAGAGTCCTCGGGGGGGCACTGCATGGGAAACAGTTTTGCCTCTTTCATCAGCACAGCTATAGTTGATCCAGACTGACTTGGAAAAAAACATGTCACACAATCCAACCAGATGTTCCCTCCAGATGGATCCTAAAAGGGTTTTATGTATGAAATGGCCGTGGATCAAATGAGAAATGTCTTGTGCTTGTGTTCTCTGGACAAAAGCACATTATATGACATATCGTGAGAAATAGTGTTGCACTGAAAATAATGTGATATCTCTTAGCTCAAAAAAGGCTCTGAGGACAGAGTGATGTGCTTACATGTGTGGTCCTTGTTGCAGTATAGAAATGTGCAAAACAGAAGAAGAAAATGAAGCTCTCTATAAATTGCTAAGCATCTAATATATGTTCATTTCCACATCTATATACTGTAATTATCAGGATAATGTAACACAAGACTTTTGTTTTTACATATCTATAAATCAGTAGATCAGTGAAAACTAATAAAATTGTTTCATCAGCAGGTATCTGTCCAACAAGGGTTTGCGGAGACAAACAACTTAAGAACTTACCGATGTTTTTGTTTTTCTCAGTTTGAAACATCTATTGCTTGTACAGTTTAAAAGATCCCTGTAATCCCTGAACAACTCTGCCTTCTATGCAAACACACTTCTATGTAAGAATATTTTATTCATAGGTACTGAGTAATGCTGTAGCTCAGCTGGTGGGATGTGGAAAGCAAATTGACTTGCAACACTGGAAAAATATGGGAAAAAAAGTCTTTATGAAAATATTTATGAGGTGATACTAACCTCACAGGGTGCTAATAAATAAAGAGCAGGAGCATCACCAACCATGGACCATCAAAAATTCTAATAAGGACCTCTTTAAAACCTTTTGCTGTCAATCAAGGAATGCTATTTCAGAACTAACTTATATGTAAACATGCAGCTGCCTAATTACACCGGTGGTTGGCATGACAACAAAAACAACCCTGCTTCATCAGTGGCCTTTAAACAACTAATTTGCAATTTCCTTTGGCAGAAGTCCCCTTTTTTGGCTTTCTAAATATCTACAGCACTTCTATACAAATCTGCTTTACTCAAGTTTTGCTGACTGCAGCCTATATGCACTTTTATGTGTTTTTTTATGTACTGTTTAACACAATAAAGTATTTTCTTACAGGAAAGTTGCTTAGTTTTAATGCAGACATACCACAAAGGAGTAGAGCTGGGAGGAGCGAGCCTTGAGTTCTGGTTTGCATTCACCCACGCACAGCTGAACGGGGCCTGGTCGACTATCCACCGGAGCGGGAGACATCTCGCACACAATCCTATCAGAGAAAAAAAAAAAAAACAAGAAAAATGAACATTAGGACAAACGTGTGATCAAACATATTTTAAAGGGACTGACTGGTAATAGAGAACCTCCCATCCACGCAGGGCCTTCTAAAGGTATCCGAAATCCTTCGGCTTTTCCACACTTTGTCAGGCTTACACTACGACAATATTCTTTCGATTTTTCTATGATCTTAGACAAAAACAAATTAGGACACGGCAGGGACTTGGAAGGTAAAAAATGAGTTTTCAATAATTAAATTCTATTCAGTTTATTTATATAGCACCAATCATAAAACATGTAATCTCAAGGAACTTTATAAGGACAATTTAAGCAGATCATACTGTCAGATTGGTAAAAAATATTTCTATATAAGTAAAACCAGCTGACTGCATTGAGTCACTTACTTTTAGAAACTCCTCTAGGATGAGTTTAAGCTTGCATTTTGTCACTGACTCTCCCTTAACAATAGAAGTCAAAATAGTTTGCAGTGAATTTGATTTATGTCCTATTTACTCTGATTCCCCTAAGTTACACAGCAAAGCCCAATGCTTTGGACACACAACACCGTTTTCTCTATCCTATTAAGAAGTAGGTCCATCTACACCGACAATAGCCCTCAGTCCCATGAATACATAAGGCAGGCAGAAATGCATTGTTGCAAGAGAATGATATGATTTCTCATATGCAGTTTGCCATAAATCATATAGTGGAGATTGGAAGGAAGTTGCTGTATTTGATTGAGACAAAACATTTGGCCTATGGAAAACACTGTTAGAAAAAAATGGACATGGCACAGCATGATGACACAACATGCCCATAGAAAAATAAAGTAATGGCAGCCTCATGCTTGGGGATTCTGTTACAGGCCCAAAAACGCTCCCCTTCCAGCAGGACCAGAACTCTAAGTCATGGTCAAAGGAAAAAGATTCCAAATTTGATATTTACCAAAATCTAATATAAACACAAGAAAAATATTGCAGGAATTGTCAGAAATTCCTGTTTTCCTTCTACTTCATTAAATTTAATAACACTTACAATTAAGTGCCTAAATCTTTGATTCCAAAATAAGAAAATATGGCAATGCCTTGATGTAGGTAAATACTTTGCAAAGCACTGTGAAAATCATATATGCATGACTTAAAACGTCACACTCAAGTTGGCATGTTCCTTCATAAGTTTGAGAAACTAATCAAAGCTCTTATCTGCTTGATATTGATTAATCTTCTAGTGTAATTGTAATCTTCTTCTATTGTTTTATGTATTTCATTATGGGGACACATCCAGGTATCGACCAGGACCCCCTCGACTGCACAATAATGAGCCAGATGATCTTCTTCCTGTGTTATAACATCGAAACTCCAATCAGATTAAGGTACATTGGCCAACCAACATTCCGGCCCCCCCAGGCAGCTCTGCTGTAATGCTAGTGGTGCGACGTTAATGCAAATCATGCAGCAGGATCAATACTGCTCTATCATAGGGTATGATCAGGTGACAAGCAGCGCAGCAGGTGACTAGATCAAATAACATAATAAAGTGAGTATTTCTATCGATCGCTGGTGCCAGGCAGTAATAAAGAACAAGGAGCAATCACAGTTTGCAAAGGGAGACAGAGTGTGTGGCGAAGCAGATGGCAGGGCTTGGTAGGGTGGAGCTGATGAAACAGCAGATGTATTGCTTCTCCAGTACCGATTACCTGAATTAAAACAAATGACTGGGGGGTTGCTGCAGGATGTGGCGGAAAGTGGCTAAAGGAGATGATTTTTTTCCTCCTACCGGTCCGCAAAGGCTCAAACACCCACTCACTTCTTTAAAGCAAATGGCTGCTTTATTATTGGCACTTCGTAAGCTGTAGATTGGTTGAAATATTTGATACATCCTGATAGAAAGAGAATTTCCTCCTAATGATGATTTGGGGTCTTATATCTATGCAGCAGAAGACGAAAGTTTCTAAAGAACAAAAAAAACAAAACAACTGCTGAAGAGACAGCCGATATTTTTCTTCAAAGGAAAAGTGGCTTTCCCCCACTACTCCAAATTCGTCAAAAGAAAGTATAAAATATAAATATGAATATTATTCTTTTCTTTTCTTGTCCAGACTATAATAAAAGGCCTGGTGACTGCATTAAACATAGAAAGAAACACCTTAGATTTGAAGATGACTATAAATAAGCAGCTATGATCTCCACATCAAGACATCAACCCAACTCTTTCATAGTTCCACTAAAGACCTTAAGGGTTTTATATACATATATATACAGATATATATATATATATATATATATATATATATATATATATATATATATATATATATATATATATATATATATATATATATATATATATACACACTCACCGGCCACTTTATTAGGTACACCTCTCCAACTGCTCGTTAACATTTAATTTCTAAGCAGCTAATCACTTGGCGGCAACTCAGTGCATTTAGGCATGTAGACATGGTCAAGACAATCTCCTGCAGTTCAAACCGAGCATCAGTATGGGGAAGAAAGGTGATTTGAGTGACTTTGAACGTGGCATGATTGTTGGTGCCAGAAGGGCAGGTCTGAGTATTTCAGAAACTGCTGATCTACTGGGATTTTCCCGCACAACCATCTCTGGGTTTACAGAGAATGGTCCGAAAAAGAAAAAACATCCAGTGAGCAGCAGTTCTGTGGGCGGAAATGCCTTGTTGATGCCAGAGGTCAGAGGAGAATGGCCAGACTGGTTCGAGCTGATAGAAGGGCAACAGTGACTCAAATAGCCACCCGTTACAACCAAGGTGGGCAGAAGAGCATCTCTGAACCCACATTATGTCGAACTTTGAGGCAGATGGCCTACAGCAGCAGAAGACCACACCGGGTGCCACTCCTTTCAGCTAAGAACAGGAAACTGAGGCTAAAATTTGCACAAGCTCATCGAAATTGGACAATAGAAGATTGGAAAAACGTTGCCTGGTCTGATGAGTCTCGATTTCTGCTGCGACATTTGGATGGTAGGGTCAGAATTTGATGTCTACAACATGAAAGCATGGATCCATCCTGCCTTGTATCAACAGTTCAGGCTGGTGGTGGTGGTGTCATGGTGTGGGGAATATTTTCATGGCACTCTTTGGGCCCCTTGGTACCAATTGAGCATCGTTGCAACGCCACAGCCTACCTGAGTATTGTTGCTGACCATGTCCATCCGTTTATGACCACAATGTACCCAACGTCTGATGGCTACTTTCAGCAGGATAATGCGCCATGTCATAAAGCTGGAATAATCTCAGACTGGTTTCTTGAACATGACAATGAGTTCACTGTACTCAAATGGCCTCCACAGTCACCAGATCCAATAGAGCATCTTTGGGATGTGGTGGAACGGGAGATTTGCATCATGGATGTGCAGCCGACAAATCTGCGGCAACTGTGTGATGCCATCATGTCAATATGGACCAAACTCCCTGAGGAATGCTTCCAGCACCTTGTTGAATCTATGCCATGAAGAATTGAGGCAGTTCTGAAGGCAAAAGGGGGTCCAACCCGTTACTAGCATGGGGTACCTAATAAAGTGGCCAGTGAGTGTATATATATATATATATATATATATATATATACTCTACACATTGCAAAGGAATTTCCTTGCCTGCCCCCATTTAGATTAAAGCGCTGTCAGATCAGCATGCTGCTGACAAATTGTCCCCTAAAGCCAAGTGGCACAATGTGAATTTTAATCACAGCTGGCCAGTCCACAGCTTCAGACATGGTGCTCATCATAATTCTATATGATTTAAAATGTACCGCCGATACTGTATATTGTCATGTTAACATACAAAAAAATGGCCAAAAAGTTATAGAAATGTGTAGATCTGTGTTTATAATTGTCATTTTCTACTGTACCACAGCATAGCAGCGGGAGTATGAGTAAGCAATGGTTAGCTGCTCCCATTCTGAGGGCAGAAGTAGGCCAAGGGAAGAATTAGGGTTATAGTCTCCTCTGAGAGTCTGTATGTGTGGATGGGAATGTGCGTTCGTTCAGTCAGCTGCGTGTGTGTTATCTCACTCTCACAGTACGACATGACACTATGTCAAATAAATGATTATGAATTACTTTAACCATCCACTGAAGTGAGCGAGTAAAACAGTTTTACTACACAGAAAAATCCTATGGGAATATTTGCTCCACTTTTGATTCTCTAAATGTGTTTACAGTCCTCTTAAAACTTAAAAGTAACCAAGATTACAACATGTAGAAAGTCATTTTAAGTGAAGCAATATTTTCCCTCTGTAAATTGTTGAAAAAAAAATTACCTTTAATTTATTTGTATATATATATTTTTTTTTAGAAAAAAAGGAATAGTAAAATCTTTTCCAGTAAGATCCTGATACCATGCATGTTCACCACAAAGGAATTATATTTGACAGATTGCTGTGGATGACTCTAACATACAGTAAATACCATCTAACACAAGATATATTTATGGATCACACAGAAGGCTGCTCATAATGAGCCTGGTAAGGTTGGCAGTTTTCTCATGTTAAAACTGAGTTTTCCTCCCCACTGCCGCTGCATGTATCCTCAGTGTGAGATTGCTGAGTTAATTACTTTCAGATATTTTCTCACTTATCAAAACATCTGTCTTACTTGAAAGGCACTGGTTCTTATATTTTTCCATTTTGAAGAGACATAAATATCTGTGTCAGGGGACAGGAAGTCACTGACCTCTAATCAAAGGTTCTTAGGATCTGTGATCTACTTAATAAAGTTAAAATAAAACGATAATTTCATCAACATAATAGTGTGTCACTGTTACGTATTTTAATTGGGGCACAAGCCGTGATTTTGAAATAAAAAATGGATCTGGCTCTCAGTGATAGATTGTTCACTGTATAAATTATCACAGACTATGAAAACAGTACCTATTTTTAAGATTGTATTCCTTATAACTGCTTGAAAACTGGGGTTGAAGTTGTGTGTTTCTTTTCTAAGCATCTTTTCAAGAAATGTAATAAAACTCAAAAACTAGAGGTAACTTAATTATTTCTAATGTGAAAATTACCAGCGCACGTTTCAAAATTCGATTCAAGCTTAAGTGCATTTCCTTATGTATCCTGTGTGAGACCTGAAACACCTAAAGATATTTAAAAGCCGAAAGGCATTTGGTCTCTGAGTCAACAAAAGACTGCATGTTTAGCCAGGAGCAAGATGATGGGTGAGTTGTGGGCCATGTTTCATTAGTTCAGGGTGAGTGGGACAGGATTTAATGTGATGTACACTCAGCATGGGGCAATTAGGGAAGTAAACACAAGTAAACACACACAGCTGTTGTGGGATTGTTGCTGACTGAATTAGAAACATTGAGAGAAATGGGTTACCGTCCTGCAGGGGTCTAACTGCAAACTCCGAAACACGCTCCTTGGAACAGTTCCAGTCTTCATTAAAGGAAAGCAACTTGCAGTCTCTTTGTGCACATATCGATTCAATTCTTAGCTGTTCCAGGTTATAAATTGTTTCTAAAAACTGAAAGCTAGATGTTGTGTAAAATGACCGTTAACGGTTGGTTTTAAAAATGACTGTAACACGGACGGCGTTATAACTCCTGAAAACGTTGGAGTTTGCTTAACTCTATGTGGAAACAGGCTATAATATAATATTATTTTTCTGATTACGTCAGGTAGAAGTAGCCTACAAGCAAGCATTTGCTGTTTTGAACAGAAAACTTTGATAACAAAAATCTGATCAATTGAGTATTAAGATCACTGAGTGAATTCTAATTAATTTATTATGCATCTGTGAGGCAGAAGATAAAAGCAACTTAGGCAAATACTGTTTTGTAGTTGTCATGGGCATAGTTTAGGTGTCTATTTAGATAATTATCTCATAATTATATGCATAAATTCATATATCTCAAAACAGGAATTGGATTTCAGAAATTAAGTAAAAAAACTGGACAAAAACAATGAACTATGATAAAAAATAAATAAAAAAAGGCTGAGAGGCACTGAAAATCCGCCTAGTCTGAAGCCTAGAGATTTTCTGCTAGATTAGATCTAATTCCCTGCAGACGGATAAGTTGAGACAGTCCGGTAGAAAACTGCAAAGAGATGGATGTTACATTTTATGATAGATATTCTCATTTTCAAAAATAGGACATCATCTTCCAGTATTTCAACTTAGTCTGGAGAGGATAATGTGATATGTTGCAGGACAAGCCGTGCTGTGTATGGTCAGCTGGAAAATGAAGATTTCCACAGAAAAAATATGTCTTTCTTGGTATTGAAAGGTTATAATAATGATTGTAAAATTAGGTGAAAACAGTAAGCTTAGAAATATGAGGTTGCACACTTTGATGGGAAGTTATAAGAAACAGCAAGAAATAAACACAAATATTTTTTTTCCCCTGTTGTACCTGACAGCTAAAGCTCAAAAGCTAAAAAGATTTCTTAGGAGATCAAACATTACAGAACAACCATTAAGAGATAAGTTAAAAAAATCAATCTAAGTTAAAAAGGAAAGACTAAGAAACAAAACTGTGATTAAGAGAAATTGGCTTTTCAGGAATGAAGGAACAAGATATTTCTGCAAATACTGACACTTTACTTCACACCGTATTTAATAATCCGATTTCTATCTAAACTTAGACTCAGACAACTTTAATGTCATTTTGTATACACAGAATGCATATGAAACGAAATTTAGTTTTATACAGTTTTGAAACAGTAAATGAGGAGCAGCTTGGCAGTGAAATTAAATGAACATTTCTAATAATTATAATATTACCATGATCAAATCTGCAATTTTAAATAATTGTTGAATATTCATTTTTCAACAATAAAGTAAAATACATTTTTATTTACAAAAAAAGAGGTTAGAGCAATAAAGTCACCAAATGTAATCGGCTGGAAGGAGCCAGCCAGACAGATACCAATTTGTTTTTGTTGTTTTTTTGTAAAATGCATCAAGTCTGAAACTCAAAGGAAAAAACCCATTAGCTAATTATCCTGCTTTTGTGACTTACAGTTCAGCGATGATGTAACCTTCCTCCACAGGGCTGCATCTGACACCTGCCACCTCCACGTTGTCCACCATGTCTGAGAAAGCAAGACCAAGGTTTGTGCCATGGATGGTCACCCGAGTGCCACCCTCTGGGGGTCCAGCTATTGGAGTCACCTAAAGGACACAAAAAAGCAATTTGTCAAAAGAGTTGTGCATTGCTTTAATTATCACAAAATACAGAATGCATATTTTTTGTAAATGCTTAATACTTTGCATGTGTTAAGGGATTACAATACTCTCCTTACTTCTTAAAGTAAGGAGAGTATAGTCTAATAGGCATGAAACACTGGTCTTCAGCTAAAGAAATATTTTGTGGCCACCTTTCCTCAGAAGTTTAATGTTTACTGGGGATTTTTACTGTCTTCCTGTGGCTCAAACCAAGCTGAACGCAGTGTTTTTCATTGCAAACATGCCCGCTGAGGAAGATGAGGAAAACTATCCAGTTTTTCACCTGATCAAAACTTGTTTGTCACCAACAGAACAGTCTGAAACCTACTGCTGTTTGCCAAGGTGCCGCTGTGAGGCACTGAAACTGTGCCGCACTGGTCTGGCCACTGTTTTGAACATTCCTTAGAGACCTTTTAAACTTAGTCTAATAAAATGGGGGATGTGTCTATCATTTACCTTGTGCTTAGTTTCAGTAGTGTGTAGTGTTTGCATAGTTATTAGATATAATTATACAGTAATAAGGATTATTACACCCGGGGTACTCTGTTATAATTTATAAAGTGAATGATCTATCACTCAGAGCCAGATCCACCCCTTTTGGTTACCAATTGAAGAACACAGACACTTTTCTTTGGTGATTGTTAATAACTCTGCTGATAAACATAGTCTTATTATTAAATGGGTGAAAGAAAACTAGATTTTAACAGCCAGTCCAGAAGTCTAACCTTGGATAGAAGACTAAAGAACTCTGGTGAGTAAGCAGGTTTAAGCTATAATAATTGAACTAATAATCATTAATTGGTTTTACCCTTGATTTGAATGACCTATTAAGTAACCTCGACTAGATTCTAGTTATTCTAGTTATTTATAATCTGCTTGTAAAAGTAAACAACACATTGATGCTCATGCACATCGGACTAACGATGCTGATCTGAACGCCAGGTTTGGGAATAAGAGGTTTAGTTGTAAGCAGCACTTTAGCTAGAGTTGGCTTGCCGAGATCTTTGGATCCCTATTTAGGTTGTTTACTTTTTAGACCTCAAAGCTTCTGGTCTAACTTGGATAGCTCATCCTATAAATCTTCACTTTGTAAACTCATTCTTAACATGGTAATTTTGCTTTAATTTCTTTTCACTCAGACGATGAGTAATGATGCCTGGTTTTGGCTGTCCAAAGGTTGAACTTTATCATTATCTCTGGTTAGTGTTTCCAGGTGCCTTATGTTCACTCTTTTCTCACTTTATTTTTCATTTTTGACATGAAAGTGAATAAATGATGTATTTCCCATTTAAAAGTAAACCACTAAGAAATTTCTTTATTGTTTCTTACAAATAAAGATAGATTAGTGCAATGCTACTTCACCAGTTATTTACCTCACTCACATCGCACTCCAGCCTGCACTAAAACAACAACCAGTTATTAAGAATCCCTTTAATGGACACTAATTAAATAAAATGAAATGCACAAGAAATAAAAGGGATTAACAGCACCCTGGATAAATGCTTGATCAGCATCTACTCCTGTTATCATTAATGGCTAATCTAACAAGGGGCATTATTAATGGCTACTGCAGACCACCAACTCATAAACTGCAATATGGCTTCCCAGCATGACCTTGGCACAGTGTGGCAAAGTGCCTTCTGTGCTGCAGAAATACATTAAGAACTCCACTTGGCATTCACCCAGCCCTTCAAACAAACAAACAAACAAAAAAGACTGATTGAGAAAAAAACAAACAAAAAACACAAGAATGTATAAATGCTGCTTGTCAGAGAGAGAAAGCGTAAAGGACAAACAAAAACTTAAGAAGACAGGGGTTGTAGCTTGGCTGTGTGCATCTGCTAGTGCAATGTAAACAATCAATATGTTATTACTGGCCATTCATCCGAAAACACAAAACCAACACGTAGTTTTACCCGATCGCTGCTGTGCCACTCTCCCCTGTACACCCAATGGATCTTTGTGGCTTCCCTGTGGGACGCCAGCGTTGTAATCTAGCAACAGTGGACATTATTTGTCTGGATGTAGAGTAACAGTGTCACTGCATTGCCTTAGGCATCTCAACACATTAATCTTTTAGTAATGTTGGGACATGGAGGATATGGAAGGTCGGAGAAACAACATAGCTTAAGTATATCATCTTTTCAAGTAGAATTAATGAGGTTTACACAAGCATTATAGTGTCCAGAGAAAACAGATAGAGGTCTGGGAGTAAGTTGGGTGGTGCCGTTGGTGAGAGACTCAACCATTCTGTCCCATAAGCCAAGATGGGTAACAGGTGAGACAGACTTTGTTTTGTTATACCAAAGGCGGGAATGCTAAAAGCTTGAGATATCTCTTTTCTACCCTCCCGTTTGCAATGGAGCCTTTCATATGGTGGAAAAAGAAAAGTAAGTCTAATCCATGCATGAAACTGATTTGACTGAGCTCGCCATTGGCAGACAGAGCCTTGATTCATCAGGATCACAGAAAATCAGCCACTTCAAAGGCGCACGCCACCAGTGTCTCCAGGCTGCAAGCCTCTTTGTCTCAGCATTGCTTGTATACAAAAAGGGGCTAAATCTAAAAAGGATCCTTTCTGCAAAATATTCTGATTTGATTGACTATAAATCAGATTCTAATTGCTTTTTAAAAAGGAAGGAATATAAGAAGATGATAATCTGTTTGGCAGGTCATCTCTGAATCTAATGGTTTATTTTATTACATTGTCAACAGTACCTACAGTCATTATGAACCTCTTCCCATTTACTGTACAACCAAATACATAATTTTTACATATTACGAGGTCTTTATATGACAAACCAGCACAAAGGACAATTGTAACGTTGAGGAAAAATTATACAGGCTTTACCAACTTTCTTTTTTTCTTTTACAAATTAGTACCTAAGAAATTATAGAATGCATTGGTATTGGGGAGTCAACAAAAATCTATAGTTTTTAGAGCTACCTTTGGTTGCCAAATAATCTGCACAAAAAGCTCAAGCTCAGGCAGTTTGGATTGTCTCCAAACAGCAAATTTAAGTTTTAAATTTCAAGATTCTTAATAGGATTTAAATGTACACTTGAGTGGACCATACAAACCATCTGGAGATTTTTAAAGCAATCAGTCTAGTTCAGCTCTGACTATATAGTATGTTTATAATTGTTTACCTTTGTCAAAGGTATGGTGACTTTTTATTTCAAATGAGAAAAAAGCTTCCCACATCATGAAACTGCCGCTGCCATGTTTAACTGTGGGGATTGTGTGTTTAGGCTAATATGATGTGTTCCTTTTCTACTATGTATGTTGTATGGAGTCAAACCTCAATGATTGTTGTGTCCACTTACAGCCAGTGACAAACTGCAGCTTGTAACTTATGTGGCATCATAACAATAATAAGTTTCCTCAGAAAGCTGTGGCGTGTATGAGCCGTAACATTCTTCCATTTCAGCTGATGATCTTTACATTTCCTTGAGAGTTATTGTATGCCTCTGGACTGCTTTTCTGATTGATTCTCGCCTTGTTCAGCCTGCCAGTTGAGTTAGTTGGTCATAACTTGGTCTGCAGTTGTGACCTGCTTTCCTTCTTTTAGTTAATACAGTGACCAGATCTTAAGAATAGAATAGAAAATCACCTTATTGTCCCACAATGTGGAAATTTATGGGGTTTACAGCAGCAAAATGATTATAGAAAAAAATGTTCACACTAATATGGACCTTAGAAAATAAATCTATGTATGCTTTCTTTTGAATTCTATAGAAATTCCTCCCTGACCTGTCCAATGTGCTTCTCTGTGTTTATAATGCTATTTATTCATAAAGTTCTTTTAAATTTGGCTTTTTTATAGCTTGTGCAAAAATGTATTGTAGACCCAAATGCCAGTGGTTAGTTAAATAACGTTTTAAATCTCACATGCTTGCGATGTAGTATCTTACTTGAAAGCAAAGATCTTCTAGTTTCTTGAGGTATGTGTAAAACCTCTGTAAGTTTAATATAATTTGACAGATTTAAAACATGTCCAAACAAGTTGTGACAAAATGTGGGAAAGTTCGAGCTGTATGAATATCTTTTTAAGGGACTGTATCTGAGGTAAAGTAACATGTGATTTCTTCTGCCAAACAGTAACTTACATGTTTTTCTCACCATGCAGACTTTCAGACATGCATGCACCCCCTGTTGCCCTTATTCCCTTTTCTCCCACCCAGTGCTGCCATTCCACGCTCCCAGTGTAATCCTTTTACCAGCCCTGCTGCTGCCTGTGTGGCATTGTCACACTGTCAATGGAGGGTAATTCCCAGCTAACAGCAAGCGTGCTTACACAGTGCTCTTCCTGCTTCCTATTAGTTCACTTTCTCTAGTCTAATTTATCTCCTTTAAACACAGAGCATCAGATTATTGGCCCCCAATTTCCTTTGACATTCCATCGTAATTTCCCCAAAAGCATAATGCCAAGAGATTGTCTAAAGTGAATAAAGACTCTTTTAAATCTTCAACAAAGAAAACATTTCAAAAGAAATACTTTTTAGGAAACTATACATAAAAGTTAGAGAGGGAGGAAGAAACAGCCTTCTGATGTGAACAGCCTGGGGCTGACTGTCAGTGTGGTCTTGACGTATTAAGCTGAAGTAATTGTAGGAAAAGATGTGCTGATGCAGCTATGAATAAACTCAATACACACAGTAGAGAGTGACACACCACTTCAAGTGCCTTCAGACCATGCAAGTCAGACATGTCATTGCTTCAACACTTGCTGATTTCTGCAAGAAAATTCAGAAATAGCATTTAATCATTGCACCTATCATTAAAAGTTAGCATATCAGCACTATTTCTCATGTTCCTGTTATTTGAAAAACACAAATTTCTCATTTTTTTTTGCTTTTTTTCCGGGTTTCCAATCCTTTCACATTATATTTAGCTTAGATATACAACCAAATTTGACACGGTTTAAAGCTTGCAGCTAATCTAATTGTCTTTAGCCTCTACTCAGACTAATTTCAGCATGTCACGCTTAATTGTGAGTAGAGCTTAATGGGGTTGATAAAACGGTGCTGGTCACTTTTTCCTCCACAAGCTGCATCCTAAATTCTTTACGAGGTCTTAAATGTCTAGTAGAGAAGCTGAGAGATATGGAGTGGAAAAATGCAGGGCTTTAGGTGCATGTGTGTGTGTGTCTACGGGGGACAGAACCAGTGTTGATTCTATTATAGAAGATCTACATACAGGCCCAGACACATTACCTGGCACCACTGTTAAAGTTGTATAAAAAGTAATTTAAAATTCAGAAAAATCTTAACATTACTTTGGGTACTTTTATATGGTACGATGAAGACAATTTTTTCATGTTGAAAATATTAAGCAGAAATTCTTTATCTATTACAATCACAAGGTTGGACCAAACAGAGACTGGTATTTACATATAAACAATCCTTCTAGATTGTCTATGATTTATGTCTAAGGAAAACAGACACAGATCTCTGTCTAGTCAACTGCTCTTTTGGAATCTTGGTCCTTTGTTCTGTATCATTATCCTGGTGGAAGAGTCGATGTCGATTCATCTTTAGTTTGCAGGTTAAATCTACTAGATTTTTATTTAGGGTGTATTAACACCAGAAAAGGCTTTTGGTCTGCTTGTTTTCGTCCAGACCATTAGTAGATTATTTTGTTGATTTGGTCCTGCTTTGATTCAGGCTGTCCGATTTGCAAATGGACGATACCTCACAGCAAAGCTGGACGTGCAACAGTTGTTGCTCCTATTGCTCTAAAAATAACCGTTGCAGGAGACAGCTCTTTTTTTATATCTATACTGTTATTACCGCTGCAAAAACTTTTGTAAGTGGGAGGATGTAGATTTAGAGCCATTTAATTTTTTATTTTGTGATGATACTACGTTTACCATTATGGTGGATCGGTTCCTTGCCCAGTTTGTTTTCATAACGGAATTTAACTACACTACAGTCGTTCTAGATGCGGACAACCTGAAAATGTAGGTCTGGTGAATGTAGTTTACTGGCCTTAAGTTACAACTACACAAAAAAGTCTGGATCAAGGGGCTGACTCAAGCTCTGGTTCGTTTAAAATAGAGATGCACCAATCCATTTTTCCCACAATCTAATACAATACCAATACATGGGCTTTGTGTTGGCCGATATCCCAAACCGATTTATTATTGCTGTTGAATAAATTAACTATATAATGTACTGTGTGAGTAAAGGCATCACACTTGACATAAACATTGTTAAAAAGGTAACAAATCAACACAGTTATAAATCATTACCAGCTGCTGTATATTCTGCGAACTATGATTTAATCAGTGTTGCAATCATAAAATTGACGCCACCAGATTGCTGTTACTGTACTGCTATGTATAATAGCAATAAAAATAGAAATGACTGGATCGAAATGCTTGATTGACATCATTCTTCCGATATACAATGCAGCTAATTAGTCAATATCGGTGTCGATATCTGATATTGGTGGATCTCTGGGACGTCATGCATCTAACAACATTGTGGCAGCATTTGTAAGATTAACAGACCAACACTATCATAGCTCATCCACCACATTCAAAATTAGCATGATTTGCTTTTTCACATTCCATCTCATCAAACCGAGAGGTTTCCATTTAGCATCCTCCACATATTTTTGTTGGTGATTATAGGACAGATCATTTTTTCCCCCCCAGGTATGTCCCATAAACCATCAGTTCCAATATAGATCGCTTCTTATGTCAGCTAGAGATAAAATTAGGCCAGAAGACGCTAACCTTTGCTGTGGCTCTCCAACAGCAAGCTTTAGAGATATTTTTTACAACTTTTAGTGACTTCAAAGTGTTTAGTGGCGAGGAAAGAAGAAAATCTAGATAAAGGCCTTCTATGCTTTTTGCTGAGCAAAATACTAAAAAACAAGCCAGGAAAAACAAGAGGAAGCAAAAAGAAAAAAACAAATCTGAAGATGACAGTTTTGTTTCCTAAGGCTACAGACCAACATTTATAAAACCTGTCACTGGGAGGCAGGGCAGCCTCTTCACTCTGCCTTAAACTCACAAAGACGCCCTGGTCAAAGCCTACTGAGCAGACACCCTTTATGTGCCTGTCTAACCCCCAGCCTCATTTGATGTTGTTCCCACTGCTGTTAGTGGGAGCTTACATCTCTTCAATATTAATGGACCATGGTGGGAGGCACCCTGGTACTTAATAGAAACATTAATTATTTAAAAGGTCTATCTTGTTTTAGGCGCATCTACTAATGTGCTAGTATGTATACAAATCAGCTCATGATGGGGCTTTGGTGCATACAATCACAACCAAATTTATTAATAAATTCAGCCCACCGGGGGGATGTCTGCATCTTAAAGAAACTGTAATCAATGAGAGACAAGAGGGGGGGTTCAGGGCGGAGCAAACTTCACTAGCAATGAAAAGGAAAAAATAATCGGTGTGTCTGTGTTTGAAGTACATGCTCTGAGCTGGTTTTGCACCCTACAGTCACAAAGAAATCTGACTTGAGATATCTCAAAGCAGCCCTCCTCATAGTTTCATAGCCTTCCCAAAAACCTCAAAGAGAAAACCCACCCCTTAAAAGACTGGCTTCTTTAAAAAAAAGGGCAGAATTCAATTTTTACATTTTTTTACTAATGACTTTCAGGTAAAATTGTTTACCAATTAAACTAGCTTTAACAAAACTGCAGATAAAATGTGTTTCATTTCCTTAGTTGCTTATTGATTTTTCGAATTCACTCCAATAAGCTTAAGTCCGTCAGGCTTTTCCAACAAGGCTTACACAAACATGATATTCTCTGTAAATATTTGCGCCATGTTAACAAGGAAACAATTATTGGAAATATCTACCGTGACACCTTGTCCACAAAGCAACAGCTTTAATCAATAGACCACTGAATAACACCAATGATCCAACATTTCTGCACTAGCAACCTTTTTTGAAATATGCATCTAATTTTTTTAATACAAACTTTATAAATTGCCCTTTATGTTAATAATATTCCTAAAAAAAATCAGCATTTCTATTAAATAGCAAATCTCAGATTCCTTTTGGATGGGGGTAACAGCTGGTGGGTACCTAACCTACTGTCAGTAAATGCAAGGGGCTGAGAACAGAAATGTTCCCTTGTTTTATCCCAAAAGGTATTTTGGTCCAGCTAAAGTCCCAAATAACAGACATTACGATGTAAAATGCATGCAATACAGACAAACAATAAATAATAACAAATAACAAAGCATTAACAAAGCATTATTGGAGGTTACCACTTTAAACCATGTAATTATTGGTTCTCAAAAGTTTAAATTAACGAAGCATTGCTGTAAAGAAGAGAAAATTCTTTATGGTAATAATTATCAATTACATAAAAATAAAATCAGAAGAAGACGGAAAATAGGAGCGATTTGTGGTCGGGGCGAAACTTTTGAAAAGAAAGTAAATGTTTAGGTCTTTTTTACAAAAAGAAATAAATAAGATTAGCAAATCAATTAAGGTCCTTGTTAACTTAGGTTTTAATTGGCTAGAGTTTGATCTAAGTGTGTGGTGGTGAGGTAGGATGTTGGATAAATCTATGTGGAGGCAGAGAGGTCTGGTGGGTTAACCACAAAGCACTGGTGTGTTACCAAGCCTAATTAAATAGTCAGTCCCTACTGGCCCGACTCCTCGGTGACAGCGAATGCACCAGTGTGGAGGAGAATGTGGTCTGAGCAAGCAAGGGGTCCAATTATGGAAAAGTGTAAACTGCTTCCAGATCATGACCCAGGTGTTGCTGAGGTGGAGGATATCGTACTAATGGGCGGGGCTTTTGACATGTTAGGGTTGAGGAGAATGACAAGAATAGAGCTGTCACTCATACATATGATATGAGTGGCAGCTCTGTGATCTTATATATACATTTATATAAACCCTGGCCACTTTAAGGAATAGTTATTTAGACTTTTGATTGCAAAGTTCTGTTGCCAACTATTTCTCTGTGCCAAAGTTACTTTCAAAGACCTGATTTAACCTTGTAGGAAGACAAAAAGAGAGAAAAAAATTAAGTCTATGAGGAGTCATCTGTACCGACTGCAAAAAGACAAAGCAGATGTCAAAACAACAGCCCTTTAAAACTGAATTTCTCTGTTATATGCGAGTTCTCCCCCACTTTGCCCTTGCCAAAATCATGAAGGTGAAGTTAACTCTGAGCGTGACACATTCAACCACATAAACAATTAGGTGCACATTTCTTCCTCGCAATTAGATAAAGTCAGACAAAAGGCTGTCAGACACGAAGCATTTAAAGATCTTGAAGAAGCAGGTGCAGAACCGCTGAGGGAATCTAAGTGAAGGTTTATTCTTATTCATGTTGGGTCCAGACTAAACAGGAGAAGAATGGAATATCTTACAGTTTTTTATAAAGTAATTTGGATATTTAATAGGTAAGTAGTTCTACATGTGTCAGAGCAAATATGTGCATCTATTTTGAGCTCAAATTCAGTGTTGTCTCCAAAGATGAAGAAAGCAAAACCTGTTTAAAGCACAGATATGACCTAATTTATGACCTAATTTCCTTTCAAATATATATAAAAAAAAAATATATATATAATTAACTGTGCCTAGTATTACTAACCTACTCAAGGAATGTCCATGGCTAGAGAACTATTTGGTAAAAGGCTTTTGAAAACTTTGAAGCTGCTGAAACTTAATTTTATCTACATAAAACTACAAATTTCAGTTTTAATGATTTTGATTCATCACAAAGACCAGAGGTTGGATTAAAGGTTCATCAAACCAGAGGGCAACCAACCTAAACATGCGTAAACTATACAAGTAATAGTTCAGGCCTTAATTCAAGAATGTATCTTTGGCAGGATGGGAGTATTATTCTTACAAAGTCTGCTTTGTCAGTCTGACTGAGCTTGATCTATTCTGCAAAGGAAACATTTTAATCTCTAGGGGAGCAAAACAGATGTAATATCGCCCATAAACATTTCAAGTTGTTCGCCAAATGAACTAACTCTGAGGGGTTGAATGCATGCCACACTTATCAGATTGTTGTCACATGTGTACAAATGTGAAAACCATAAAATGTCTTTTACTTTATAATGATGCATTGTTCCGTGCCCATCTTGAAATAAATTCTCACCAAAGAAAACTGAAACATGTGGCTCAAACAGGTCAACGTTTGAACTGCTTCCTGCTTTTGCAAAGCATTTAAATGTCACATTACAGGATGATCTTCACTGATGGAATATGGAGGTCTAAAGGTCCAGGTTGCAGCAGAAGCAGACTAATAGACTGACTGCAGCCTTTTCCCAGTGGGCAGGCAAGAGGGACAGAAAACTGATTATCAGTGCAAACCTCAGTGATGCGTGGGTTGGTACACTTCACGTTCTTGGTGGACAGGTTGAGCCAGCGAGTGGTGTAAGGGTTGATGAGAGGGCAGTGATGTCGCAGCGTGCACCTTCCCTCTCCGCTGCACCAGCCACACTGGAACTTCCTGTCTGCCTTCAGGCACATGCCACAGCTGTCTCTCTGGGCTGCACACTTGTACAGATGCACTGGGGGATAAAGCAAGAAACACAGTAAATATGAAACAGTTGAGTGTTTTTAATTTGTTATTTTAAGCAAAGCTGACATCTTGCATGCTGTAAGATTACCTCTTCTGTAATGGAAATTGTTTTAAAAAAGAGAACTCATAAAAAGAGTTGAAGGAGATTCGTTTGCTTATTTCTACCTATTCTAAAACACACACTGTTCTTACCTTGTATATTCTCTGGGTTGTCAATAATAAAGTTGCCATTCCACACCACTGAAAAATCCACAGGCAGCTCACTGATCCTCATCCCCTCGTAGAGATACTGGAGGCCAGAGGCAGCGAAGCAGAAAAAGAAAGAGACGGAAGTGAAGATCACAATGGAAGCGAGACAAAAAAAGGAGGGAAGATTTCAATGGGAGGTCTGGGGATTGGAATCCCTGTGGGTTCTTGTATAGCAGTAGCAGCAAAACGTCCTTCCTATGTTACAGCAAACTTACATCATCTCAATCGCTGAGCTAACACACAGGAACCACCCAAAAAAAAAAAAAAAGTGGGTCAGTTGGAAACATTGAACTTCTTTGGTTCTCTCGTTTGTAATTACCTCAGCTGCGTCTACCATGTCTGCTTTGAATAAGCCGTCACAGAAACACAAGCACATGCCTTATGCAGCTAGACTTACAGGAAGTAATGCATGGTATTCTTGCTTATACAGTGGTAATAGTTGGTCGAAGTTGCCAGCAATTAAAACAACCAGCAACATTAATTTACCTTCTCAAACAATGATTTTAGACTATTGCAACATTTAGCTAAATTCTCTGGTGGGGTCATAAACAATAAAGGTGATTAAGTAAAAAAAAAATTGAGAATTTAAAGAAAGGTATGCTCCTAAAATAGAAATAATAATAAAAATCAGGTTTGAAACATTTAAAGGTCCCTAACATTTCAGTTACAGTTTTCTATTTGGGTTCTCAGTTATGCTTTATTTATGTTATTCTGTGTTTGTCAAGATTTATTTAATTTTTCAATTCTCAAGGTTACTCTCCCTTGTTATTTCTTTCAGTTATCTCTTTTCAGCATTTTTGGTATTATTTATATCCTGGTCTAGCTTTAGTTGTAGTAATCAGTAAGACGTTCTTTTCCTAGCTACAGTTAGATCCTGTTGTTTTCCCTGGTTTTCCCCCCTAGAGTCCCATTCCTTTCCCCTTAGCTCCTTTCTGGTTCCTTCTGTCCACACCTGCTCCCTGTCAGCTGATTAGCCCATTTATTGCTCTATCTCCATATATGCACCACCTGTGTAGTTCCTCTTGGCTGTATTTTCTTAATTTCTTTATTTATGTTCATCGCAATTCTCTCCTCATTTTGGTTTCTAAGCTTTCTTCCTGTTCAGTTTGGGCTTATGCTTCTGTTGTAACTAACATTGTAATTTAACCTACAAGAACCCGTCTCTGCTTCCGCCTCTGCATTTCGGATCTTTACAAACATCCACCAAACCAGTCACAGACTTTAAAGTTTGGGCTGCTTGTGGAGTGTAGGTTAAACTAAAGATACAATTTTGTTTGTAAAAGTAGAAAAACCCAAGGCACTGCAATGGCACTACATTACAAAAAACACTGACACTGATGTAATTGCATTGGAGCATAACTCCTCCCTAAGCCAGTCTGTTCTTACAGCCTTGAATATCTGTTGAGTGCATTAATCTTTAAGGACGACCAGACCTTCATATCTGATCTCTTTGGCCTTCATCGTTTTTCTCGTTAAAAAAAGGAAAGCTGCACTTAGGCTTTATTTGCTCTATCAAGAAATTAGCAGTTTGTATTCTAAATTTGGTATGCTGTTGCTTTTATTATGTAACCAACAATCCAACTTTGAACAAGTCATATAAATTAGGTAAGTCTTCAAATGTTGATTTTTTTTTTCTGTAGATACTAAACACCTAAATACACCTAAATAAAACACTAAATGAACTATAATGACATCTACGGATTTCAAAGGACAGTGGAGTGATGCGTCTGTTAAACTCATTAATTTCCAAAATGTAAAAAGACGTTAAAATATATGTATGAGATTATATATGCATAAACATACTGAAGTGAACAAATTAGTAATAATGAATAAAAAACATGTGTAGTTTTAATATTAGTGAATTTTCGCCAATCTGTGTGAAACAAACAGCTCTGGTCTATGAGGACACAAAACCATTTGCTTTGTCTGCTTTATAAATCTACATAATGTGTGTTCGTTGCCCCTATTAGTATACTTAGCCATTTGTTTAATTGTCAGCAAATTACAGCAACACACTGAAACCCTATTTGTTTTATTGGACTATTTTAGGAGATTGTCTTTTATCTGAGCATTCAAAGAAAAAGGCAAACAGGTTTGCAACACAACTGGATTCGGAAATTTCACAATCAATGGACAATCTACATACAAATACTTTCAATTTTCAATTGTCTAAAAGCCAAGCCAAGACAACTGGCTAAACTAAGCAGAGCCTAAGCAAATGTTTCTCAGCCTACCGAGCTATTCTGGCACTGAACGCTGGAGCTGTTGAAGCGGAGGGCAGTAACTCGCTGGCTGACCCCCTGGATGTGGAGGACACATTCATAGCCTCTCTGGCCAGACTGAGGCTGTGGCAGGTTCTTGGCCTTTAGGGTGATTGGCTTCACCTCTCCTGCTGGGATCAGAATCTCCTCAGAGGGAACCAGCTGGGGACAGTCCTGGAGGGGGCAGAGAGCAGAAGAGTGTCAGCAAAAGACAAAGAGGAAATTGCATTTTGGTGTGAAGGTCACCAGCAAGGACAGAGGGAGATAACAGTCATGTGGTCATCATGAATAAGAAGAACTAAATAGATAAAGAGCAAGGATTGGAGCAGAAGTGGAGTGTCATTATTTTAGTTTAAAGTAGCACCACTACAATCAAACCCTTTAGAGCCAGAGCTGGGGAAGTTTCAAGCTGCTTCCTTCTCACAAGACTGACATGGTCAGAGTGACATTGTTAAGACTTGTTAAGCTCAGTCGCTCTGGGGATAATGGACTGTTAATTGCTGTTGCAGAGAACAAGAGCTCTGAATGAGAGGCAGCATTTTAGAAAAATAGAGGAGCTCCAATGGCTGTCTTTCTGAAGACATGCCCGGAGGCTGACAGAGAGCTGAAACACAGAGAGGGATGCAAGCAGAAGGAAACTGAGACAAGCTCTGTGTGTGGAGACAACACAAAAAAAGCAGAATTGATCCTCTTTTGTGTGCGAGTTTTGCACCAACCTCAGAGGTGTTGACTCGCCCCTCTTGGAAGGAGCAGCTGGACGGGTCATGGGTACACAGGTTGCGGTATTTGCACCAGTGGCAGCGGAAGGCACTGTTCACACATGACAGACACCTAAGTGAAGAAAAAAAAAACACAGACATGGACAAATGGTGAGCGGTTCACAGTCAAGAAGGGACAGGGAGTTTGCCAAAATGGGGGAAGTGCCACAAAGGAAATGAGTTCATGTCCCAAGTAGGAGCATGCTGTTTATGCTCCCTTTTTGCCTGGCACAGCATCTCAATCGCTGCAGGACCCAGATATGCCTGCATATATTTAGTGCTGCCATACATTCATCCATCGACGGCAGACTTAATATTAGTCCTCATAACCACAATCAGAAGGGGAGCAGCTGAGATGGAGGAAAAAACTTCAACTAATGACGACAAACAAAACTTTGGATCAGCTTGATCCTGCAATTACCATTAGCCCTGCATTGTTCCACTAGTTATGCTATAGCATGGGGACGAGTATTTCTGAGTCTGTTTGGATCATATTGAAGGTCAGCGGTGGAAGAAATCAACAAGTCAAAGAATTTAAGTAAAATTCAAATATCTTAGAACTCAAAAGACCAAGGAAATAAATCCACCAAATAAACTAGTGAATAAAAAAACTAATAAACTTGATTATAAATTCTGTATCTAAATCTTTGAGTTCTGGGGGATCATCTTATCTATTGGTATTCCCACACCCTTTATCACTGTAATGTGCAGGTTTTGTCTTGCGCCTGCACACTTCTAATATGTCTGTTTGCAGTAAGCTATAGTTTCAACCATTCATCGTAGCTCCACTGATCTTATTGTATACTTTCAAAATTTATGAGATGCAAGAAGTGAATTGGCTGACAAGTTTTAGAGAAGAAGAAGAGCAGGTAGAAACAGTGTTGCACCACCTTTATTAAAAACAGGATTTGGGTGTTTCTTAGCAACATTTCTGGAAAAAGCATTCACTATACCTTTAATTATCTAAATAAAACTGACTGAATAAGAAAAATTCACCTTTTTTGCTTGTATTTATATTTTGATTGCTTAAGTTTTGTTTTATTTTTATTACAGCTACAAGTTTTGCTTCTTTAGAGAACAAATACCCAAATAGATAAAAATGTTTTTTAGTAAAAACAAACAGCTCTTTTAGTGAGCATTTATTTTTTAAGGCTTCAGAGCTATGAATATCTGTAAGGAACTAAACACACCTAACGTCTTAAAACGTATTAAAGAAACAAGAAAATAATTAACCATCAGACTCAACCATTGAATAATCAGGACATGGAATAAAAGCAACTAGTTCAGATTACATACTAAATTAATCTATGATCATTTTAAAATGATCTATTACCATATAAACAACCTTTAACTGCCACTATGGCATCCAAAATAGACCTGAACATTTTAGCAGCACAGTAGTTTATAGCTTAAATTGTTCAAATCCACCGTTAGCCCTGCTGACTGACTTTAAATGGTGGGGCTAACAGTATAATGTCATTAAGCGCTACAAACATGGTCTACCTAAATATTTAAAAAGGTTTTTACTATATAATGGATTCAGTTTGTAAATTAATGACTAGCTGATTTATTTAATAATCTGCGTCATAAATATTTGAAATATCTGTATAATTATGACTGAAATCCAGCAGTTTGGTTAATCTGTGTATTACAGCTTGAAATGCATTATTACATTTATAAATACCTATTTGACAGCTTGTTGATGTGTTAAATATTGGAACTTTAACACTTAATATCATCACTGTGGGACATATTGCTATGACTCAAAGCAGGGTTCAGATCCTGAGCTACGTTTGTTTTGGCAAATTATTCCTAAACATACTTAATATAAAATTCAGATAAAAAACAATGAGATAAATCTGAGAGAAAGCTTTGGAATTTATGGCCCAAGAACTGCAGCTGGTTGTTCAGATCCCTGCGTGGCTGTTGGGTTTGTAAGGTTGCTTGGAGGATTGTAACAGAAAATCAAAGATTCTTTATACAAATCCACTTCAGTGAACATGTGGGAATGCAATAAACTTTATACAAAACTTATCATTACTGATATTCAAGAATACTCAGGGGAGGAGGATGCGAAGAAGAGACAATGTGTATAAGAATGGAACAGAACAGAACAGACAACTTCAAGCAAGGCTTTTAAATTGAGAACATAACTGCAGGCGGAACACTGGTTATTGTGTAAGCACATGAAGCGAACCTGATTTAGCTGAAGTTGGTAAAATTTATTATAACATTTCCGCAGGGGGGGTATTTGAGTAACGCAGTGTTTCTTGGAGGTTAAAGGCAATTCAATTTGTGTTTCTGTCATATTTACCAAGGAGTTTTTTTTTTTTTTATTGCCCGTGGTTTATCTATCTGTTTGTCTCTTATGAATTTGTCTCTTACAAATACCTGAAAAAGTTATCAATGGATTTTGCTGAAAATTTAAGAGAAGGTGTGCATTGGGACTGGCTACATATTATTACATTTCAGTGATGATCCAGATCACCGTCTGGATACAGGATATTTTTTTGTTTTAGTCCTAGCTGTCAGATAACATTTCTGGTTTGATAGAAAATTAGCCAAAATATTTTTCTGTATATTAGTTAGGGATGTCCCTGTCAGGTTCTGTGGAGGCTTTTAGAGGACCCAAATGCAGAGCCGGAAGCTGAGGGGGTTTCTTGCAGATTTAAAAAGTAGTAGTGGCAAAAAAAAAAGCATAAATAAAAACCTAACTGACCGAGGAACACAGAAACCAGAGCAAAGGGGAACACATAGATCAATGAGAGAATGAAGGAATGGAGGGAATCCAGCAATGAGTAATTGCAGAGGAGAAGTATAAATGCCAAACAGAACAAAGGAAGGAGTAATCAACTGATTGGGAGCAGGTGTGACAGAAGGATCTAGAAGGGAGCTAGGGAAAAGTCGTCTGGAACAAGGGGGAAACCAAGAGTAAACAAGAAATACATAAGAACTCAAATACAACCAGAAAACCACTAGAATGACACGAAATAAAAATAAAAAACTAGAAAAAACAGAATGACATAAAACAAGGTGTGACTGAAAACTCAAAAAGTAAACAAACAGAACCAAAAAGTGCAAAATCATGGCACTACTGAACTAATCCAGAGTATTTGATTTGGGTCTAGATAGCAATGTTGTACAAATACAAAGCATTTACTGTTTTGGTCATTTACAAACATTTATCACACCTGCATTTATTTATAAAAAAAATCCAGTTATTCAAAATCCTGCTTGATGTAAGCAACCTAGAATGAGCTATACTTTCATTACTGTGGTTCGCATGTACTAATATTAGAAAACAAAAAGAATCATTAAATGTTTCAACAGCAAAAAAGCGTAATTTTTTAACAGGTATTTAACAAGCAAGTTTTAGTGTCAGAGTCAAAAGCATTGCAAGAACTTCTGGCAATAACAAGGATAAAATGGAAGAAGGTGGTCTTTTCACCTTTAGGCAAACTGAGGGCTGAACGTGTGAAAAAAGGGCAAAAGGCTGAGCAGGACTTAAGGCATTAAAGCATGCATAGTAGAGTCTATGCAAGTGTATTCATGAGCTTCTGGGTGTGTGTAACTGTGTGTAAGAGTGTGGTTGTCATTCCCAGTTAACCGAGCTGATGCTAGAGAGCTGGTAATTCAATTCTGTGCCACCCTGATAGGGTTTTCAGGCTGCACAAGAAGAGATGGAAGAAGCGAGGGACTCAGAGTAACAATGCCCAGTGGCTAAAACATTTTGTTTTAATGTCAAAGGGGTAGTCAAGGGATAATATGACATGCTATCATTTCTGCAGGACTGCCACGCCAGCCTTACTCCACTGCCTCATCTTTCCCTTTTACAGAGTCAGAGAGGCCTTTGGATCTTGCACAAACAGAGTCTGCCTCAGTGGAACAAAGCAAACAATTGCAAAGGCAGTGCAGACACTGAGATCTCCAAACCAGGGATTCAACACAACATCAATCAATCAGGAATGGACACAGCATGAAAATGGGCGTAAATTTCTCTTATGAGGACCCAATACACCAAGAGCTTTGGGTATTGTACATCACCTTGTTTTAAGAAAGAAAGCTTCATTAGCACAACAATAAAGAAACAGTGGGGCACAGGGAGTGGAAAGAGATGGGACGATAGTTTTACAGAGGATATTTTTAGAGGATTGGCAGGACGAGATGAAGACAAAATTGAAACAAGACTCCAGAGATTTAGTGCTTTTCAGTGCCAAGTTTGTTTTAGCAAAGGAAATGAAATGGAGGCAAATACTTACAGCTGATGGACACTACAGTTGTAAAACTTGATCTCAGTGCTGATGAGCATCTGACCAGTCTCCTTAGAGTTAAGCCTCAGCTCAACACCTGACCAGTCTGAAAAAGAACAGATAAGAAATCATCATTCCTAATTTGCAGAGATGGAAATGGAATCCAATGCTACTTCCGGGAGTTAATTGCTTTTAGCTTTGGATTTATACATAAGACTTTTTTAATTGTATTTTTTTCCTTTCGATTTAAACCTACAGTATATAGTGCATATTCTAAAGAAAGATCTAAAATGCAGATATAAACCGTGTAATATTTCTGATGATGACATCAGACAAGCAGTTTCATGAAGAGAATGTAAAAAGTATTATATTAAAGTCATTGAATATATTTTTTAATATGTTGTTAAAGTTTTTTTTTGTGATTTAGACTTAGACTTGACTTTATTAATCCCTTGGGATTACTCCCTTCGGGAAATTGTATTTCCAGTAGCAGGAAAAAAATTGCACATACAAGAAAATAGAGGATGTTTAGGCACAGTATATGCAATAGAAAAATAAAAACAATTAAATAAGATGTAGGAAGATGTATTGGGGGATGAGGATAGACAAATAAATACAGAGGGCTATAGCAAAACAATAACTTAAATTAAAACTTATGTAGTGTATTGCACTTGGATGGTTGAGGAAAGAGAGTGGCATAGAAATAAGTACTTTTAGTACAATGATTAAATTATTTATGGCGACACATAAATATCTGCCTGCACATGTGCAAATGAGCTGATGGTACGGATCTGGTATTGACTGCACCAAACAAGGCTGGAGGGAATACTCTGATTTGATTGGTGATCATGAAAAGAGTACTATAGTTTCTGCAAAGCAGATGCACTCCACCAATCCTAACCAACGCCGCCCAACAGATAAAACTCTTCCTTCTTATCTGAGTATAAGAACATAAAACAAAAGCAACTCAAAATGAAAAAATATGGAGTAGTTTTCAAAAATAAAAGTGTCACAAAGTAATACTACATATTTCCTTTATTTCATGGGGATATTTAATTTCTTTTTAATGGATTATTTATTGAAAATTTATCAATAGCAGTATTTATTTAATTTTTAATACAACGGTTCTCCATACAAGTGCAGTCTGATCAGCCTCATGCATTTTCAGTGAGTTTTAACTGCCACAACCTTATATGATCTGATTTTTCATCAGATCGGACTAGGGCTGAAACATCGGATTAATTGGGATAAATAACTCATTTAGTAATTCCCCTGGTTTAAATTTTAAAATTTTCTTTATTGCACCTTTTGCAATCACCTTATTTATTGATTACGGTAATTGAAAAAATAATTTATTACAAAAAGTAATTAGTTGCAGCCCTAGATTAGACATTAGATTGTTTTTGATGTGTTCAGACCTTAACAGTTACGCAGAAATTCTCCTGGTCTGTAAACAGACTCCCATGGCCATAAGGTGGGTTAAGTTGACGTTTGGATCAGACATTCAAAAACTTTGCTTTGATCGTAAGAGGTTTCATTTTTATAAAGAAATCTTCAACTCACTGATTTCAACTGATGAAATCATAGATGAAACCATTTCAGTTATTAAAAAATAACTAATCAATAACACAGGAATGTGTGTTAATAATTCAGAACCTAAACATTATCTCTACTCTTATGACATAATGATTAAATTATATGTACATTTTATTGCCTGAATGGTAGTAAACACAGTTTGCTATTCTGCTCCTATACCTTACAAGAATCACCATGGGCTCCATACATAAGTGGATGTTTGCATTAGACTAATTTTCAGATGGCATTCACTAGGTGGGAGGCATTAGTAACCTTCAGTGCTCTGTTCTTTCTAAAGCACCTGTTGGGAATCAGGATTTGTTTCATACAAGTCTAAACAGCAGCCCCACGGCAGAATTCTAACACCACACTCTGGTCCCTAAGGAACTGTCAGGAAAATACGAAGGTCTTTCTGGCTTCTAAACCTCCTCTCAGTGCATTTTCCTTAGTGGAAAAGAGATCCAGTTATTTTCTTTAATGAGTGCAGTGTCCTCCCAGTTTCTCACTGACCTCTCTGCCAGCCCTTCTTAAGAGAATTTCCTTCTAATCTCTGCTCTGTTCTTTATTATGCAATTCTCTGCTCCCTTTTTGGTCTTGTTTCCCGTTCTCTGTTCTTCTACTCTCGTCAGATTTCCCCTCAGGTCATCGCCGCGGCACAATCAGTGTTGTCATGCAGTGTCTGGAAAGACTCGGTAAGGGGACAGAAGACGGAAGGGGGTCCCCATGGGAATGGAAGGAGCGGGGAAAATGGAGGCGTAAACAGTCTGATGGGTAGCTGGTGGGATGATAGTGGGACTTAACAGGAGGACTGGCTGACATTTACCTGAGGGAGAACAATTATATTAGAGCCCGATGCACCGTCTCCACTGGGAGCTCGGGGCAAACAGGGCTGTCATTTACTCAAAGGAGAGGGAGGGGGGCAGGGATCACTAAAAACACCTCATACACCCAGTGATTTTCACAATCTGAATATGATCTGTTATTCAGTGTATTTATTTTTTCACACTGCTGGAAAATCAGAATTTTACTTTAGAAAGACCTACCTACAGCTTGTCACACATACATGTATTTGACATTAATCATATTTTGGGAATAAATTATAAACTCTTTCTTTTAAAAGCTTTATGTTTTCTTGAAGCATGAGAAACATTAATCCTAAATTCCCATATATCTGACCATTCCTTCACAGCAAAGGCGTAGGTTTGATTTCCACTTTGGTAGGGACACTATTGTTCCTAAGTTTCATTAATGTCATTTTACCTATGCAAAAACATGCATGCTTTTTTATGCTTGACGTGAGCATCAGGGTGCATTTGGTTTAAAGAGAAAAGCAGCATTTCTTGCTACATGTATACTAATTTTATAAGCACTACACACACTAGATGCTGTTTATCAATGTTTGAAGCATCACTGGCTCTGATGAATCTGGAATTACGACTTTTTTCCACTTTGAAAAGGTTTGCATTTAAACTTACCAGTGATTAAAACAGTAGCTAAATATATGCTAACTTAACCAAATATAGTCTAAATATGCCCGTTATATGTGGATTTATCCTGTATTTTCTTTGGAAGATATATAATTGTGCAAAGGTAAACAGGTTAAACACTCTTATTTTTTTAAATGCTCTCTCTGTATCATGAACCAACGCAAAATAACACATTCAAGGAACGCAAACACATTTATTGTTTTTACATTTAGTAGCATCATCTACAAAAAAAAAACAACAACACTAAGAATGAGACTAAATGTATTCCAATATAAAATCACTTTTTAACAATTATTAAAAGAAAATATAACACCATCTTGTCTATAATGTAATAATATCCAAAAATAAAAATTTAAGCATTTTTACCAAAAACTAATGTTTGTACTAATTTACTTATGGACTGTGTGGAAATCTATGTAAAATAAAATCAATGTAAATATTGTTCCTCTGTTTGTTATTGGCTTTATCCTATTTTTAAAAGTAGAAATAGTCAAAGACATATTATGTAGAACTGTAATTATGCTTTCTAAACAGACAATATCAGATGTTTAGGCGCCATCTCGTGTCGTTATTCTCTATAAAAGAAATAACACCTGCTATTTGTAGCTGAACTGCCTCAAAGGGTCGTAATAAAACGAAAACATTAACTGCAATGAATTATTGTTAAAAGGGAAACCCTCACATTTTCTTTTTCAGTCGGCCGTGGCTAAGAATCAGCAATCAGCAGCTTTCATCTGTTTTAGTGTAGATGAAATAAAATTTTTTCATTAGGACTAATTTCGTGCTCCAAGCACGAACACACGCATACGGACTAGAAAACAGCCCATCAGGAAGAGAGAAGGCGGAACTTGAGGCCGAACAACCAATGAGAGTGGAGCTAAACAGCACGGTTACTTATTTAAGGGACAGGACTCGATGGAGCGGCAGCAGCAGCTACTAAGCTGCGGAGCTGCGAGAGAAAAAGAATTCACCACGCTGAATTTTAAATTATAAACATGTTATTCAAACCGAATTATTGGTAGGGACAAATAGGTTGGTCGATAATTTTGGTAGGGACATGTCCCTATGGTCCCTATGCAAACCTACGCCCATGCTTCACAGCATCCACACATTTTTTTAGGTATAAAGAGAAAGGCAAGTTGTGGTGATGCAGTATGCTCATTAATTCCCCCGTAGCTTCAGCCTTAGGTTAAGTTTCTGAACAGGGTGTGTACAAGATATGCGGAATTGGCGGAGATGTTTCATTGTACAGCTCTAGAACTATGCCAGACCTGGATGGAGGGAAGGTCAACTGATCTTTTTGTTTGTTGCAGTGTGGACCTGTCCTGTTTTAGTAATAAGCTAAACCTCACAAATATGGAATTGCATAAAACAACACTAGATAATGGCAATGTAAAAATGATCAGCGGCTTCTATAGATAATTATTCAACTAACTGTCTTAAACAACACGTTTTAGCTCTTTTGTGTTAGCTCAATAATTTTACCAGCTACAAACAGACCTGGGGTAGTGAATCCCAGCCTGATTCTTGACCAGTCTTGCTTCAATAACATTTCTAAACAAGACATCTTATTTTAAACCATGGGTGCTTGTTCCATTATTGGTGTGAGTGAAAATATGAGCAATGCACAGCTGAAGAAACAAAAACCATGGAAAGGATAAAAAATTAAAAGAAGTTTGACCCATGTAATATTCAACACAGTTTTGAGACCCAATTTCCTGAAGGTTTAAAATGAGTATTACTGAGAACAAATAATGTAGCAGTGGTGGGATGTTCTCCACCTATGGGGGAATCCTAACAATAATAAACAAAAAAAAGGAGAAGAGTCCACTACACAGCTAAAATGGTTAAGCAGGCTGATAGAAACACAATAACATCCATGGCAATAGCCAACTTGCCCTTTCAGCAGAACAGGCAGATGTGTTTGAGTATAAACTAAAAAAGCAAGATTTACTCATGATGAACTAACAGCAATAATGGTCAGTTTTAGAGTGTATGGGGAATAATATCTTCATCTTACAGCATAGGAGCTTCAGCTGAGCCCATCAACCTTAATACCTATATTATTGACTGACAGCTTTTACATTCCAGTAGAGGGGACACAAGGACACAGCCAATCCTAGCAGGGTATTTTCTTTTAGATTCAATATTCAATATCATTTTTGTTGCTGTTATTATCATGATTATCAACAATAAGTGCTGATAACATAATCAAGATAAGGGGAGATTATTAAATTCATCCATTAAAAAAATAAAGGTTTCGTATCTACCTTGGTCAGTCGGTATGAGCGGGACGTCCTTCGCAGCAGGAGACACACACAGTATCTGGTTGCCGTTTACTCTCCCCTCAATCTCTGTCAGGTTGCCAAAGGAGCAGGTGATGCCAACGGAAAGGTCCGGGACATCGCTTACCTTCACCAGCAGCTGCACATGGGACAGAGAAACAACTCATTACTTGATGACCATTGGCAAACAGCCTTTTGGACGCTAATCCAATCAGTTGAAAACATTTTATTTACAGATAATGATAAAGGGAATACAGGGAAAAGAAACCAGCTGAGGTTAAAGCCATTTGGTTGGGCAAAGGACAAGGCAGAACTTTTGAAGAAATATAGAGGCTTTAGAGCAGCAGTAGATGCTTTGAAAAGAAGTATAAAGAAGAACACAGGGCTGCTGGCAAAGCTGCCAATCTTTTCAGCCAAATACTGTCTCTGGGATTTAAAGGCCTTGGTATCAGAGAAAATAGGATCCTATACCTCTATTTGCCTACAGATGATATTATTTCACAGGTAAACACTGATATTTTAAAGAAATACATGTAAAAGGCTAAAGGAGAGAAAAAGATGGACTTCGATTGTAAAATTAAGTTTATTTTCTTCTTCCATTTCTTAACCCCTTTGAATTCATGAGCTGGAAAAGAAAGAAGACATAAAGCATGAGAGTTATTGTAAATACAATAAGGCTTGCACATGCATATGCACATTCAGACCTTTGAAGTCGGTCTCTGGAGAGCAGTGACACTGAGGCCGGACGTTTCAGCAGCTCCATCTATAAATAAATGCATTCAGCACAGGGTGCGTGATCCGGCTCTCCAGCCAAGAGAGGCAGTGTGGATAATTATCACCATGGCATTTCACAGCCTTGGTTTTATTAGTTGTTATTTTTGGGCCGTGGCTCTTGAAGTTCGCTGTTGTTTTATCTGCCTCTTACTAGGCGACGCAGAGCTGGTAGGATAGGCGAAGCAGCTGAGCAGCCTGACTGCAGGTCTTTTCATAAAAACTACCTTCACACTGCCTCCCTTGTTACCTGCCTTACAGCCGACACCCTTACAGCCGACAGGAGGGATAATTTCTCTTTTTCAGCTGAGGACCTCTTGTCTTCCCCCTGTTTTACTTTGCCCGTGTTTGTGTTGCCTCGCTGTGAGGCATCAGAGAGATCCTTGATTACAGCAATCAGCAATCAATGTCTTTTGTTCAATTTCGGATTTCCCGAGCAACCTCTCATATTAATTAGCTCTCACCATAGTCATGTGCATACACACATCTGCAGATAAAGACTTCAGAATTTGCTCATGAACATATTTAAACACAAAGTGAGAGAGTAAGCGTGTCTCGGGGCATTAAGCTATTGCTCTTTTTTGTTTTCCTGCCTTCTCTCATGATGCTGGCTGTGGGTGTTTTTTGTAGTTTGGCAGCAACAGACATATTTGGTGGCAGATTTGTAGCAAGCACATTTTTTTCGTCTTTTCTTCCTGCTCTGCTTATGTATCTGTCCTGAAACCCATATGAGGAGTCTCAGTTGTCATGGAGATGGCAATTACCTTCCCAGGATTTTGTGTCCTGGCTCTGATTGTTTAAGGTGGGATGAGCCTCCAGCAGGTGTGGCTGACAGGTAGGAAATGACTATGGAGTAAACTAGCATTCTTTAAAGTGGCCAGCAGGGGAATTTCAGTCCAGTTTAATTTAAAAAAAAGACATGAACAAAGGATGAGGCAATGCCTTTTCTTAGCCTTTCTTTGAATTGTGGGACTTTAGAAAAACCTGAATGATGAATCTGCATTCAAAGCTAACAAAACAGCAATGGCTTAAACCTAAGCTTGCCCTCACAGGCCTCTTTATTAGGTCCACATTGCCAGTAAAAGTTGATACCCTATTCTAGTTTCAGAACTACCTCAAATCTTTGTTGCATGGGATTCTATACCTGCTAGGAGACACACTAGACATTTTGGTCCATTCTTACATAATTTTATCACACAACAGCTGCTGATTTATTGGTCCGATATCTCTAACAAATTACATTTTCCGCCTTCTGCAAATGCTGGGTTGTGATGTGCTGACTGCGGCGGCCATTGCACTGCAGCGAATTTAATGGCATGTTGAGAAATTTGCTTAAAGATATTTGAGCTTAGTGACATGGTGAACTAACCTGCTTGAAGAAGCCAATGTGTAATTAAAGATTGGATATGGGCAACATCACAGCCTTGATGGTAAAGATCCATCTTTTTGAAGGTGTGACATCTTGTGTTTTCAGTGAATATATTCTGTGATCCTTGAGTTTTTTAAGATCCTGTTACCTTCCATCATATTATTGCCTATTTTCCTGATACTTGTCTCTCTTTAATAAATAGTTTCCACTTTTTTGATAATTCTTTGTAAGTCTGAGAGATAGCAATACTCAGTGCATCCCATCTTACACCAACAATCCAGTTTCTTCCCAACTCTTATGTTTAGCTTAAACTTCAACTGGTTGTCTCAACCAGTTTACTTACTATTGTGTAAATGTCCATCGATACGTCTGTCTGTCCATCCACCCATCGTTTTCTGCTTATGAAAATCAGTTTGCAGAGAAAACTGGCCCAAGGGTAAAACTTAGGTGTCCCTCTACCTAGCGACAATCTCTAGCTTGTTCTGGAGCTACCTAAGGCATTATAGAGCCAGAAGGGAAAAACCTTAGCAAGACCCAGGTTATGCTAGATAGACTGCCAGCAGCGCAGGTCTTGTAATTGACAGAGGTGCAATAGAGATATGCCCATTAAGCACCCTGGTCAAACACCAAAACAACCTCATGTGACAAATTCCGATCTCACTGCATCTCCATTGATACTGTATATGAATACAACAACTGGATCACTTCTGCTTCAGAAGAATAGGGGAAAAAAACTCAATCCATCTCTATCTCCAGTTTGTAATCACTCATTAAAAATAATCCAAGACAATCGAACACCCATGCTTAAGGTTTTTAAATATTGACCCTGCGGACCTGTGGGGTCAAAGAAATGCTTTTATTATAACCTGGCTCTTAAAAAGATCTATATGTGATCATTTTCATTAGATTTAGCCCGTAAGTACTTCCCTTTGAGATATAGACATGTATGTTTGTAAATTTTTTTTCCGTTTATCAAGAGCAACAATTCATCGAAGTGTTACACATTTATAAATAGAACCAAGATAAAAAACCAAAAGTGATTTAAAGGCTCTTTGATTTCAAGTGTATCTATCATGCATTACTCATGGGGACAGAAAATACACACAGGCGTTAGTTTTAATGGGGTTCTAGTTATAAAGTATCATGATTGGTAGTGACAATTCAACACACAGCAGTCTGTTTTTGAGCCAAGATAATACCTTCCATAAGAAGATACCTTTTTCCAGAGGCATCTCTGTAGTATAGCATATTAATAGAATATGAGCTAATGTCAATATTCAGTTTATACAAATATAATTTTTCTACATCAATGAAAAAGGGACACACCCCAATGCATCTCTATTTGGTTATATGTCAGAGGACCTTAACTGTCAAATAAACGGTTTGGCTTGGATAATATCAGGTATTATACCTTTTGCATGTCACAAATCTATATTTCAATGGAGCATTCATTTAGAAGGATGGATGATGGATGAACAGACAATCAGTTAGCTGGCAGTGACAAAGAACATCTGCAAGAAAGGAAAAAAACAAAACAAAAAACATCAACTATGGATTTTCTCTGTCACTGGTTCTTAGTCTGGGAAACTGAGCAGGACTGTTATTCTTGTCTTAATTTGAAAACATTCTTATGATATTTAATGCTACAAAAATAATAAATGTAAGCTGCATAACCCCACCTATATAAATAAGATTTTTTTTAATCGATAAGTCTAAAACATATTCACACAGTAATATGCTACTAGATTTATTCCCATTTTGCTGTAGTATAGTTGTTTTTTTGTTTTTTTTTTATCCATTTTGGAGGGCTCTGCTAGGTAGTGTTTCGTGACGATCTAGAAAATCCCGTAAAGGAGATAGTCATCATCTTATAAACTTATCTTGGATCAGTTGCAGGGTAAGGGAGCCAGATGACATAGATACCAAGGCAATATTATGGTGTTACTGCACAGAGTGCCAATATTGCCGAAGCCATACAAGACTTGGATAAAAAACTGATAAAAAACATTTGGGGGATTTTTAGAAAGAAATGAAGAAACTCTGAGAAAGAAGCTTTCCAAGTCCACATGAATTAGAAAAAAAATTTAATATCCCACAGCTATTGCAAGGAAATCAATCTGTAAATGAAGAGCAGAAAATGACCCTTTGCCAGTGTGGGTTTATAAAGCCAAAGTATGTATCAGAGTTCCTACTAAAGATGAAGAGCATTTTCCACAACTTTCAATTCTGATCTCTGACCGTTTTGACTCAGCCCATGTGGAAATAATGCACTGTACTCTTCTGCACCCTGGCAACTTTACCGCCTACATACTCTCCCACGCAAACACGTCTTGGCACAAATATTGACTGCTCCGCAACAAATGAACATATGCATGCCTAAAACACCCACGTGAAGCTCTTAAAAAACCTACCCATCTAATGTTTATGCATGAGGCATAATCAGGACCAAATGAACTGCTCGCTGGCCCGATTCAGGTCTTTTCTCAGGATTTTAAGTTTTTTTGTTTCAGGTGCAACATTTCGGTCATGTGAGAAAACTTACGGGCACACTTGGCTCTGATACTGCAATGCTGTCAGGATAGACAGTGGCCTTGACACACTGGTTGAGGGAGGCAGCAAAACGATACGGCTCATCTGCTCGCTCACACCACTTCCTTTGAGAGCATCTGGATGGGAAAAAGGAACATCAGTCAAAGAAAGACAGAGTTAGGTTTTATACACTCCTTTAAATGAATGAATAAACCATAAGGTAAGCTTAACCACTAACACAAACTGACAGTCTTAAAGGTGGAGGACTTCCACAGGTTAGTGAAAAGACCCCCCCTTCTATGAGTGACGCGTCTATGAGTTGCATCACTCATAGAAGCTTACTTTTCAAAAGAAGATTTGCAATTTTCTCACCATGTCAGACTCACCACCAGTAAATGAAAATGGGCATGACTAGGACGGCCTTACATAAAGATATCACCACAATTAGGAGGACCATTTATTTTAATGATTCACCTGGAAAAAAACATCCTCCACTATACCTATAAGTATGGAAAAAAAGAATAATGATGCAACAATAAAATTCCTAAGAACCCACACTTTTAGATTTCAATTTGTAAAATCAACTTTCCTAATTAGACTTTGCATTTAGTTGTTTTACGTATAAAATTCCACTACAATCCTTTTAAAGTTATAGCTTCATAAATGACGAAATACATAAAAGTTCAAGAAGTATTAAAACGATTTGAGATTGTGCAATCTCTAAATACTCTATGGTGCTCTTTGCACCACAATCTGATCTATCAACTATGGAATAACTTAACAGATGTAACTACCTCAAATTGAAAGGCACTTTCTCGTAAGAGATCCTGGAGGTCAGACAGGATATCAAGTAGCAAACGACACAGATATATCCCTCATTAAAACTTTGCCTCCTTCTTCCCATTAAAACTGAGTGCTCCTTCCACACCGTTACACCAAAGGCTCTGTATCGCCAACCAACCCGGCAGTGTTGGCGTTAAGCTAACTGGCTGACTGGTCACAGCAGCTTTAATTGGACCCTGATAGGTCAGCCATTGTCCATGCCGCTAATGTACTTCTACAACAGTGTGTGGGGTTGTGTGTGTGAGTGTGTGTGGCAGTTTGTGTTAAGGCTCATATCATGCTCTTTAACCACACCGTCTCACATAGACAAAGCTACAACTTCATCCCAAGCCTCTGTGTGTAATTATGTTGTCAGAAGTTGAAGTAGACTTAAGCACAGCAAAGCTCACACCAGAACACACACATAAAGTCACTCACATGTAAACACTTTAGTGCAGAGTTTTCTCTTGGGAAACCTTTAGAAATGATTACCTGGTTTCTTCTTTTTGGTTATTTATTTAATTGATTTTTGCAATTAAATATGACTTTTTATTTACCTTCTCTCTTCTGTTCAGGGCACACAATTGACTCAATTTGCTGCTTTTTTTGTGCATGGCTTTCCCATTTATCTGCTTATATTTTTCACTTTTCCCTTGCTTTTTCACAAGTTTAAATTAGTATACCTTTTATTAGACAAGGTGTTACTCAGCCTGCAACGAGGTGCTTTCTTTTCTTTATTTTCTTTTTTTGCATTCACAATAGAAGCAGAAAATGATCCTTAATGTGCGTTCAGGTGTGGGCTGTGGCACAATGTTTTATGCATGTCTCCAAGGCCGTATGGGTACAGATGCAAAACCTGACCTGTTATTAAGGCACAAAAAGCTCCGCATTTATTTTCCATAATGTGAGACTTAATTTATTTTTTTTGGAATAAAAAAAAAAACGTTTTTCAGTGAGGTGAAGTAAGATGAGAGCACAGCAAGAGGGGATGAGGCAGCAGGGGTGGGAGACGTGCAGGATGTTTGCTGTTGCCATGGTTTCTGGAGACGGTCATTATCTTTTTGTAGTTAGAAGCTGACCTCTTTGCCTCCCTCATTAGCTGAAGAGTGTGCCACAGCGTGTTGACGACAGTCCTGCCTTCCTCACCCCCCCCCCAACTCCAACAACCTCGGTACAATCTATTATCTTCCTGCTTCAGTCCGGCCTGTCACTCACTTTCCTCCCTGATGCTTAGCGTTTCATCACTGCATTCCCCACATGTGTGCTCAAGCACACCCTGTTACGCCTCCATGCCTAGATACTGCACATACATCCACTCTATCCAGTCCATTTCATGTAATAAGCGGTAAATATTTTTCCTTTGCCTGTAGTAAAAGCTAGAGGCAATTGACCCTGATATTGTTCCATCAAAACTCTGCCCTTGTTGCTGAAATGGCTGCTTCCTTGTTTTTTTGCAGTGCCTTGTAAAAGTATTCATACCCTTTGAGGGTTTTCCAAGTTGGCAAGACAAAAACACTTTGCTTACAAGTTGAAACACCTTTGAGAACCATGTTTTTCACATGGGTAGCTCTAAACTGCTAAAGGCTTTTTATTTATAAACTCCAGATTTGTTGGGTATAAAACAAATAGTTGTCCTATCAACTTTCTCCCACACATGTGGATCTCTGTGCTTCTCTATACTGTAGTTATTACAGCTACCTTATTTGCTTCAGTCAGTTTATGTTGAGAAAAACTTGGAATATAAAAACTGAATATTAAAATACCTGAATTTTAACTTTTCCATTGTCTTTATCACTCCCCTGTTTTGTTTATTTTTGGCATATATTTGTTTTATTTTTTGAAATAATGTTTTCTGAAGAACTTCTGAGACCTTCACAAAAAGCCTAAATGTAGCTGCTCTGGTAGTTTAACTATCATAAAACCCATTGACATTGTTATAAATTAGATGATCTCTAAAAAAGTAAATAATTGCTTTGGGTATTATTTTAGGGTACTTAGGAATTATACACTTTTCAGAACTCTATGTTTCTTTAATAAAAAAAAAAATGTATTTGCTAAAACCAGTTGTTAAAACCCATATAATACCCTCCAGACATTTTTGTGTTCAAATAATCCAGAGCAAGAATTTCCAACTAATCAATTTGAACAAATTCTAACATACACATCCCTCAGCCTTGAAAGGAGGGAGGGAAAGGCACGCACTGATGAAGGTTTCTGCTCTTCTATCTATCCCTTTTCTACGCCTTTGCTCTCTCCTTTTCTCCATAGAAGAAGGATGTCAGTGAAAGTTTGAGGCCTATCTAAATGCTGCACTTGCTGTGAAAACGATGCTTAAAACCAGGAGGGAAAGACTGAAAAGAAGCCATAAAACAAAACACCGCCATTACCTAACTGGTAACAGGAACAGAAAAATGCCATGTGGAGAGGAAAATGACCGAACAATGGAGATGGCTTGCCTGTAAGCAAGGGGGCATACTACTGGGCTGATGCAGGGAGTCCAATACCATTAGTCCCCACCAATCATCAGACCTCTGAAGTATTGTTTTTTTAAAATGCATTGGGAGGGTGATGAAGGAACTAGGAAAGACTTGAGGAAAAAGATGAGATCAAGAAGAGAATAAAGGTAATGAAAATGCAATGAAGGAAGGGACAAGGTAGAATAAAAATGGTGAAAACAAATAAAAATAGAAAAAGGCACAGGAAGACACAAAAAAATAAGAGAAATAATATCTGCAATGGGTCCAGTACCACGCTTATTAAAATTCTGATCTGGGCACCATGACCAGTTTGTTATTTGTGACGGACAAGGCTTTTTTCTGCTAATAACTACCTGCGGCGCTAATATGTGGATGCTTACAGTAATCAGCCATGGAGAGAGATGGCAAGGAGCAGAAAGAAGCACAGAGAAAATGACAGAAAATGTCAAAATTGTTATTTTTAACTTAACAAAAGAAAAGTGCTAAACTGCAAAACTGAATAAGCATTCCATAGCAGCATATCCTCAATGCTGCAATGCACTATGGCTACTCATAAAACAAGCTAAAGTATTTCAAGTATCAGAAAAATTTTGAATTTTTCATCTGATTACTTGATAAATCATCAAAATAATCGATAGAATATTGGATAATTAAAATAATTCTTATCTGTACCCATAAATCAAACCATGAAAAAAATAATCATGGAAGAAAGGAAAGAGACAACACAACCTGAGGTGAGGAATCAGGGAATGGAGAAAAGGTAGAAAAGAAAGAATAAGGAATGACTGGAAGGATGACCTGAGAAGAAAAAGGGAGTATTTCTAACTGAATAACATGAACATGAATGTAAGGTTAAAAAAATATGGATGGAGGGTAGAAGCCAAAGGGAAGAAAATTAGGTAGGAGAAAAAAATATATAGGGACAATTTGAAGGATGTAGAAAAAGTAGATTAAGGGTCAAAAATAAAGGAATGTGAGGAAGGAAACAAATGGGGAAAGAGTGAAGAAAAATGAGCACGTAACTAAGAAAAGAATTGCACTTAAACAAATGAGAGAAAAAAAGAGAAGAGAAAAATGTAACGAAGCAATAAATCAAGTAAGAAAGGGATAAATGGAAGCAAAGGGAGGTGGGGAGGTGTAACCAGCAGGAAAGAAACAATAAATAAGGTCAAGACAGGAGGAAGAAAAAAATGTACGGAAGCAAGAATGGAATAAAGTAAAGTAAGCAAAAAAAATGTAAAAGTACAGCCTAAATATGACTAGAGTTTTGGTGACTCACAAACATGCAATCATGGACTCACATCTCGGTAGAAACAACAACCTAAACTATATGACTGTTTGCTGTTCTTCCTGATACTGTGTCTGCAGGATGGCAGGACAGACTGAGCACTGCTAGGGCGCAATCAATTTACATCATCTCAAATATCTCATTGAAAGTGATGTAGTGTAAACTAAGTCCCCATTTCTATACAGACACCCTGAGCTGTCCTTTCATATACACGTTTTAAGAGGGCCAGGAGTCCAAGACTCGTTCAATGGTGAGGGCTTTCGTCGCCTTACAGCCCACCACAGATTGTCCCAAAAGAGACGTGAGGAGGGAAAAGGGAAATGCAACAAAAGAAGACATGGATGCCTCTAATAAAATAACAGCAGGATGTAACAAATCCTCACAGTCTTTAACTGTATTTTATGTCACCTGTCCATATGTACTGTACATACTGCAGCACAGTACCAGTTCTACGTGCCAGGAATCTATAGAAATATTGATGGAGCTGCATGTTTGTGATCAATATCTCATTAGGCTTCATTGGTAAGATGGATGTAGCCTCCCTCTGTCTGCTAACTGGAGGCTTCAGCTGATGAGGTGGCCATTAGATACACAGCCCTACATTTACAATGGACTGAAGCAGCCATTTTCACCGCTGGGCTAATTGTTGTTGCCAGTGGCAAATTAGAGGGGATGTTATGTTTGACATAATTTGTACCGTGGCACTGTGATCAACAATATCGCTTGAAAAACATACATAATCAGGAAAAACAAGATACAGAAAAGAAACACAATGACAGCGTAAAAACTTGATTTCTATAATTGTTATTTAATGTGTTTGTATTTAATGCATGGTCCAAGCCACAGATCATATGTTTAGTTCTCTTTAGTTTCCTTTAATGTTCACATATAATTGCCTGCAATTGAGTAAGTAGCTCACTACACAGCCTGGAGTCAGAATAAAGTGTTTATATTTTGTTGATCCAACAGGTTCTTATTTTTATTGTAATCTTGTAATCTTAGCCGAAAAACAGCTTGGAGCAACAACCACGAAGAGCTGTTAAGCTAATTAAAATAATGGAATTAGACCAGTAGCGTGGCTTTGCCAAGTCCTGCTGATAATCAGGTGGCAAAATCAGCTCTAAATCATTTAAACCATATTTTTATTCAAACATCTGGTTTAGATCACCACATAGATCTTGGTGATTTATTTTATCAAGAATTGTTTTCCCGATGGATCCCAGGATCCATAGAAAGGATCAGGATGAAAAACGAATGCAAAATATATTAAAGAGAAAATGTGCTTGCCTTTTTTTAATTTTTTTATTCTATTTTCCAAATATAATGGTATGGTTTTATCACTTACCAATTTTTTCTACATGGTAAATGTTCCCACAGAATACTATGTGTGCAAGAACCTGGCTTTAAATCTATTTTTAATCCATTTCATCCTGTCTCGCTACATTTGTCTTTTTATATCCTGATTGATAAAACACTATGTTATATTTCAATTTTAAGAGTGAATAAAAGAAATATGCCCATGTCATGTATTTATACTACAAGATTTGTCATAAATTAAAGGTTCTAGACACCTTCTAAATGGTGTAAATCTATTACAAATTAGTCATTAAATGCTAAAGTGGTGATTATGTAAATAAAAATGATTTAATTTTGGAATTTTGTCTCCACTGAATGAACGTGAATATACTACATTTATTTACTTCAACATTTAAATTTTTCTACATCTTTACCATTGGGCAAATACAGTGGGTGCCCTAAATCTATACTATATTAAAGAAAACTCTGGCTTTTTAAATTTTTACTGAATAATAATTAAAAAAAAATTACTTAAACCAATATACTTAATGACAGAATAGCAAGAAAAAACAAACTTAAAGTACTAAAATAAAAACCGAGAAGGAGAAGATTGATCGGAAATAACTTGATATGCAAACATTGATTGCAAAGACATTATTCTTTATTGTAGATAATGCTTTAGATTTTATTTCTTAAACTAATACAATTTTTCATTTTGAACCAAAACCTTTCCTGTATTTGTTTGCCGCCTCTTGTTAGTATAAGCTGACAATATTAAGGAAACAACTTACTATGTTTGTTTTGGATTTTTTTTTCTTTTTGCATGACTATTAATTGATGCCACTTTCTCCACATTTATTATATTTAGCTGTATCTCCACATGCCCTCATAAAAATTCAATGTCTGGATGGGGAATTGAGGCTGATATGATACAACACCATATTACTTTATTATAAGATCAAGTTTGGTTTTAAAAACAAAGTGTATTTCCTTCCTTTTACATCTATTCTAAATTCTGTTGGTTTACCACATGGATAGCTAATAAAAGCTACTGTTTGCATCTGTTAGTGATAAATTTACAATTTAATATGTAACAGTTTAAGAAACAATCACTTAAAAATTTTCATTTGGTTGGAGTATGAAGCCTCCAATGACCTTTATAATGTGGCTTTATCACCAGTATAGAACTATTAAATGGGTATAGTTCTGTACAGGTTTGCTACCCTGCTAACAGCATAGTTCCAATGCTTGCTGACTCTGGTTGCAGATCCTTCACCAACACTTCAAAGCTGTCACCCTCATGATAACCTGATATCACATAAACCACACTGCCAGATCACCCAGATCATTGACATTGGGCGTTACTTGGCACATCTGTATAAATCAAAGCACCTACACACGCAGAATACTTTGCAAACATTTCTGAAAGAATGGGCCTCTCTGATAAAGATGTGTAATCTCATTGGAATGAGTTCCAGGACCGAATTAAAGATGCTTGGAAGCTAAAACAACAATCGTCATCCTGTGTTCAGTGAATGCTTTGCACTTTTAACAAAAATGGCTTCCGACCTTTAGCCCTCTTTCAAACCATCTGTTCTCTCTAACCAAAACTGAACATTTTGGTCATCAGAGGTGTGTTTTTGAGGTGTGAGTGGACAGGTCAATCTAGCCTAGAGCTGCTGGCTCTCCTGAGCTGCGGCATATGTTTGTGTAGTTGTTGTTTGGTTTCTATAATGTCTGGGTATGAGCGGTACTCACTGTACTGGGCTGCACAAAAGATGCTTTGTGTGGTTGTTAATTTAAAAAGCCAAGTCCAAAGAGTTTTTTTTTAAAGGCAGCTTTATCAAAGTACTAGTTCATCAAGTTTACTGGTTTAAATCAGACCAGCACTGGATTCCATAACAGTGGAGATGTGTACCCAGCAGGAAAAAAAAAATCTGGAAACTCAGTAAACAAGTCTGGGTTTGGATTTATCCAGAAGAATGCCACTTCTTTATTATATATGTGCTAAGGCAGGCTTGCAGCGACACAGTCTATGTGATTAGAACACTTTCTTCTAACACAACATATCATCATGCACTTGTTTGTGTTTTGCAAAACCCGCTCTGTTTTGTATCCTTTGACCTTGACACTCAAACCCTCTTGGACTTAAGTCAGACTTGCTGCTAATCCTGACAAATCTCATCAAAGCCAGTCATACTCTCTTGAATTATGGGAGCAACTCAAGAGGATGGAGGCAGAACAGAGATGTAGGACAATCTGAGATAGAAAAGCTTCTTTTTGGCCATGATTAGACAGCTAATCCAATAGTGACGAGATGCAGGCTGAGGGAGAACAAAAGAAGAGGATTGGGTGGAGAGCACGGAATAAGTCCGTATTTTTTGGACACTGGTTGGATTGAGGCTGAACTAACCATTCACAGGACTGTGGCTGAAGAGTGCTCAAGATGATGAGCTCCTTTTGAGCTGCAATCAACATGCAGCACTGTTTTGTGGGCCGATGAGTGTGCAGCATCAAACAGCTTCTCTCTTCTCTCAGCTTCTTTTCTCCTCATTTTTATCCCAGCATCCCCCCCCCCCCCCCCTCTTGTGCAACACACACACACACACACCCACCCCCTTCTGCCATCTCATTCTTCTTGCATTCAGCGGATGCCTAGCAGCTGCTGGTAATTAAAGGACTTTAGGAGGCTCAAACCACACTGGATTAAAATAGAACGGCGGAGAAAACTGAGATGCCAGTTCTTGGTCAGCTACCCTGAATTCTCACCTCTTCATCATCTCAAATCAAACTAATGTTCTTCCATGTTCCTAATTAGCTGCTTCACAATGCAGCAATCTAATAAAAATGCACACCCTAAAGAAAAAAGACATACAGGACACCACAAGGTTTGGATGAATAGAGGGTGAATATTGTGGATGGCAGCTGCAGGAGGGAAGAGGAGGGTGATCAAAGAGAGGGGCATTTATGTGTGGCAAGCCAACCATCTCTGGAGTGTCAGAGAGCTGATTCCAGAGGGAAGAGAGAGACCTAAATGGAAGCTGCACGAAACTGAAAGGGGATGAGATAAGCGGCGTAGCCTAAAACCTAGTGTTTCGCAGACGGGCTTGGAGGGAGATGCAAAAATTGAAGGAACTGGGAAGGACAGTTTTATAAAATCAACAATAGCTCTGTGTTGCTGTAGGGTGGGGGGTGAGCTGGGGGTAAAGGAATCAGCAGTCATCACAGCTGTGGATAGCAAACCACTGGGAAGAAATGTAATTTTGGGCGAGTGGGAGCTCTTCACCAGAAGGATGCAGCTGCTTTGTTTCTCCTTGGCAGCCTTTGACAGACATGTCCTTTTATTCTTTGTTTTATTGCACATTTATACAGCCTTTATGGTTATTAACACTTTCAAAACCCAATTGAAATATTTGTGCCACCAACTCAAAAAAAATAAAAAAATTGTCAGAAAATATTGCCAGAGAGATGATTGAGATGAGAAATGCCAGCCACTTCAAAATCTTTTCATGTAGTCGAACATCATATCCCATCAAAAGTAAACCAGAAAAAAAATAATTGCCTTAATTAAAGGCAAGTAGAAACTCTAATTTTGGTGAAAATTTGTAAAAAAAAAACAAAAAAAATGTTGGAACTCCTTAAGACATAGACTAAGGAATAAATAAAATATCTCCATTCAAAATAATTTTCTGTTAACAATATTAGCTATGGCATAAAATATACACTAATTGCTGATTATACATCAACATTACCAAAATGCAAAAATCTTGGACCACCGATCTAAGAGGGTGCCAAGGGTCCTTCAGAAACAAAGATTTGACAGTGTTTTCATTCTAAAGCTAGACATCTTTTGATACAAAGTGGTCTAAACAACTGTTTTAAGACCTTTATGTCACATGTGTGATAAGCTGCTACAGCTCTACAAGTACGTACCTAGATTGGAGAAGAGAACAAAAAGCATTGCAACCTAAACTGATTGCTTGAGATGTCTAAGTGTATGTTTCACTGTTCCTCCAAGGTATAAGGCTAAGTCGCATCACCGCTATGAGAACTCTGCAACTTATTGTGCAATTATGTTTGTTAAAAAAGTGTGATTGTTGTGTGGAGAAATATTCCCAAGACATCTTCACTCATCGGATTTAGCCATGTCAAACATGAAGAATATATGTTTAGATGTATATAATAACATTTCCAATTATAGCCTTTAATGAGTGTTTTTTCCACATTTCAAACATGTTAATGCCATTCAAGGTCTTCCAACCAGCTGCTGTTTTGATTAACGGTGACAGCTCTAGGTGCTTTATAAAGAACACAAGAAAACTGAATGTAAAGATTACATGGGTAGATTTAAAATATATTCTTCATATTAATTATATAATAAAAGCAATTAATTATTTAAAAGCTGAAAACTGAAAATTCAAGTTAATATTATGACAACAGCTGTTAGAGACATGGTTGTACTTTCAGATATCTATGGGTGCAACCATATGGAGCTCAGTGAAAGCTTCCTATTCTTCCAATAACTTTATTTCCTCCCTGCAGTAACTCTGCTGGAGCTGACAGGGGTCCTGCCACATTTGGTGCTGGGTCAGGATAGAGAATGGGAGATTAGGACTAGAGACAGGTGACACAAAGGTTCCTGTTATTGAGCGAACAGATGGCTGATCTAACGTAAATCAGGGTGCTGACCTTTTCTCCCCACAGTACAGTCCACACACGCTAACGTTGTACACAAAAAAACTGACCCCGCACACATTGCTTACACACACATTCAGCTTCCAACCCAGTTTGTTTGCTTGAAAACCTGCATACACATTAAACAGATGTTTCCCCATCATAGATGCAATTTCATAACCCATTCAGCATTTAGCATCAAGACCTTTTTTTTCCCCCACGCCATGGATTCTGATTCCAAGCGACTTGAATCACTCCCTACCCTTCCACACCTACACAAAAGCATGTGATTAACAACCCTGCATGGAGGGTTGTGTTGTGGTAAATGATCCCTGTGTGAAGGCGCGCAAGCTGCAGAGAATACAGAGCTTCAGTCAGCATCGCCTGTTCCTTGCAGGCACATGCTGAATTACCTTGTCGGCGGGCAATTATTTGTCCTGTCCCGGCTTCGGAGTGGTGTAAATTACTTTAAGTGCACTTTGCCAGGGCCGCCATCACGATAATGATAATTGCAGCGGCACTGTGACACGCAAATATACCTTCAAAAACTCCGTACTGGCAGGGGAGGGGCAGCTGAGCAACAAATTCAAGACAGGGCAGCTAAGATGTTCTCAGAAACAAAAAGGAGTGTAAGAGTGAGGTGTTGAATTTTACTTTCTATCTTTTTCTTTGTGTTTTCACCACATTGATTTAAAAAAAAAAGTAAAGAAATAAATTCATCACAAGATATTGTTTTAAATTAATTTCAATTAGGTTCTAGCCATGTCTTGTATCTTTGCATGTAAACCTAAAGTTGGACATCTTGCAGTGAGTGTTCAGCCCCAGCAGGTGTCACTCATGGCTATTATGCTTATTCTTAGAACAGAAGGTAAAACCCTCCAAACTTTCTCACTTTTCATTCTTGTATACATGACAAGTTGTAAAAGCAGAGATCTCTGTAAATCTTTCCATTATTTTTTTTATTAAAAAATGTCTAGTTCTAAATGGTATTACTTTCTTTTAAATATCAATCTTTCTCAAAGCAGGAGATAAACCGATATAGTAGCACCAGCTCTGCACCTCTGAGGGAGCAGCTGTCTCTTTCCAGGCAGGTGTTGTCTGATTTACTTAAGCTCCGTTAAAACTGAAATAAATGTTGAGACAAATAACCTTTGTGTTTTCTGTGAGGAAGAACACGGAAACACTTTTTTCAGAAGAGAATCTATGTATAAATATGATGGCTACTCATGGATACTTACATATTATGCAGGACACACCAGCCGCAGTGTGGGTCCCCAGAGCTCAGACACTCTCCACAGGTCCCGTACTGCTCACAGGACTCGATAGGAACCTGGGTAACCTGTGAACACAGCGAATTTTCATTGTAATGGGAGTTTTTGCTTTTCAGTGTAATGTACAAAAAAGATGTATTCATCTTTAATCATTATTGTGTGGAATAAAATACTGCCAGGCTTGATAAAAGTGTAGAAAAAGTCTACAAATGATACATATTTTTCAATATTTTAAAAAGAATACATGTAATAAGAGTGGGAAACAGTTCTTGTTGTGTTTTCAACAAATCCCCAATGATATAATGACTGACAACCCAAGCAATTTCTGAAAATATTTGGAATTTAAGCACCTATATCGGGAAATAAAAATGCAAAGACAGATTAAACTAATAACCCATGGGTTTCAGTTTGTTTTTTGTGGTACAGTTCTGATGCAGTCCAATTATTTTAGCCATACACAAAAGCAAAAAAAAAAAAAAAATGTAATTAATGGTTATCAATATTCTGGCACATAAAAATGTTATGCAGTGTGAAATGATATACTTTCTTGGATGAATGAGATGTCAACTGTTGTACATAACTTCAAAACATGGAAACAGCTGTAAGCAGCTGGGATCATTTGGCTGGAGAAGACAGTTTCTCTGCCATCAATGGGCGTCTGTCTGCCCCAGGGGCAACTGTCCACCTTGACAGAGTCTGTAGATATACGCCCACGCATGGACGGACGATGACAGATGCAGACACTTGATTAGAAGAAAGGAGCTAAAGCTCCTTCTTTCTTTTTTTTTTATCTCAAAAAGTGTAACTTGGCTACATAGAAGACAAACTGTCAACAGTAACAAATTTGAGGAGGGTCAGAGGAAGGAAATATACTCCGTGTTCAACCATAAACTGCCAATCTAATACAAACAGAACTATCAGTCTGCAGTTAAAGAGCAATAACCTCTGTGCTTGCCCTATTACTGTGCACAAAAATAAAGTTGTGAGTTTCAGCACAGTATGTGAAACAACAGGAAAAAAAAAAAAACATCAAGCACTCACAACCTCAGGTAGAAAAACAGTGTGAGTCAGCTGTGTGATCCACAGCCTATTTTCAGTGGCAACACACTGAGCTCTCATCTCCCAGTGAGTCCTTAGAAACATACAGTATACAGCGAAACTAGTGGATATATAAACTACTTTCATTGAAATTTGCAGCTGTTTCTTAGAAAAAGAAAGATATCATTAAATTACGTTTATCCTGTTTAAAATAATACATTTGAAGTAGAGTAACAATATATTGTTATAAAATGGGGAAATTCAGGCATGTTCAAAGTTTTGAACAGTGGAATAAAAACATCCTACTCAGATAAAAATCGATTGTTCATCTGATTATATGCTAAATTGAAATGTAAAAACTCTAATTGTTACAATTGTACATAGCAAAAACAAAAAATACAATGTAAAAGAAAAAAAATAAACAGCTATTGTGTCTGGAAGGAAAGATCTGTGATTACAATCCTTTGTACACCTAAGGTGCAGTGGTTCATCAATGCTCTGAAACTGATTAATGTGAGGAGTGGGAGAGATTGTGCAACAGAAATGTTATTCTCGTAAGAGTCCTTCTATCCACCACCACCTGAACAAGGAGGAGGGAGCATCCAGGACAGAGCTGTTCCTCCAGATGAGCTTATTGAACCACTTCTTCTCAGTTATAAATAAGCTGCTGCCCCAACAAACTACTCCACTGAGCAGGGTTCCTCAATTCAGCCTCTCAAGGTCCGGTGTCCTGTAAGATTTAGATGCATCTTCGCTTCTACAAATAAGCTGGTCATCAGCAGGAGTCTATAGGACTTGACTGCCTACTGAGGAGATCATTCAACCATATGATTCCAGTGTGTGGAAGCAGAGACACATGAGGATGACATTGAAGATGATACCACAAATGATGTACCAAGAAGCTATCTGATGACTAGAGGGTCAGCTTCACCATGAGTTTTTAGAGAAATCAGACCAAAGTGTACCCTAACAGCTCAAAACATCCTCTTCTTCACACCTGTGTTGTTGGAACAATGCAAAAGTTGCAGCCAACAGCAAAAACAACAACAACAAAACTATTCGGAAAACCCTAATATTCTCCAGCCTATATCAAAAGCTAAAACATTTTTTTTTTTTGGTTCCTTTGGCAGTCAACATGGCTTTCTTCGGAGAGCCGTGCATCCTTAAATGTTTATGTTACATGCATGGCATTAAGCACTGCCTCTATGACCCTGACTTAATGTGACAGGCAATTCACCAGTTCGCAAACAAGTAGAGAGGCAGCACCGATGCATGTGCTGTTACACAACTGTTAGTTAGACTGAGTACGTACATACAAGAAACAAAGCGCTGCAGAGCTGAGCAACCAAAAATAATAACACATTAACTGTGGCCGTCATCCATGTGAAATTTCAAATACCCTAAAAAACAGAGCTTTCAAAAAAGAGCTTTCAAAAATGGACATTGCACTGAAATTATAATGCAACCATTTGTGGCATTTACTTAATCATATTTTGTTACTTTATCCCAATTGTTTCATGTTAGCAGGGTAGGACATACAACTATTGTGTTAAAGTAACTAAATATGATTAAGTGCAACAGCTGCTGCATTTTTTTTTCTGTGTGTTTAAATGCTGGTTTCAGAAAATTTCCAGGACCTTTAATGTATTTTTTTTAAATTCACACACTTTCAAGGAATCTTTTATATAAGAGTCAAGTTTCAAGCTGGCACTTTGGTAAATACTAGCTGATTTTAAGCCTTAATTATTTAGATGGGGCAGGCTTTTTTTATTTTAAACTGGGCAACCTGACAATTACCTTATTAACCACAAAAATCCCCAAAACCTCTGAGCTGAACTGGGATAACATATACTGAGAGAGGTGTTTGTATTTAATCCTCCTTATCCTGACTATTAACTGTAGAACGCTATGAATCAAACATTGTTCTATGTTGACTACATTTATAGATCATGCAAGAAGGAAGTTTGCTTTTAGAATAATTAAAAAAAAAGATTTCTTTTCACTGCAAGTGTCAGTCTGGTTCAACAGCAAAGGTCTTAAGATGCTTGAGCATGCGTTGCGTGCATGCAAGTCCTTTAACTGTACTTACTATTGTACCTCCCCATGTCACCACTGGAGGCAGTACCCATATATATATATATATATATATATATATATATATATATATATATATATATATATATATATATATATATATATATATATATCATTCCCAATAAATGCACAGTAGATTAACAGATGAAGGGAACCTGAGTATAATGATATAAATAATAACAGATGTTGACAGCATGTGCGTTGTGTAGCTCCAGTCCTCAGATCAACACCTATTAGGAAGCTCTTCTATACAATGTGGGAATAAGAATGAAGGGTGCAAATAACACCCTTTAGGAGTTCTTCAAGGCTGTATGCTGTGCATACTGGGTGATATCAATTACCGTGGCAAAAGCCTGACTTCAAGTCCGACAAACATCTATTCTGAGATTGTCAAACCACAGAGATGTTTGTTATCAATCACCCCGCCAGGTTTGAATGATCAAAAACACTGATAAAAGTGTAAAAATTAGGTCTGAAAAGTAATGAGATACTGAACTTTTCAATAGCTGTGATCCTTTTTACACATTTAGAAGAATTCAAATTATGACATTTATTATGTCTTTAAAAGAAGACAGATTAATTTCCTTTGCATGGTCTTTAACATACCAAGCAATAAATAACAGTGAGTTGTCTAATATTAAGTGTCAAAGACCAACACTGTGAGAAAGTTATTCCTATTTATTAACTTTTAGAGTATTTTCTGGATCATGATAATGATTAGACTATTAGATTAGAATTATTTAGTGTTATATATTGTTATTAGTATTATATATTTGTATTATTGTATTAAGTCATTCTAAATTGACAAAAGAAGAAACATTCCCAGAGGTGTGAATACTTCTACCAGGTATTGTATGTAATGCAAAAACAGCAGAGAATAATTTTTTTTTTTTACACACAACCTGTTAAAAAGTCTCTAAAAGAATTTGATGACTGTTAGACCTGTCAGCTGAAACAAAAACCCCAGGAACTATAAGAGACCCAGTAAATATGGCATCTGGAATCATCCAAAAACTTCGACATCAGCCATCCACCTGTCCGCCTGCTTCCAAACCCTTGAAGCAACAGAGATGCAGTCCCAGGGGACAAAATAACCATTGACACCATGGGGATTCAGCAGTCCATGTGCACAGACTCCTGTTATATTAACCCCCTGTCATTTCAACAAACTCCATTTGTGTGCGTGTCTTCCCTTGCTTCGGGACAAACAGGTGGCACGCTGTAATGAGCTGCAGACGGGGGTCACATCAGCAGCAGAAGCCGCAACTGATGACAAACAAGCCCACCAAGAGCGAGACTCGAGTGAGTGAGGGAAACTGCAGCTCTGCATGCGTGGGCGTGCACAGCTCAAAGTCTCTGTTCTTAACCCAAAGAGAGAGAGCTCAGTCTTGTTTCAGCTTTAAAAACAGCATCTGTGGAGTTTCATTACCAACACCGTGAGGAAAGTCATCAGACAGTCATCAGATCTGTTCCGAAAGCATGAGTAAGATCCCTGAAACTTTACGGTAGAACTTTCACAGAGACCCAAGTCGGAGGAAAGGGTTACAGTGGGAAGACAGCTGTCAGGGAGTGGGGTGGGAGTCTTCATGGCCCTTATGGAGCTGTATGTAAACACAGACAGAGTAATCTAAGCTGGTACAGGGCAGACAAAAAGGAAAAGGGAACCACATGGAGGAAGAAAAATGCAGTAAAGAGGTGAATCCTGAAATAGGCAAAGCATATGGAAAAGAAAAAAAAAAAGGTGCGATAAATGTATTGTGTTTGTGTTTCCTTAACTTTTTTGATGTTTAGATTTAGCCTGGGTCAGAGGTGGAGATGAGGGGCACGGTTTGAGGAAGGGGATCGCAGCAGCTGTTGCCCAGCACACGCTACAGTCACTCATCACAGCAGGCCTGCACAATAAAGGCCCTTCTCCCACTGCGTGTGCATGTGTTTGAATGCACAAACGCACAGCGCCGTAACGGATGTGCAGACTGTCGCTCCAAGGTTTTCAAGGAAGAAAACAAAGCATTCCATGTGATCTGATAGCAACTGTAACTTTCTCCCAAGAACACATTCCCACTTAGAGAGGATTGGACAATTATTCTAACCCCCTAAACATATCCACATCTTGTCAGAACTTAATAAAATATAGAAGTACCTTAAGTATCATGGAAATTAGGTATAAGTTATAGTCTTAGTAATCAGCTGTTTTTTGTGCTCTCGATTGTTTGTGCTTTCTTTAAAAAAAAACTGAGAGCAGTTAGCCTAGAAAGTTAACATGGGCATCTCGGCTTTTTAGAAATGCATATCACACCTTTATGATTTTTAATTGGAAAATACACTTTAAAAAAATTATCCAAGTTTTTTATCTATTTATAATTTTTTTTGCTATTTTGTGTTTTTTTGTCATGTAAAACCCAATAAAACACTCTGAGGTGTGTTACTGTAAAACAAATGCTTAAAAGGTTTCAAATGTACAAGTACTTTTTTGAAGATGGGTTACTTAGGCACTGCCATGGTGGGGCCCTTTGCACTACTTGTAAATGAATGCTAATGAACTCCAGCTTGAGTTGACCTTAGCAGGGGGCTATTCAACCACAGAGGCTACAGTGGAGATGCATACATGAACAATCAGGGTGACGGAGTGACAGCAGAGGGTTAAAATAACTCACTCTCTTTCAGCCTTCATTCAAATGAGCTTCAGATCTTATTTTAACTGAGAGTTAGCCAAGGAAGAGAAATTTTTCAGTTAAACTTTATAGCAAGGATACGGAGAGCCGTATTACGCTCTAGATTTGAATACGGTTCTTCATGCAAATACGGTCTAAAGTTCTTTTTAAGAGATTAAATAAAATGCAAATATTTATGTAAATGATGGAGAGTTGAACAGAAATGCCAAGTTATTGCATCTAAAATCAAACATTTCTGTTACATTTTTCATAAAAACATTTTACATTTACACTCAGTCCAATTTTATGACTTTAAAAAAAGGATCTTATAAGATAATGAGGCTGATATAAGCAAGTATCAGTTATTTTCATTGGAAAAAAAAGTTTATTTACCCTGCATTACGCAATTGTCCATCTCTATGTATATATTTACTACACACAGTTTTAAGGAACCATCATCTAATGTGTACCTACTTAAACCTAATGTTCCACTTATTTTCATTAGGTAGCTCTTATGTGCCAGAAACTGTTATAAATATATCTTCAGATATATCAATGGATTATGTCCACATTGAACTACGTAAGGCAGAGGCGCTATGTGTTAAACATTTTTTATTTTTCTTTAACCTGTCTGTTATAGAATATGTACGACTTTGACATATTTACAACCTATTTGAATTTTCAGAGTTAAAGGAAGATGTAGGCTACATTCTCCAAGGAATAGACACAGAGACTGTATTAAAGTGGGAGGACTAATCGCTGATACAAAATGCTAAAGGATTTAAAATTATTAACCTAATTTGTCTTTTTCTTAATCAGTCTCGTCTTAGGTTTATGTGCCACCTTTGTGTGAAAAGATATCAGTTTTTGTTTGTTGCTTTTGTCTTGGTTCACACTGAGCTTCCTTTTAGCGTTTATGCCAGCACTTTCACTTAGTGTGAGTAAATTACCCACTTTTCTTGGCAGGTAGATGTTTTCCTGTCTTTGATTTTGAGTCCGGGACAGGAATTCCTCTTTTATTATAATTTTTTTTTAAAGGTACAATACATTCCAATACCCCAAGGCAGGATCTTATTATCCGAGATGTATATTTGATGCGCAAGGCTCACATTTTAAGGAAAACGGATTCAGAAAGCTCGATATAAAAGCTGTCTTTTTACACTATAATGAATACTGAGCCAAAACCGAAATGATCTTGATGTATCATAGGAATGATTTGCTGCTCCTTAAAAAACGAAAGCAATTCAACAATGATTAGTTTTTTGTGTTTTTTTTCTCTTAGAAAATGTAAAAAGGTAAAATCCCTGGGAATATATGCTAATGGTAAGGAAAAAAGTCTGCACCCCTTATTTCAAAAATGATTTTTGAGAAAAAAGCTGCACAAAGGGTCAAGGTTTATGCGCTGGAAACAAACGGAGTCAATATATGCGCACTACAGAGAAGTATGGGAGACTTTTATCTGTTCCCATGTCTGTGAGCCTGAGTGAATGGTGGCTCCATTTCAGCCCTGTTGCCCTGAGACCAGCCCGTGCTCACCGTAACTCTATGATTGATGGAGTCTCGGGAGGTAAGCAGGAGGAGAAGAAGGAAAAAAGCTATAAAGAAGGACGTCGCAGAGCTGAGACGGGCCATCATGCCTGGTTCTGACAGGATGCTGCACGAACTACAGCCAGATGTGCAATAGCAGAGTAAGTGAAAGAGAAAGCAATAGGAAGAGAAAAAATTTCCTCGTCACCAGAGAAGGAGAGGAGCTACTTTGCACGCTGTCGTCAAGGCAACAGCCAAGGCTCTGACCTCAGGAACACCTCCACATCTAGCTGCACCAACACCAATCCCTCTAACCTTCAAAGCCTTGAGCTCTGCATGGCAAACAGCTAACACCTCTGGGACTTCCTGCCATCTACACCTCCTTTTAAACATGTACAAACACACGCATGCACACACCCACACACACTGGTGACCCCTCCTTCTACACCTATCCATTTTTAATGAGAGTAAGCCAGGATACCACGTCACTGGAATGAGACACATCCATCATGAACACAATACCCATTCCAGCAGACAGGAAGAGAGAAAGGCATGGGAGGGGCCACGGTGACAGAGAGAGTGTGTGTGTTTGGGTGAGTTTATGTGTGTGAGTTTGAGCGGGACTAATGACAAAAGCACAAAAGCAGAGCAAATACTTGCTGCTGAACGAATGAAAAGCGATGAAATGTTCAGTCTCTTACTCCCACAGTGACCCTGAAGCCGCTCTTTCCTGCATTAAGGGGACCAACACAAGGACGACTGAACTTTTAATCTGCTCTAGTAATCCAGCTGAGGCTTCTCCTCGGGATATCAGTCACATATCTCCTGCCTCACTCTCTTCTCATTCTGGTTCTCCTTCCTGTATTTTAAATCAACCCACTTCACTACAAAGGAGCTTAAATACATCTGCACTGTTGCCTCAAAGCTCTTCCATATTTTTCTATCGAAATGGGGAACTTTCTAGCCTGACGTAGTCCTACTCAATTCTAGTCAGTATATGAGTCTGATACTGCTCCATAGAGCTGTGATTATGGGTGTGTTTCGAACGAACCAGGAAAAAAAATGCCTCTGCACTCAATCGGATAGACCTACAACCAATAAGAGCAACGGAGTGCGTGACGTATGTTAAGCGACGCATAGTTGTTGTCAACAAAAATCAAAGCGTGCAGTTGCACGCCTAGAATAAGAAGATGAGCCTTGATCGCGTTTCTCTGTTCCTCTTTTAAAATTAATTTGCTGTTGATATCTTCTAGAACAGACCTAATAGCAGAATCTACACACCTCAACTCTCCAGCGGCAGCCATTGTTGTTGTCACCCATGCGCGCTTTGGTAACGTGGTTGATTACGTTACTGTTGATCATCTGTCCATCATCGTATAAAGCCCGCCCTGACAATTTGATTGCCCCGCCAGATATTGTGCGAGCATACTTGCGCCACTATTGAGCAATGGGACTAAGTTTGGAATGGCACCCAGGCTAGGAACTTTCCCCATCAGTGCAAAATATGGATGGATGGATGGATGGATGGATGGACGGACGGACGGATGGGGCATATTTTTTAAAAGATTTTGTCAAGCCCATTTTTTCCACATCATCTAGACTTTGAAAATACATGAATTTGATTTCAAACTTTTTCAGACTTTGAATGAGCACTGCGTTCTTCAGAAATAAAAGTGGGATAAATTACTAGTTTCATGCAACCTGAGGGTTCAGTCAGTCACTCAACTTGCCATTAATATTCATTATAATTCTGGCTAGGAGTGAAAAGTGAGGTGAGAGTCTTTGTTGAAGTGTTGTGGCTGGTCCAAGGATAATCATGCCTCAAGACTCACACCAATTACTCCGAGCCTGATTAAGGACAGAATGGGGACATGGTTGTGATTGCCTGGCTGTGTGGGTTGCTGTTCATGTGAAGGCCCTGAGCTGAATGTGCTAAGATACCACCCCAGCTGGGAGATCTGCTTGTTTAAAAGACATTCCAGGAGTAAAAGTCTTATAGCAATTAGATGTGCAGCAAACAGTCAATCTCATAAAGTGTTTTTCAAACATTGAAACCTGCAGATTCTTTTCTGTATCTCTAATGGGATCTGTGTGTAGAAACTGATTTTTTAAAATACCACCCCACCCCCCTTTGATGCTGCTTTTGTCACTTGTTATAACAGCCAAAGCACTATGAAAAACTATTTGAGGGAAACAGGTCTTATGTTTTTTATGCAGAATTTTCTGCAGTAGCATTTGATTTCTTACTAAGTAGGATATATACAAAGTAGAACTCGGAGGCATGCAATGTGTGTTTCAGAGTATTAGACGGGATCTAATCAGAAAGTATTACTCACTGATTTCAACAGGCCAATATTGGGGCAGTGAGAAAAAAAAGAGAAAAAAACAATTCTGCTCACAGTAAACAGCTTCACATACTCCACAAATAACTATGTGTGAAGATGGAAGCTTTTAACCAATATCGTCAAGGACAACCAGTGGTTTCATTTTTTGTTATTATTTTACTGACACACACACAGTTAGACACATTCTTTTTAATACTGGACTGAGATTTAGCTCTAAGATCAACTGAAAAATATCAAGATAGACAGAAAATAACATCTGTTCGGTAAGAAGGAACCACATAATAGAGTCAAGCTGACTGATTTAGAAGTGATACCAGGCTTAGGTGCTTATTGAGCTAAAACCAATGACTTTGATACTCTTCCAGCCACAGTTTAGGGCTTTACACCCCATGAGAGCCATTGGTCTCTGCCAGACCCGATCCCTGGCAGCGCATCAAAAACGACAGACTGGTGAGAGACAAAACTGCCAGGGAGTAAGAAAGGGGAGGAGCAGGTCAAGCGTATGCCTTATGACCGAGGTTTGAACTCCTACGACACAGCGGCCATTAAAAAACAAAGCTGAATGTGAAACCGTATATATTTATTCAAGGCACTTCAGACACAGCCAAGTTTTTCCTACCAAGAACTTCTGGAAATGTGTTTTGACTTCAGTGGAAGAAGACATGGGGGGTAGGAAATGCTTTAAATGGAACAGCTGTTGATTGACCCTTTTCTGTATTTAAATAAGAAAGAGTATAAAACAGGCTTTTTAAATTACTCTTTGCATGTTACGTTACTGCTTTTCTCTGTAAAACAAAAAGTTTCTCACTGTTTTTTAAGACAGAACATAACTTTCCTTCCTTCCTTCCTTCCTTCCTTCCTTCCTTCCTTCCTTCCTTCCTTCCTTCCTTCCTTCCTTCCTTCCTTCCTTCCTTCCTTCCTTCCTTCCTTCCTTCCTTCCTTCCTTCCGTCCTTCCTTCCTTCCTTCCTTCCAAGTGAGGAGCAGCAGAGGCCATTGCAACTCTGGAGCAGGCGCTGGGACTCACAGCCAAGGTGTGTCAGGTTGATTAGTAGAAGTTGTGCTATTAAAAAATGACAACCTAAATAGAATATTGGCAAGGAAAAAGCAGTTTTTTTTAAAGACAGTCTAAAGAAATCACAGTTTGACATATTCGGAGGATAAAGAAAGCTTTGGGAGGGTGATCAGGTCAGATCGGACCAAAACTTTTTGGCTTGCATAAAAAAGTAACATGTTGGGAAAAGGCAGCTACTGCATCCACACCCCAACACAAAATCACTCTGGTGAACCATGGTAGAGGAACTATATATTTCCTCTTTGAAGACATGGAAGCTGGTCAGAGTTGTTAGGAAGTGATTGTACGATAAAAACCTTTTAGAGGCTCTAAAAACCTGAAACAGGGCATCGCTTCATTTTCACCCCAGCAGGAACCTTAAACATACTGACAGAACAACAACAACAATAGTTTAGAGTGAAGAATATTTATGCAAGGAATCTACTAGACCAAAATCTAATTTATAAACTTTGGAACTGATCTTTACCATCCAGTATTACTTTGCTTGAGCCATTTTCTTTTTCTTTTCTTTTTTAATAAAGAAGAATAGATTGGCAAAGCTTGCAGACCAAAAAAAATATATGTATAATTCTTACAGACATGGATGTGAAGACATACCATACTGAACAAATAGGCCGAGGAGATCTACAAACATTAACATACCAGTCGGAGTCTCCCAAACAGGCGGTCATTATTACACATATATAGGGAATGTGAGTATAGAGGTATTGGAAAGAGGGAATCGACCAGTAAGGAGGATGAAGTCAATACAGCTAGGAGTTTATCAATTATGTATGTCTTCAATCGTCTTGTTTCTTAGGGAGAGGAGGGGCATATACAGTATTTAAAAAAGTGAAGGTTGTGTGCGCTTTTCAGTTTGCATCCAGCTGTGTTTTTGTAAATACATAACCGAAGTCCGTGTTGCTTGAAATTACCAATAACACTATTTAATGCCTTCTATCAACATTGAGCTTCAAAAGAACAAACACATGGGGAGATATTTGTTTTTAGTCAATCCTTGCCGTTTCTTTGTCTTTCAGAAGAATGTTTATTTACTCAGTCTGCATAACCAAACTGTAAGACGTACAAAGAAAAAGCAGGCAGTTATTATTTGTGTCGGATTTATCCTAGTTACTTACAGTACAGAGAAAATGTCATGTAGTGCTTAAGTTACTCCACAGCCTTCATTCTGTTCAAAAATCTGTTTCCCTTTCTTATTTGAGGTAAAGAGGTTTACATAGATACTGATGATGAGACGTGAAAGCGTCTGGCTGTTTACAGTTTCTTTCCCTTCTCCATCCTTCTTTCTTCCTAGACGTTCTCTTCAATGTTCTCATGTTTGATCCTCTCTGTGTCTGCTCATCATGTTGGCTTGTTTCCATTGTAATTGAGTCAGAAACCGTCCAAAAAGGATATTATATAAATTCTGACTGACCACTTCGAAGTTCTAGCTGCCTATAACCTCTTTATGCCAGTAACTTTATTAAGTGGCCAAACTGAAAATTAGAAGATGGGCAAGCAAAGGCAATTTTAACTGTGTTTGAACATGACTTTGAGCATTAATGCTCTAATTGTCCTCAAAAGAAAGTGGAAAGAAAGTCTAAGTGACAAAGCATTTCTGTCGTCAAAGGCTCCATGTGAATTGGGGCAAATTGCGAAGGGAAAATATATATATTTTTTTACATTTGAGAGACGGGAAACAAACAACTCACTTAGAGGGCACCATTTTGACACCTAAAAAGTTATGTTTGACACATACAAAACAGCAAGTCTTTAAAAGAGGGAAGGTAAAAATGCAATGATCAGCACCAGTTGTAAAATTTAACTTCCAGTCATCTAGACTACATTTAATACATTTACATTAATACATTTAAGCATTGTGTTTCTTTAATTGTCATTTTGTATACAATCTGTATATACAAAATGACAATTAAAGTTCTCTAAGGCTAGGTTTAAGTCTTTAAAGATCTCATTTTATGAATCGGGCTTGTTTTCTAAAGGACATTCATTGTCATCATAGATTCCTGATCTTCAAAGCTAATGCCACCATCAGAAGCCAGATAACAATGGATCAAGACTAGTTATTTATCGTTACCTTAAGGTTAAATCTTAAAATTACACAATCTTAGTAGCCTGTTAATTGTAAGTCATTCATTATCACTGAATTATTGTATGAACATTTTCCTCTTTTTAGTACTTTTATTTCATTTAATCTGGACATATTTTTTTGCCTTATTTTAACCTTAAAAGGCACTATAGGAATTCTAATTTATAGTAAAACATATTTGGAAACATTAGCAGCCCCTTTTATGCTTTAGGGTATGTTAAAAGCACTTTTATTTCATTTCATCTTAACATCTATTTTTACCTTAAAAGGCACTATGATGATTCCTACATATAGTAAAACATGCCTGGGATACATAATAGTACCCCTTTTTATGCTTTAGGCTAGGTTAAAACAATGCATTATCACGCATCTTAGTATTTAACATGTGTAAGTCAATTAAAGTAGGCTTAAGTGCCATATTTCTGCAATGTACTTGCAGCGGAGCCATTAAATTAAGAGTGTTGTGTTATAATAGTCTACATTTTTTTTCCATATTGATGTCATAAAAGGCTGCATTCTTCCACTTAGCCACCCATCAGACATCAGAACACACTGTGTCCCAAAGCTAATGGCATCAGGGGTCTGCTAAAACAGACACTTCACAGCTAATATGATGTGAAATTAGCAGTGGGTTTTGAAATCCCAGTATGACACTGCTTAAACCGCTAAAAGCTCATGTGTGTTTCTGAGAATGTGATGTTTTTAAACATATTGCATTATAATCATTTGGTTTACACAAAACTACAACCTTTTATTCATTCCATGAATTAGAATTTATGATTTGCTAAAATTGATCCGATTAAATTTACATGTTTGCTAGTTTTATTGTTGAGGGAAGCCATTAGAATTCTATAGTAGAGAGCATTGTTTAAAGAAAAATGCTTAATCCTCAAGGTCACCTAAAGATTGTAGTCACGTGTCTGTGTCTCTGACAAGGTGGCACAGCCAGACTACTAACTGTGTGGAGTTTGAATGTTCCGTCCATGCAGGAGTTTTCTGAGACCGGCACAAATTAATGGATATCTGTCATACTAACTAGGTACAGCCTCATTTGAGTCATCAAACCTTACAAAGGCTAATTTTTATCCTAATAAGACATAATTTGAAAACAAATAGTTTTAGCCATCGGCTGTGCAAAAACTTATACCAATTCTAATTGAGAGTGCAAAGCTGTTTAAACAAGTGTGGAACATATTCTGTGGTACTAGTTTATGTCACAGTGTGTCACCATGCTATTATTTATCTCCTGTTTGAAGCGGTGACCCACCTGAGGAAATCAGAAAGCACTGTGACCCCCATTTTAGGCTGCCTGTGGTTCTGCTGTGGTCCGCGCTTTGTCCCCATTGGTTTCAGTCCTTATTTACACTGCATGAACTTTCAACCGATCCACTGAGAGGCCCAGAGGTGCTAATTGAAGTGTGTGGGTATGGCACAATAAAAGCCACTAATCAATCTGGAAGTCAAACCAAAACTATTGTAAGAGGAACATAGAGCTGCTATGACTGCCTTGCCTTTATGATCTTCTTGCATCTACAGGGGCCGAGAATGGAGTGCAATCCACCACTACTGAAGACCCTTTTTGGACAAACTGGTGGCATCTGACATCTTTCACAGTATAATGTGTTGGAGTAGCAGCCTATCTACTGTTGAAAGAAAGTGGTTAGATAAGCTTGTTAGGGAGGCAAGCACTGTCTATGGATGCCGCCTCAACCCAGTGCAAATGTTGGGAGACAGAGAAACCCTGGCAAAAATAACATAACTCTCTGTTATTATCTCCCACTACTGCATGAAGCTGTTGCAGAACTGAAGAGCTCCATTAGTGATGCAATGTTGCATCCCAAAAGGACATAAACAGTTTTTCTTAGTTTCTACCTTCCAGGAACTTTTACACTTTGTTACCATTGCTAGTCCTAAACAACCGCAATATGTTCTTTTGAACAAACATATGGGCACATGCTGTACATTCATTTCAATTATTCTACTCGGTTGCCAGTTTCTTTGAAGGTATGTATTCTATTTTACTTTTTTCTTTTTTAACTGCAGATTTTCTAATGCTCTATATTTGTCCTTACTGTACAGTCTCTTGCTCTTATTTAATGTCTGCCATATATTGACCTTTGTGTGAACCTCTATACTACCAATTGCCTGTTACCATACTGCTGGTACAACTCAATCTCCCCTCTGAGTAACAACTAGGGATATTTCTTTTATTTTCAACTGAAATTCAGAAGAAAGGAATCTGGCTATTCTAGTTTATTTGAACACCCTTGAATTAGAATGGTTGGGTTTGTTGCTGTTTTTTATTAGTATTCTATGCAACCTTTATTTACAAAGGTAAGTCTTATATTAAACATATATTTTTCAGGAGAGAAAACCTATGAAACCTAAAGGGAACAAATGCGTTTTATAATATTGTTTCACTCTAAAGTTAATGCCACCATTCTAAGAAATTGCGCTTTTGGAAATTGTAGGGGTAAAACAGTAATACTAGAATAAAATATCAAAGACTGACCATTTTCTGAATTACCTGCAGTATCTAATGTTTCTAGCAAACTAATGTTTTCTTACAACACTATAATACTAATAATCATTTTGAACATAATGATTCAGATCTTTGATATTGCTACTACCCTAGTATGATTATGTAAATGCATTTTTATTGCCTGATAACTCATTTCTGTTAATTAACATCTAACTTCTGTTGCATCTCTATGTAGAACTCAGGGTCACCTCATTTTAGTGATGTGTGATTTCCACAATCCTCCTCATTATAGTTTTATTTATAACTCTAGTTTACAGACTGAACTAAGTGGCAGCTTTTTGAATGTCGTTCCTTGTTAGTCAATCCACTTGTCTTAACCTATTTTTACCCACCTGTCTGGGCAGCCTGTCTGTGTGACAACCTTCATGCTTGTCGCCTCACTGTACCTTTTTCGATCCATCTCTGCTCTTGTCTTTGTCCGACTTGTCTGAGTGTCTCTCAGTGGGATCCCAGACTGTCAATGCAGCCAGTAATGAGGTGTATGCTTCAGTCAGCATGTGAGGAGTTAATAAGGAAGCAGCACAGGCCATCACACATCAACAGGCATTGAGTGTGTGTGTCATGTGTGTGTATGAAGAGAGTGTTGGGGCCAGGGAGCCTCCCTGGCACACTTAACGGCTGCCTGTCGACCAACAGGAGTATTGATTTGCAGTGAAAAAGCAGACAGAGATGAATTCTGATCCACAGAGGGACTCTGAAGCGCATGTCTGATTATGGTAGCTGTTTTTTTTTATTTTTTGTAAGCATGTGTGCAGGAGTGTGTAACAGCATGTGTGTTTGTGCAAGTGAGTATGTTTGTTCTCTTTGTTTCAGCCTCTCTCCCAGCATTCACCATGTACATACAAATGAAGGGTTTGGATACACCCCGCTGCTCTCAGGGCTGTTGCTTGTGGGTACGCATGTGTGTCTGTGTGATGAATATTAGTCGGTGAGGAGCAAGATGGAGAGACAGATAGGGAAGGAGGTATTGATAACTAGGCTCAGGTTGAGAGAAACACATCATCAAATCTAAAACAAAGTGTGTGCATGTGTGTCCGTGATTGTTTATGATTTATGTGTTCTGTGCAAAGCCGCTTGGGTAATATGCAAACTCAAGCTCAGCAGGGCTGTGGCACTGAGATTTTAATGGGATTTTGAGGTATTGCTGGGACTCAAAGCACTCATCAGATCTTATATTAACGCCTATGACGGATTACTGTTTAAACCTCTGTGAAAATAAGAAGCAAAAAAAATAATTGCTGGAAAACTTTTATAAGGAAGAAGGAAATATTAGATTTGGCTCTAAAGAAATTCTGGAGAGTTAGAAGAAGAAAGCAAACTGAGAACGATCTTGGTTGGTGTGTCTGAAAGTGCCTGGGTGTCTTTGTTTGGCAGAAGAGGAAAAAAAAAATCAACATAATGAGCCCAAACTGCCTTTGTGTCTCACTCTCTTCTTCTCTCTCCACCCTCTGTCTTTTTCTCTCTCTCATCGCACAATTCTCAGACAGCTGCCACTGTGCAGCCAAATTAACTGCTCCCCAGTTGCTTTTTGGAAAGTGGGAATTTAATAAACATTTTTCCTCCAAGGTACACAGTGCTTGTAGTTCCAGAACTTAAGTTTAATTGCCTCGAGTGATCCACTGCAGTTTTTGGACCTCAAACTCACCATGTTCTCGCCCTTTAAAAGGGCCTTGTCAGATATTATGACTGCAAATTTCAGTAGCTCAGTCTGGTGGCATACAAAAGCTTTCCAATTGAATTATGGCTACCCTGCTTGCTTATTATATTTCATATCTATGTTTAATACTTTTACATTATGCATCTAGTCTATCTGTTTGAAAACTTGAGCGTTTTGTTGATTTAACTTCACAAGACCACATGATCAGAGCTACCATGCTACACATTCTCAAAATAAGTAAACACTGACCGAATACAGCCAAGCAAATCAGTTTTACATGGTATTTGACATCTGTTATAAAATTAAAATGCTGATGTAAACTGTGTCCAACTTGTTTATTTACAAGTCAGGTGTGATCGTAAAGCACATCTCTATGATCCAAAAGAGAAAAAAGTGTTGAATAGACTAACTGTTTAAACAACACTAAGGCTTGTTACAAATAAAAGCCCCAAATAATTTGGAAAAACCTTCAAACATATACTGAAAGTAGACAATGAGATAATAATGGGATTCTGGGGTATTCCTGAGACTGAAAGACCCAAATTAGACCTTATATGATGACTATGACTGGTAACAATTGTACCAAATGTGACATTCAGAAACCCAGTGATTACATGGGCATTTTTACATTGAAGAAGTGATTGTTTGTAGCTCTAAAAAAAAAAAAAAAATCATGCGGTGTCAGAATAAAACCTTCAAGCTTTAGCTTTTAATAGTTTTTATCATCACAAGTTTGTAGGATAATATCTATTTATTTGATTAAAAACAGTGAATTGAAAGATTCCCACTTCTGGTGAAGATTACTGATATATTATCTCCCATCTGCTGAAACATGGACTGCAGCATTAGATGAGTTAGCAGAAAGATTAGGCGCATAAAGTGTAAACAGCAGATGTGCTATTATCAAGCCCTGGGAAACTCTTTTGGATGCTGGCGAAAAGACAGACCAAACACAGAAATACACATTGTGTTCAAGCTGACAAGAAAAGAAAACCAAATTACAGCAATTTAAAACAAGCTAAGGCATACATGTTATTAAATAGAGACTGCTATAGGATTTTCAGATTGTTATGCATACTGTGTTTTCTTTTTCTGGCCATCGACAGTTTAAAAACGGACACCTGGCCCTATTTAAAGTCAAAAACACCTTTAGAAAAAGAGCACACACACAACTATCAAATCCACACTTTTACAAACTAGACGATGCAATAATCCATCACCAAGGCTGAGGCTGACAGTTTTGTCAAATTGAGCCGCAGGGAATCGGGGAGCGGCATTGTGGAATTGAGTTCCCCCATTGGACGCTGCTCTGACAGCAGAGAAGAGAGGAAAAGAAGACAGAAGAAAGGGATGGGGAGGGGCGAGGTAAACACTGCACAACCCCAACAAATGGAGGGAAGGAAGGGCTATGGTACCATAGGTGTCCCATCAAAAGCAGAAGTCTTCCTACTGTGTCCTGTAAACCTGGCCTTGTGAAGGACAGATGAAAAACATATTGCAGCCCTGGCAGGATAACCATATTAGACACTTAAACACACACAGACAAACACACACACACTTATACACACAGCCAGGCACAAAAGGCCACCTGAGTTTCAGATAGAAACAGTCAGACAAAGTCTGGCTAAAAGGTCCCCCGCAACATTCAGTAGAACCAGGGACAAACTCATTCTTCTAAAATCACACACGCACACACCTTTTAAACCATTCAGGGGCAGCTGGTGGTGTCATAAAATAGGCTGTCAGTACATTTCAACAGGTAAGCACCAAACTATTCAAGACCTTTCACTAAACACCTGGTCCAGAGCTGGTGACAGCAACAGCTACTTTTCAACTGAACCAAAAAATGGTCTATACCACATTTCACACAGTCGCCGGACTCCACTGTCAACACTTAGAGAGAAAGTAATTAATATACACAAAGAGGGACAATGGAAGCAGGATTGAGAGAGCAAGAGAGACTTTCAGACACAACCTCTCCAATTATCGACCAAACATTGGAGCTACTTTACTCTTTGCCTGGCTCCTGACAAGCCCTGTCGTGGTTCCTTCAACTGGCACTCCTGTTTCTCCCTGACACTCTCTAGGCTTTAATTAGGCTTGTAAATAATTATTGCAATTAAAGCTCACAATTAGGAGAACTGAAGCACTGCCATTAGTCTCACAGTAAATGTCATGAGCATTCGGTATAGGCGCTGGGAGGAAGCAGACAAATCCTGGGCAGACAGACAGTGAGAGTGAAAAGAGACAGAATGAGGTGCAGGGGGGAGGCGGGGATGAGGGCCTGTGTGAAGGCAGTTGACGTAGTCTCAGCACTTAATTATAGAGCTGATTATTCTGGTAGGATTCCTCTTGGACCATTCTTTTTGGTTCACATTTACAAAGTGCATAAGCACACAATCTTGTTCTAAACCCACAGAGTCGTTTCTAAACTCCAACCAACAAAAAAAACACCAGATACGGAAGAAAAGTGAAATCTGAGTTGATTTTATTTATTTAACTAATACTCTTCCTTTTTACTAAGAATTTCAGTTTTCAAGCATACTTAAAGTTAATATATTTTAATGAATTAATTAGAATTTTTTTTAAGAATAATTACATAAAGAGGGGTTTACTGCATCTATTTATCTCACATTGATTGTGATGAATATGACTAATGGGTAATCAAAGGCCAAAATATTTTTACGCAAAATTTTAAAACTTTACAAAATTCCAACAACTAAACTGATAGAGAAAGTTCTTATAAAACAAGAACAAGAAGTGTTGCACATACAACAGTCCTTAAAACCCTCCAAAGGAAGTGTAAATCAAGAAGCGTTATTGCTATAATGCTGAAAGTTTAAAGAGCTGTCTATTAATTCAAGTAATGGGCAGTTATGTTAAGGTGAAAAAAGCGAACTGCCACAATAAGAGAATTGTGCAGAAAAACCTATTTAACGGTTTGAGGGAGATTCACGAGGCTCCAAAGTCCTCTTTTTTCAAATATATCTAATTTTATTTTTAATTAGAAATTATAATCAAAATATGCTGGGCAATTTTTTCAGGCATAGAATCCAGTATGCTTGAAGACCAGTGGGAACTACCAGCAGTGACAATTTGAGGCATTGATCCATTGTGATTTATTAAAGCATAGATCAGGCAAGACACCAACCAGAAAAGTTTTAAGCTTCATGTTTCCCTTTGCTGACAACCTTTATGTGGGCGCATATTTCCTTTTTCTACATGATTCAGCAGCGGCTTTATTGACTATGAATTCAGTATGCTTCATTGACCAAATGCCTGGCCTAAACAATATATGGCAAAGATGATACACCAGAGCCAGCAATGCATATCAGTTGAAGTCCAATAATTAAGCAACCTAACTGCCTTTTTAACATTTCAAAAATGCCGCAGAGTGATCGTCTTCAGGCTACATCTTTAATATAGTTGTAATCAAGTATTAAGTATTTGCATATGCTATTTTTTCCATAGGCTGCCTTGTCTTTATTAAGATCAAGTTTGTTGGGCATGGTGGTGATGTAGGGGTTAAATGCATGACCCAGGTATGGAAGAGTTGATCATCAATGCTGCCATCACAAGATTGAGTCCTAACCTGGTGATCTTTCCGCTCTGTCAAAATAAATGTAAAAAAAATTCCTGCTTGTTTTGATTCAATATGAGTTTATCTTGTAAAATGAATTACTTAAACTCGCTATTCAATTTTATTCTAACCTACAAAGTACTACACATCTCAGCTGTGCTGCTGCCATCAACACCTTTGTTTATAGATGTTCGAGATCAGCCTGTTTTTCAGTGTAGTCCTGTTTCTCTGACTGTGACTGGCTGGATGTGCTCTCTACATTCCCTGATATGGGAGCTGGCTGCTCCCATATCAGGGAATGTATCCCTCACATTAAGCATGCCTAATGTTAAGCATGCTTAATGTGAGGGATTGCCTTCGAGCCAATGAGTCGATGCAATCAACTGGTTTTCCTTTGAAAACTTTGAATTAATTGACTGTATGACCTGGTGAACTGAAGAGCCTTGAGATGACGTGTTGTGAATTGGCGCTATATAAATAAACTGAATTAAACTGAATTGATTGAGAAACAATCATATGGCCAGATGCAACCTGTGCCAGTTAGAAAGGGAATCTGGCGCTCAAAGAATCACGAACACTTTTTAACTTCTGTCACTTCCCAAGGACTGTAAAAGTTTCATGCACCATCCAATGTGTTTAAGCTACTGTTTGAAAAATGAAAAGAAACAAAAGTCATGTAATGAAACAAAAAAAACTGTGATGCTTGGTTTAAGATCTAATTATTTTTGGATGAGTTTGTCCCACAGATTTGGTCAATCTACAGAAATTACAAATAAAGAACTAGATGCTCTGCAAACACAATTTAATAGTTAAGCCTCTGACATCAATGTAAGCACTGTGGAATACTAAGTATTGACCTCCACTGACATAACAAGAGTCGTGCTGTAAGGATTGTAGAAGGGGGAAAAAAGGGGGGACAAATGAGAGGTATGAAGGGGGTCAGGCTGGAATACTGGTGTGTGGAGATTCCTATTAATTAAAGGCGTGATGGGGCTGACAGGACGTGTGCTGCTATCAAATAATGAGGTTAGGGTTGGTCAATGGTTTCAGGGCTGAAAAAACCTTATTAACACTAATCCTAGCTTAAGTCAATTAACGATGCCGGTTCAGGGATTCATGCAAATGAGGTGCCTTTGTGAGGTGGGCCTGCAAGGAAGGGTAGACTTTGAGCTCGACATTTAGACATGTAAAACATCAATAGAACTTGGCTAAAATGGTGAAGGGAAAATTATTAGTGAAACATGCGGAGCGCTGAAGGATAGCTTGATTTACTGGTCTTTAGTCAGATTTGCAGAATGACAGCCTTATGTTGATGAGCAGTTTTAATTAAGCTTTGAACCTTTCCTTACCCCTGACCTAACTCTGCTGACACAACATATATGAATGAATGACATGTGAAAAACAAAGCAGAGCACAGCATTTTATGAAGATGCATACAAACATGTTCTACCATTACTTTTGCCTGTGCAGGTACTGAATTTTGTAGGCAATGGAATTAGTTTCTTTGGGCTAGGTTAATGCACAAAATTAGCTTAAAAAGAAAAAAAAGAGTGTATTTTTGGATGACAAACATTCATCCATTTTCTTTCACGCTTATCCGGTTGCAAGGGGTGCTCCAGCTCCAGCTGTCTAAGAGCGAGAAGCGGGGTACACCCTGGATGTATTGCCAGTCTATCGCTGTGGATGACAAACATTTAATGCCAAAATAAGATGGCCAAAACTTGTGAATATGCAACAAAAAAATCTGATCCAGCTTGGAGGAAAAAGGATCTCAAGCAAACAGCGCAGCCAACTCGCAGAAAAGTTGTCAAACACACAAAGAAAACAGCTGAAGCAAGAGAACATGGATGGTGGAGAAGAGTTTTTCAGAGTTGAGCATGCGCTGTAATAGGTTATTAGTAAGGTTGTTTGAGTTTAAATGATGCACATCGGTCTCACTGTGCACTCAGGTCAGTAGCACAAAAACTAAACACCACTATTATGGATATGAGAAGAATGCAATCCAGAAAAGGAATCTGACACTGAAAATGCCGGCTGTCTTTGATAGAGGTGTTTGAAAAGACAAGAACGTTTCCCAGTTATTCTGGCAAGGTAACGGGCATAACAAAATAATTTCAATGACAACTTAATATTTTGATACCTTTCTACTGAATATTAACTGATAAATCAACCTGAAAGACTCTTAATCAGCCTAACCCTGAACACCTGCTGATGTGCCTTGCTCAAGCTTCAGCCAATCAACGACAGACCGCACCCTCTCTGGAGCCAATCGTTTCAAAAGGCCCTCTTCATTACGACAAACACCCAACTTTCCTCATTCAGTGCTTCAGCAGAACTTGGACCCACCTTCTCCTCATCTCCTCCCTCGTTCGTAGACTACTCTTAGACCCTCTCATCCTCTGGCTTATTCAACCAGTGTCCGGGCCGTGGAGGGAAAGACTACTCTTACCGTCTTCCTAAGTTATTCATCCAAGCTCATCGAACTTACAGTATTGTGTGTTCTGCCAGGGTCCGAGCGCCAAATGATTATTCTCATTCTGTCAATAGAATCTTTATAAGTACTTTTTTTTTTTTTTTTTTTTCTCCATTTGAGTCTCTCCAGGTTGAAACTGATTTATTGAGTTTAAAAAACTAGCATCAGTTTTAAAGAGGGTTAGTACATATCGTTGGCAAAAATAACAAGGATCCACTATTTGACATAACTTATTTTGGTGATTTTTATTTGGACTTGGTTTCCTAATTTTTTGTTTTTTCCATTTCGGTGCATGCCTACTTAATATAAAATTAAAACAGAGCACTGTTGGTGTGGCATTTCAGTTAATTGTGCTGCATGGAAATATTGAAAACAGGAGAAAAATGACACTTTACTGAACTACAAGCAGCTAGATAGATTTTTTCTTGCTAAAACTTCTGCTGTTGCGAGGCATTTCCTGTTGTCAAGAAAAATGGATATTGTGGCATTTGGTGGAGAATAAAGTAAAATCCAATTAACAAAATCTGTTATTTGACTTTATTTTGAATAAATAAATGGGACTATATTTTATAAAGGATAGAACAAGGCCTTATCATCGATAAATCCATGTTCTTAGATGCATTGTATTGATGTAGGACCATATGTAATCTTGCCTGCAAGCTGAATTCTTACAGTATTTGTGCATTCACAAACACACAACTACCTTGTACCACTTCCACGAACTAACCATCCACAAATTAGTGTACCTAAAAGTAGACCTGCTAATCAAGTGCAGTGTTATGGTTCAAGGCAGGACATATATTTGCTGATATCACAGTTTTTTTGGTGATATCTGCATTCATTCATCTTTGAAAAAGCAACAAAACATAAAAGAAGTTATTGTGATTTAATGCAGGTGCTTCTCTTTTATCTGTTACTGTGAACCAAACCTTGGTTTGATTCCAAAAGCAAAACACATCAGAGAATAAAATTAACTTATAAATACAAGAATATGACATATCAATATTCCACCTAAATCAGTATTTCCACCTTTTAATCAAAATGCTTTATCCACCAGGGCTTGAGATTTATAAAATCTAAACAGGGGAGATAGAAGGAAATTATTTTCATAACGAAAAGCTAAATGACTTCATCAATAACATCAGACGTGTTTATTGAAAGAGGGATTTGAGTTAATTTGACCAGGAGTGAATAGCGAGTCGGAGGCTGTTAGAGAACCAGCAAAGGAAAGTGAGCTAGAGTCTCAGCTGTAAAGCACCTGGGTGAGGAAGCAGTCAGGCAAATGATTTGCTGGCCTCATACTATAAAGAGCTTCCAAACTGACGCTGCTGTTGCACTTGCATCTCAGGTAGGACTCAAACAGCAATCTATCAAGGCTTGACTGATAGCAAGCTGTCCCCTTGATCCTGTACTTTCATCTTGAGTCCCTGTGAGACTGGGGAACAGACGCAGCTGTGTGGTCCATGTGTTGGCATATGGCTTCCTAGTTTTCCGAAGCATGACAGAAAACATTTGCTAGGACCACTTCTTCCACATAAACGGTGCTTCAAACCAAATTATCTGGATGTGGTTGGGGTCATTATACACCAGATGGCGACTTTAGCATAATTTGGGCTGCACGGTAATACAGTGGGTAGCACTGTTGCCAAGAAGGTTCTGGGTTCGATTCCCGGCCCCGCATCTTGCTGCATGGAGTTTGCATCCCTGTGCATAAATGGGTTCTCACTGTGTACTCCGGCTTCCTCCCATATTCCAAAAACATGACTTTTAGTTTAACTGGCACCCTTAGGGGTGAGTGTGTGCGTGCATGGCTGTGTGCCCATTGACAGGCTGGTGACCTGTCCAGGTTGGACCCCACCTCTGACCCACTGACTGCTAGAGATAGTAACATGGGAAGATAAATGCACGGATAAGCCTATTTTGACATGAGTTTAGTGCATTTTTTTTATTTTTTTTATTTATTTATTTATTTATTTTTATTACTATTGTTATTATTTTTGTCTTTGTTTTTTTTCTTCTTCTTTTGGTCTCTGTAGCACTTTGAGATTTCTTTGAAATGTAAGGTGCGTTACAAATAAAATCTATTATTATTATTATTATTATTATTATTCATTTTTAGTAAGAAAATTAATTTTGTCAAAAGGAAGGCACCTACTTTTTTAACAGAGCAAACAACTGAACAACTTAACAGCTTTGAACAAATGTTTAAAGTATTTTTCTTGTCATTTTAGACCATGTGATGACAATATGTTTGTTTGTTGTATAGTTTATTTCAAGCTCCCATATTTATACTAAAAATAAAACACTTTCTGAGATATTGCAATATTTCCGAATCCTTTAAAAATGTGCTTTTAGTATTACGAAAATAAACTGCAAAACCTAAGAGACCACTATCACAGATAGAAATGAGACCGTTTCAAGTATCAACAGGCTTAGGCTGGCATCATCTCACCGTATCTCAATTATTACAACTACATTAAAAACAAACATTTAAAATGTGATCTAGCTGCTTTTATAAAAAAAAAAAGTGAAATATTATTGTTTTTAACATTTATGATAATCTTTTTTTTTTGCTAAATAAAAAATAAGTATAGTTAAAGCTTATCATGCAGAATAGTATAGCCTTATGCTATTCTGCTATTTATATCGTAAAAATGGTTTGGCGGGCTGAAATTAGTGAATTAGTCACGCTTTGTGTTCAGGGTGTCAGCCTGTCAGAATGTCAGTGTTTCTAAATAAAAAGGAAAAGAATAATTCTTGGAAGCAAAGAAAAAAATACATGTTTCTTTAGCATGCTGGCGTTGGGCTCAACAGGTGGGATGAAGAATAGCTCAATTTCTTAGAGCTTAATTTAGCCATAGAAAGCCATAAAAAACATCTTTAAACTTCAAGAACAATGAGGTGAAAAGGCTAGTGGTTTTGAAACTAGAATTTTGTTAATCCACACTATAAGAAAAGAAAAGAAAGGCCTTTATGGCCCCAGAGTGGGGGTATTCAGGTGTGATGAAGGCAAAAACAAGCAGACAGAAAACTAAATAAAATAAAAAAAACATAAAAAATTAAAAGAGTGAATCTTTACAACATAAAAAAAGAAACAATTCTAAGATAAGAAAAATACTCTTGTGGGCGGTCATTAACAAGAACGGACACATTTAACCATTCACCAGTCAGTTAACGGTAATAAATATGGTAAAAACATAAACTAACTTCCATAAGAGAAAATAAAGCAAATAGTTTGATAAAAGTAAACAAATCAATTACAATTAGCATTTTTTCAAATGTTATAAAATATCAATGTTTTAAGTCATGACATAAAGAAAAGAAGAACAACCCATAACTATTAGGAAATAGTGTTTTAAAGGTATGTTTAAGGACCTACAGGTGTTATTGTAAAACAACCATCTGCTTCCCCTAACTAGCTGCTTACAGTATGCTTCTACAGTAACTGTTACTCTGAGCAATTCAATCATGTGGTGTATGCTGTTGTTCAAGTTAAATTAGAAAGTATATTGTAAATCAAAACACCATTTTTCTTATTTATCTCAGAATTACACATTGGCTTATGCCAGACTAAAGCTGCTACTTATGTCGGTTATACAGCCAAAGCAAATACTTCATACAGTCTCTGAAAAAAACACAAAAACACTCGATACGATAATACTCAGGTAGTTTGTCAGCTAATCTTAGTCTAAACAAGGTGTGAAGAAATATCCAGACTTTGTCTAGAAATTCTCTGTCTGGAGGAGAAACAAAAAAATTCCAAGTATTTTTTTTAAAAACATTTTTAGAGAAGACATCATAGAAAGACTTAAAGGCTTGGAAAAAAAAAGAAGAAACAACTCATGCACAGAATTTAAATTTCACAGCTGAGCAACTGGAATGAATTGGCAAAGAAAAAAATCTGAGGTTTTCCTTTCTGTAATGTTGCTGCTTTGTACATGAAGGTAGGAGATGAGGGCAGAGTGGGACAGAAACACAGAAAACCGACCGGATATAATGTTTCCTACAGAGCCCAGGGTGAACTGAAGAGTGACAGCAGCACATGGCGGAAAGTTGTTTGGGTCTATCCATGAAAAATGAGCCAGTTTTCCTCGCTAGCTCGATATCCCTCTGTTAGTAATACTAGCAGAAATTTCACACTCATCCTCATAAGGAGCCTGCAATTACAGTGCCTGTATTTCACTAGGAACTCCATTAAGGCTCCACAGGTCTATCATGTACGCTTTTGCACTACAGCAAATGCACCACTTTCAGATCCTGTGCAACATAGTCATGTGCTTGGACTTTGCATCATCAAGATATGATTTGCGATTAAGGCTGAAGACCACATGCAATATCAAATATTATGAGGTGGATTTAGGAATCTAAGGCATTTCAGAGGGCATTTCGTACAGAGAACAACAGGGAAAAAAGGTAAAAATATAGAATGATCAGGTAAGCATTTGCTGCACTTCAGATCGATAATCCTATGCAAGAATAACACACCTATTGCCAAGAAGTGGCCAATTATCAGCTAGATTAGCTTAAACAACAAAAAGCGACCAAAGAGAAAAAAGGAAAAGCTTGTTAATTTCATCATTATATATACCATATGTCAGCATGGCTCTCTGTGGTGGAGCAGGTTAAGTCTGCGTCTTTGATATGGGGGGACCTCTGGCTGGTAGGAGGAGCATCCAGTGTAAAAACATGCTATAAGGACCTATAAAGGGAACAGCTGAGAGGAATCACAGTAACCACATGTAGTTGTGGCCAGGACACACTGATATAACCCTCTCTAATATCGATGGAGTTTTCCAATGAAAAAACACAACACAAAGTGAACTACTTTCAGTATTATTGGGATTTTCAAGAAAACTTCTGCTGGTGCAGATCACCAGGAGCTATTTAGAATAAAACTTGTATTTTCTCAAGTGTCTGAGGTTCATTCTTGCTGCAAGAAAGCAACGGAGAGTAAAACCTTCAGCAAATTCATTTATTTTAGCGTAAGAGTGGCCAGATTTTGCGCACTGCGGATGTCAGACTATACAGAAAGCTCTACATGGGAAAAAAATGGCGGACAAGGAACATTTCCTACCGGTGAGAGGTTTAATAAAATACATAAAAAACATTGAGAGACATCTTGTAGTTCTGCCCATAAACGACACCACAATCAACAGATTGTTAAAAACTCCTGAAAATAAATTACCCTGTATGACAGGGACAGGCTTTGAAAATGTTGGAAACATCTGTGTTTTCTACTTTTCCCTTGTTTTGGCATTCTAAGCTTTCAATCTGTGCCATGCATGCCCCCCGGAGCCGGACAGAATATTATGTAGAGAGGAAAAAGTCACAAGGAGTTTAAAACCTGCAGATGTTGTGTCCAGGCATCTCATTTCCATAGGAAACTGAGCAATGTTTAAAGCAATGTTGCTTCTACATTCAGCCTTTGTCTTTCATCAAACAGGCTGAATTTGAAGCGTTTGGAACCACAGAAGGAAGAAAGGGGTCTAACCTCCTCGGAACACATACTCTTCCACTAATGTTTTAGTATAAGGTGATCAAGAGATTTTAAAATGTAAACTCTATGATAGTTTAGTCTTTCTTTTAAAAGTAAAAGTAATTAAAAAAATATATATAAGTATAAAATAAAAAAAAACAAGCTGTACCCAGACAGCTGGTATTTAGAGGAATCAACTAATCAATATTACAAAAAGCAGTTTGGAAAGTTACAAACTATGAGTAGAACAACTCATTTTAATCTTCAAACTGAAATGTGTCCTTGTTCACACTAAAACACCTAAAGTATAGACCTCTAACAGAGATACAAGCAGTAAAGCTAACAAACAAAGACCCCCCTACTTTAATTTTAGAAAAGAAAAAAAAAACATTCAAACAAAAAACAGTTGGTGGCTAATTTGAAATGATCCAACAGCAATTTGAAACAACATATAAAAAAATAAGAGAGAGGAAAAAAAAGAGTTTTGGGGTTGAAATCTATGAAGATTCAAGGTCCCTTCCCCAAGAAAATATGGGCATATTTATCTAATAATAATTTATCATTCTTTGCATTCCTACAGCAAATCTCCTGCTCAGCCACTTCTTTACAGTCTTGTGTAGAGATTATAAAACTAAGCTCTTGCAATTTAAGCAGCTTTCAGTATGTGCATCTTAATAAGTCGAGTTTCAATTATCCTGAGCTCTGCAAAAATACAACGCAAATTAATTCCTGCTACTGCTCTTATTACTGACTAAAATGAATGTAAATAATCTTACCATGTCCAAAATATATCTGGGTGTGAAATCATTTTGATTCAGCTAAGCTCAGCGGAGATCTAATAAACTAAGTATTACTGTTAAAACCAAATGTGAACTAAACCAAAATGAGACTACACCCAGAATGTGAGTCCTTTAAACAAGCAATAAAATGTGTGTATTAATTGCTTGAACTTTCAAATATTTTTTCCCTTTAGCAGCATAGAAATCTTAAAAATGTAAAATGATATGATTTTATGGTTAAAAACCCTGTTAGCCATAACTACTGCAAACTGAACTAAAAACTAACTAGTTACATCTTGTCTATAATTCATTTTCTGACTGGAAGAACTTGAAGAGAGTGGTGAGGACAGCAGAGAGGATCATCGGGGCTCCTATTCCCTCCATTATGGACATTTCATCCCAGCGCTGCGTGTCCTGAGTCCGTGACCCAATCATCAGGAACTCCTCACATCCCCACCATGGACTGTTCTCCCTGCTGCCCTCTGGGAAGAAGCTTTGCAGCATCCGCTGCAGGACCAGTAGGTTCTGCAATAGCTTTTCTACCACTGCCATCAGAATGTTGAACTGTTGAACTCTAAACTGGACTCTGCATCACACTTGTAACATTATTTTGCGCTACAAATGTTGCTGAACTTTTATAATCCTTTCAAATAGAACACACATTTTGCATTCGACTGAACTATTTCATATCATTATTTAATAATCATTATTTAAACTGTTTTCTTTTTTCCACATTGGTACATTCTGATCAAAGCTGCACTTTATATTGGTAATGTTTATCTTAGTCCAACTGTAATATAATTAGACTGCGTTAAGTTGTATGCAACAAAATTTTGTTTTATAAACTGTGTGCATACAAAAACGACAATAAGTCTAGGTATATATGCAGCTGTTCTGTGAAGAAGAGGCCAACAGGCCAATGTTTGCATGGATTTACATCCTGTATGGTAGAATCTATTGACAGGACATCTAGTTTTGGACTGCACAACCATTTAGCCTAGTTGTAAGATTGTTGAATGGCTAAAAAATAAAATCCAAAAGCATTTCCTTCCACACGCTATGTAGGCACAGCAGATGTAACACAAACTGCTTTGTTTAGAGCACTACTTTATGTTGCCCAGTCATATAAAATCCCACATTTTTTATGGTTGAATATCAGAAAAGTTTCAGATACAGTTTACATATGTTTGAAGTACCAGATTGAATATACACATAACTGTGAACATAAATTTCTTCTTTACCTGGGCGTGTCAAAACTGAGGGTGATGATCCAACACCTTACAGTAGGACACGCCCCATATACACAAACAGTGATGTGGCTGATGGATAAATGAAAGCAAGTCAGCCAGGTCTTTTAATCAGTTCCACTACGCTGCCTTCGCATTGAGCTGGTCCCGGGCCGTCATTAATATTGCCGCTGCTATTGTCATTACATCTACTAAACAAAGCACAGTTTGACATGGCAGCGGAATGGGGCGAATATGAAAAGAGGAAGCTAAAAGGAAATGAATGATAGCATCCATTATTCGAACATAAGGAAGTGACAAATGAGAACCAGGGAAAAGAAGGAAACCTGTAGAGTATAATCTGGATGCCGAATGTTTATAAATAATGCAAACAAATGTTTGAGGAATTTCCCAAAAAGGAATATAATTTGAATACTGAATGAAAAAAACTTGCTTGCATGTATCTTGATTAAGCCTGCACACTCTCTGCTTTAGCACCAATGCAAATAAACACAAAGAAAGCTTTGCATTTGTACTTTGTGTTTTTTTTGTTTTGTTTTTTTGTTTTGTATGTTTAAATTCTAATGTTTAGATGCAGGCAGGTGTGAGGGCTGCAGGGAGCGGGAACCCGCATCCACGAGTTTGGCCTTGCTTTGCCAATATCACACACCCTCCCTCCATCTATGTTTTCATCTCTTCCAGCCTCATGTCTGCTTCTCCTCTCCTCACTCTGTTTTCTCTCTCTTTCCCACTGTGCCAAACACAGAGAGCTTCTTTGTTATTCCGAGTCGGAAACGCGACTGAAGCCAAATCTGCCTTGGTTCCTGTTTGATATCATCCCTCCTTTGTTCTCTGCCGTCTCCCAACGCCATGTGCTCGGCCTGAGCCCGCATCAGTCAGACACATGGGAACGAGCAGAGCTTAGACAAGATATATATCTCCTGATAACTTTGGGTGTGTGACTCTGGGTGACATTTAAACCCATGTTGAGATAAAGGTCAAATAGATGTTGCCCACTGAGTGCAGCAGGGCTTGTTTAAGGTAACTGCTGTGTAATGTAAAGGAGATAAAAATCACAGATCTTTAATGCATGTCTTTGGATTTCAGTTGTCCAGATCAAGCAAACAGAGAGCAGGATCAAATCTGAAAAAACTGTTGGTGTGGAGTTAAAGAATCCTGCAATAAAACAGAAAAAGCAGAAGTGAATCCCATTTCAGCCAATCTGTCAGGTGTGACTATCGAACTGTATCGTTAAACATTCAAGGCAACGTCTCCAAAGCTGCTAAACATGTGTGTGCGAATGTGTGTGCGTGTGTCTGCTTCGATCCTCCCTAACCCCTGCAGAGAGAGACAGAAGAGTCTACAAGCTGAATACTAATAACATCCACAGACATAACTTCTCATTCAGAAGACTAGCAGTTATGAGCTCAACATCAAAAGGCTGTTTCATCTGTGAAATAAGTGGGAATAAAGGATTTAGTAAACATGGGAAAAGTCATTTCAGACTCTGTACAAACTCTTCTTCACTTGTGCAATCTGTCCAATGTCATGCTTTCCACATTCTGACTGTGCGTGGTATTGATATATTCAAACTGAGTCTTAGTGATCTAAAAAAAAGATGCAATTAAAATCAAGTTGTCCAATTAAATAAATTCTGGTAACAAAAAAATATATAGGTGACTTGAAATATGAATTTTTCCAAGAGTTATTGAAGAGATTTCTGCTTTAGAGGTAACATTCCTTTTGGGTCTCATCATATTACATGTTTAAGTGACTTATTCTTATACATAAAAATATGCAATTTATTAATCAAAGAATGCTGAATAACTTGGCATCATAATATGTACAATGTAACTTGTAATATATCTTAAAATCAAATATAGAAAGTAAAAAGTATAGAGATTGATTGAACACAGTTACATATTACATGCATTTTTGGTGGTCTATAGGAAATGTTATGGCTTTTGGCTTTTATGGCAATAGAAACCCCAAATTTAGCTTCTTAGGGAAATTCCAGGTTTAAACAAACTTTTTAACATTTTTGTTATCTCAATGTATCATTATGACTATTTAATATACTATGTCATGTAAGGGCCATGGGATGTCTAGAAACATGGCAGAATGGACAGTTTACATATCCAACAGGCCGTAAGTAATGCCTTTTAGAAGGTGTGTTGACTGAGTAGTTCAATTCAACTAAGCTAACAGCTCACAGAGAGCTTCTTCTAGTTGTATTAATGCACAGTTGAGCGGAAGGAAAAATATGATTGCTTCCCATTCAAGAATTTCAGGAATCATTACCAAATTTGGACTGCAACTGGAGTCCCTGCCTCAAGGCATCCTACAGTCAAACATTTCTAGGACATGGGTAACAACTGTCACACTCCTTGTGTTAAACAGTTAGTGACAAAGAAAAAAAAAAAGTCCCAGAGTCTGGAGGGAGATTGGAGTCTCATGTCATCTGCTGGAATTGGTCTGCTGTGTTTTATCAGGGCCAGAGCAGCAGCCAGCCAGTAGAGCATGTCATGCTTCCCTTTGCTTACAAGCTTGAAAAGATACCAATGTTCTTTTCTTTGCCCTTTAAGCACGACTTGGCACCCGCACACAATGCCTTAGATATCTGATCTAATGATCATGGTATCACTGTGCTGGATTGGCCAGGAAAATAGTTGACAAAGAATTTGTTGAGTACATTTAGAAAGAAGATGAGAGACAATAAAAAATACCATGAGATGAAGCCTGGTGTTGAGACAAGTTGGTTTTCATTAATACTTCAGCAATGTTACAGGCTCATATTTTCCACACTCCATTTCTGAAATACTTAATGAAAAATAGGTAAATTAAGGTGTGTTTATGACAGTACATTCAGATTTTAAAATATCTTATGGAACGTTCTTGTTTTTCAAAGAAACTTGGGCTTTCTTTAGTCGTGAACTATAATCATCAACATAAACAACTAGAACACACTGGTCAATCAATCTATATGATTTTGATTTAAATCACTAAATAAGAGGATTTTTTTTATCTTGTGCCTCATGTTTTGTAGCCAAAAAAAGAAAAAGAACAAAGAAAAAAATAAATTGGTCAAAACAATACCCTGTATGGGTCCAAACCTATGTGCTGTGACCAGCCACGGTGTTCAAAGAACAGATAAGAAGAGAGAACGGTAATTCATCAGTTACACTGACAGCCTCACACGTCGTCTTTCTCCGAGTCTGCTGCGCCACTAAGTCCCTTTACCGTTGTCTCACTTCAGCTCCACTTGTCATGTCTTTTCTCTCAAACTATCTCCTTTTCCACACCCCAGCCACGTCCTTGTGTCCCCCTCCCACCTGTCTCCACTCCTACTTTCTCCCTGGCCAGCGTCCTCTGCACTGATAGATATCAGTTGCTTCCTTTTTCACCCTTCGGTGCTGTGTCACCTCATCTGGAGCAAGAAAGAATGACCTTGCACTCTTAGTTCCTCCCTTTACTCTAAGTCATGCACTCCCCCAGCTGTCCTTCTTTTTCTCATTACTCCCCCACGTCACAGCCAGCCAAAGGAAGAGGCCCTTTATCTCGCTTATTCTCATTCTTACCTAACCCTTTTCTTGTCTCTGGATTTCTTTCTTTGTCCCTGCCCTCATTCTTCTCCTTCATTATCAAAGGCTGTCAGAATGTCCCCCTGCTGTGCCACACAGATTATTTTTAGCTAACAGGAGCTGGTGGATTTGGTGATGGGTAGAGGTGAGCCATCCTGGGCCGTACTGAAGTCACACAACATTTCCCTGACATTTAAGCATCTGAATACGCACACACAAAATGCATTAAAGCTGCCAGTCTGCCAGTTGGGGCTGCTCCTATAATTAGGGAGCACAGGGTTTAAAAAGGCATCCGAAAAAACCAACACCTACCTGTCTCTCCGACATGACGTAGAGGAAGTTGTTGTCAAGCGAGAAGGCCATGTCTCTGAGGATAGGACTGCCGTCCTTTATGACCGAGATCGTCTCATACTGGACGCCACCATTAGGAGGCCCATCAACGCGAATCTAAGCAGAAAAAACATATAAAAAAGGAGACAAACAGGTCAGGCAAAACTATTTATATCTGTGTCACAACAAGAAAACTTTCAAGCAGAGTTTTTCAAGAATGACAGACAAGAGTCAAAAAATATTTGACAACATAGCTCATCAGTTTTGACTCTGAGGTGCTGTTAGAAGGAGATTCTGAATAAAGGCTTTTAGGATATTTATGCTGTCTTACAAAATGTATCAACACCCATTGAACTATTTTACTTTAAAAATGTTACCACAGAAAAATATTAACGTAGATTATGTCATGTTAGGCCAACACCATATGGAAAATCACTTTGGAGGGGAAGAAAAATGACAGTTTACTATACTGGCTGAATAATCTGAAGGGATTTTTTTTCTCACTGATGGCAGTGAGGCTGAAAGGCAGCGATGCTGGTCAGAGTTTCTGAGAAGATAGACCAGCTTAATACAGGGCAAAGTTAAAGGAAAACCAGTCAGGAAATGCAAAATACCTCAAACTTTGCCAAAAGTTAAACAACCAGAGAAGTAGCAAAACAGCTTATGGCAAGAGCCTCTTCCTAACGGGCAACAACTACCAATGCACTTCACATATCTGGCATGTAACATAAAATAAGCAAACTAAAAGTCATTGGTGAAAAAAAATATATATAACAGAAGATGTCTTGCTTGCATTTTGTCAGAACCCATGCAGGTCAAACTGCAAATACAGGTCCACAGGAAAATCTCCGATAAAACTTTTAATTTTATGGTGGATGGGATGCTTTCCGTCCACTCTAACCTTGAGCCATTTAATAATGTGCAGTACTTTTAGTCTCTAGTTCTCCAAAAGTGGAATAAAAAACACCCAAAAATACCTTCGGATTCCTTGAAAAAGTGACTCAATAAGTATATGGTTTCCTGTAAATGAGTGAATGAAAATTATTAATCGTATTGTGATGACAACAGCTCTTAGTAGCACGCAAAATGAATACAGAAAGTTGGAGGAAAAGAATAACATTCAAAAAAGAAAAAAAAGATTAGCATAAGTGTATCTATAAACTTGGATGTCTGAATACGAATGCACGTCACTAAGATTTTTAAGCGTAAAAAGTACAATCACTAATGGTGTATTGTATCGATACTTTTACAAGGGTCTCTAATACTCAAATAGTTAAGGAATTGTTGTATTTATGAAAAACAAAACAAATATATGTGACAGCTAGAAGTATTACGTATTTACAAGTTAACATCAGTCCTCTGGGATTGTTCCTTAGGTAAGTCCTTTGGTTACAGACTTTGAAGAATTAATTGCTGCTACAATTAAGCGGTTGTGAAACCCTAGCTGTGTTTTGCTTCCCTTCTTCTCCTGATGAATGATTAATTCCCTCAATGAGACTTTGAACTTGAAGCCAAGACCACCTTCATACGAAAAAGAGTAAAAAAAACAGAGTGATACATCTCAAATGGGATGTTTCTTCTTCACGTTGAATTGCGTCGACCAAATCTGCAGCCAGATCGGGACATTTTAATGCGGGGTGTGAGAGATGTCTATATGATGTCAGATGTCAAAGATCCATTCCCTAACCATCAAAGCTGATGGCTCTATCATCTGTCCATTCCCGTCTGCCTCTCTCCACCCCAACATTCATCTGTCTATTCAGATAGTGACAGCCCCAAAGAGCAGGCAGCCTTACTGAAAAATAACTCAAGAGGGGGAAAACCAGGGTCATATATCTGTCAAACTGGGAGGGTGGAGGGGTTTGGGAGCCGATGTGTGCAGACACAAAGCCTCACGCTTGTTTGTGAGGTTGTGAATGAGTGTGAAACCTTTATATAGTCCTACGAGGAGAAAACAAAGTTAGGTAGGTTAACCAACAGTTTTGATATTGACTGCTTGAGTGGAATAACTCAGACTGGTCAAACCTTCTGTGTCTGACCTGCAGCTGACCCTGGGGTGGGGGTGGGGGGGCTGATCCAGGGGTAGATGACAGAATGTATGTGAAACCCATATGTGGGAGGATGGAGAAAGGACGTTAGGGTCAAACCTGTCTTCATCTGGTTACTGACACTGCAGTGTGGCAGGAGAGCTCAGCAAATATGCTTGAACGTAAAGCATGTCAGCACCCGGCCATAACAGGGCTGCAGTGTTCACTACTGTCTGAGCGTGTTTGTGTGCATGCACATGGTGGAGCAGCCTTTCACACTGGCTGCCGCAAGGGATCATGCGATAACCCGACCTTCCCACCTGCAGTTCATCTGAATCAGATCACTATCACACATATTCTCTAATGCCTTGTCTTGTCTGGGGGCATCCTGTTACACATTTAGCCACAAGCACAACCACTACACACATTCACTGCTAAAATGTTTTCATAACAAACCCTCAATAGCTAAAACATTTATGAGTATTGAACTTTGTAAAGTTATGTTCATTTACAGCAGTTAAATTTGAATAAAATTTTTATATTTTCATAAGAAGAAAGACAAAGATTAAAGCACTGCATAACTGTAAATTAAAGAGAACTGATTTATACTTTTTAAATAAGGTGGTGGAAGAATAATGCTGTGGGGATGGTTTTACCCCAGCAGTGATAATGAATTGTAAATTAAATGAATTGATGCAGTGCCAATCAGACTCACATTTGCACACGATACACAGAGAAGGCACCTGAACATCTGGTTAGTAGAGAGAGCTGGAGTCGGGGTTATCAAACATCCCACTGAACCCCAATTACCCCAGTAATGTGCAAAAATATAGGGCAATATTGTAAGAAAACATGTTAGAGATTCTTAAATACTTGCATTGAGACGGAAGCTCTAATTTATAGGTTCTCTACAGGTACTCCTGATTTCTTCAACATTTCAAAAAGATTATCTCCAAATTGCCCGTAGTGGTCAGTTTGTTTCAATGCATGGTTTTATGTTGCCCTTCGCTGGACTGGTGACCTGTCTAGAATATGCCCTGCCTCTGCCTTAAGAATGCTGGAGACAAAGAGTCCTTCTTTTTAATTTTTCTTTTTTAATTGCTTTAATCTTTTTTTATGATAACACAATTACAAGGCAATAAAAATTTGTGACTTCAGTTCAAAGATTGCGTAACGTGTGGATGCATTTATGTATTCATTTATTATGCGCATTATTAGTTTGATTGTACAGAGTGATTTTGGATGAGTAATTACATTTTTCACGTGAGTAATTACATTTTAATTACAAAAAAAGGCAATCTGGAAGTTCCGGTCCTGGTCCTAGCCTTCGAGGTTGCAGTCTTAGGCTTTGTCCTGGAAATACCAATCTTTACTTCATGTCTTTTTACTTACGTCCACTAACTAACCTCTGATCTCCTCAAAGAAAAGCTGTATTTAAACTGTGATCACTTGATGCACAGATGGACTCTATTTGAAAAGCTGCAATCTGTGGATCTGGATTTTATGAAGGTGTTACAGATTAAGTTGGGTCAATTTTCTTTAGATTTCTCTTTTATAAAAATCTTTAAAAGCACCAACTTTAAATATGCAGAACCTTATTCGGAAATTACTACCTTTGCTAAGCACTGCCACCACAAATACTCCTCTGCTTTCCACATATGCAGGAATCTCCTCAAAAAGTATTTACACACAAAAAAATCCCTTCTATATCAGAGTGAGTAAATAAGAATTGAGAAATATAATGGAGAAACCAAGGCCAAAAATAACTCACTTTTGGCATCTCCACAAAGAATCCATAAAAATAAAAAAAAAAACAGTAAAAAGTAAATAAAAATACTTATTTAACTCGAACATGTCCGGCGTTCCAGGATGCACTAAAACCTGCCCTAAGTTTGCCCATTGAAAAATGTATTATACATTAGGTTAAATGAAAGGGCTGAAAACAGGCAATACTTTTCAGACAAGTTCACTCGCCCTCTATTACAGGAAAAGCAATGCATTGGATCAAGCCCTGTGGCTCCAGAGAGCTGCCCTTTGGTTCAGTCTGGACTGACACTGTCCCACATTTCAACAGCGCAGCTATTAGGCAGCTTCTCTCCACCAGCATCACTAGAGAGCAAAGTGAGAAATGGGGGAAAAAGGTGAAGATGGATGAGAGTGTTGGAAAAACTGTCTACATGTACTCGGGGGAACATGGGTTGTATTTAACGGTTAAAAAAAAAAAGACAAGACCACAGTATCTTGAATTATAGATATTTAAACAAATTGCACAGACAGCAGGCAACTGGTGTTTAGATTCATGCCGCGTGTGGGATTTGATATCCTTCATGTACAAACATAAATCCAAACAGCAGTGATGGTGAAAGATAACAGAGAACAGAAATAAGTGTCCTCAGGCGGCAAAGAGTGGGAGGCAAATACTGTAGATAAAATACCATTTTCAGATTTGGTTTTAGCTCGTTTCTTGGGCTTCTGGACTGTAACATCATACAAAAATGAACATTTAAGCTTCAGTTATAAAATTGCAAAGCAACACCATCTGTCCCATGAAACCCCAGGTCCTGTGCAAACATCAGTATTCACCATCCATCTGTTTCAGCCTCATTTTTATTTAGATTATTTGTAAATACACCAAAATTTTGTAGTTCCATTGAAAATTTGGATGTTCAGTCTGTTGAGTCATTCATTTGTACAATTCTATTGGAGCCCACTTTGCAAAATGTATAGGCTATATTAATATTTTCATCAAGATGCATGAAGATACAACCACTATAATCCCTATGAAGTTAATCTATGAGTGCTGAAGACATATTTGAAGGGGTCACCACCTGGAAGTCAGACTTTTCATTCTAAAATGTGTGTGTTGGTGTCGTTCTTTAACTAAAACCTGCTGGATTCTGTGTGGGATTCCTTGTCAAACCAGAAAGCCCATAAGAACATGCTCTCCAGAAAGTGTGATTTTGGTCTTCCTCCTGCATTGATGTCAATACTGGAAGGATACTTACATTAGCCTGCCTGACTATTACCATTCCCATCTCTATCGCACCAAAAAGGAGCGACTCCAACAATCAAAGACTCAACAGTAGGATTCATTCAGTCACTGTTCCTACATGTGCAACTTTTTTTATCTTTTTTGTAGGAGACAAGAAAAACAACGGAAAGCAAAAGATGGTAAACTGCTAATTTTGTTAATGCTACAACCACATGAACACACCATCCACACACGTCAATTTCTGGTGTGTACGCTTGCACAAAAAAGGGGTATTAAAATGGGTATAAACCTTTGATTTCACATCTGATGTTTTAGGTTCTTCACACACTGTCTTTGTGTTTTCTCAGAATTTACAATAATTTAAAGGGGGGGGAGCTGTTCCCACATGTTTAGTTTAAGAATGAAATATGTTACGAGTTGAATAACCAATATATCCATACAAAATATCCATACAAACTGATAGCTATGCTGGCAAAGAAAATTAGAAATCCTTCCATACACTGAGACACTATCAGCAAGAGCAAGACGCAAGTTTACATTTTAGTTGTACGTATACTTGAGACTTTTTTCTATAGAAACACATACTGATAAAGCTATGCTTATTTTGGTGTCATATTGTGACAACATAGAAGATTTTTTTTTAATTAGCTTAAAACATAGAAGTACTACCTACTGAACCTACCATAATTAAAAAATGTTTTTTTTGTTTGTTTTTTTAAATAAAAAAAACCTCAAAGGAAAGTCTAAATCCTGTAGCTTATAAATCCAAAAGAACCAACAAGTCCAACTTTACATGGCTCAAAAAGAACAGGAAAGAGAAAAAGAGAAAATAAATTTGTTCTTGGAGTAACCCAGTCAAATTCAAAGTTGTAAGTATAGTTTTAAAAAACACTGAACTAGCCATTAATGAGTAAAACAATGTAGTAAAATGAAAACTAATCAGTGTTAAACACTTCTTTCAAGTTATTGCAAATGTTTGATGGTAAATACTGCTGTCAACAGAGACACAACCAGTTGTTAGGTTTAAAAGGTAATTAATTTTTCATAATTTGACCAAATAGGTTTGGGATGCTTTAAAAAAACAACAACATAAAAATAAATGAATACTAAGGCTATATTTGCCTGTTATTATTTTTTTTAATGATTTCAGAATGTGTAAATGTAACACAATAAACTTCTGAAATCTGTAAAAAGCAAATTTAAATGCAGGACATTTTCTTGTTCTATTACATCATCTAATTCTTTAAACACAACACAATCAATGGAGGCTTTGGGATTACCACATATAACAACAATAAAATCACAGTACAGTAAGAATAATAAAAAAAAAAGAATTAATTAAGTAATGAAAAACCTGCTTCCACAACCAAACCAGCATACAGCTAATGTATTATATATATATTTTTTTGACAATCCATCTGTATATATGTTTTATGTAGAAGAGCCTAACCTAACTGGGCCAAGGACCTGAGTACGAGGAAATAATGGCAGAAGCATTAAATGCTTCCCCTTGTGGCTACTAGGGTTCATGCCAGAGAGGGTGTTTTGATCAGACCATGTAAGCACCCTGGAAAAATGTTTGAAGATTGACCAAGATCCAATCCAGTGTCCTTCTCCCTCTTCCTCTCTCCACCACTCTGCCTTGGTCTCTGGTTTTGAACACAGTGCCAGACAGTGGATCACCAACTGTGAGAGTCTATGAGAAGCAATTTGCTTGAGTGAATAGCGATGAATAAGTCCTGGCAAAGAGGGCAGCAAATGTGTATTTTTGTAGTGCATTATGGATGTTGTAGCTCAAAGATGGAAGGAAAAGTAAGCCAAAACTGCCATTCATTAAAAAGACACATCCCACCCAGCAAGAAAGCTAGTTCAATCATAGAATACAATTGCTGTGAAGCAGCTAAAGCAGCATACACATACAAAAAACACATTTAGACACAAAAAAGTAAACTCCACAATATAAATTGGTTGTTAAAAAGACTTTACTAGTTTTTGGTTTGTCTAAAGAGGCATTTCGACTTCTCCTATTAAGGGATAAAAGCGCACCAAACCAACCTGGTCCAATAAGAATAAGTAACTGTCTCCAAAATCTATCATTTTGTCATACTTGGCAGAAAGAAATATCATTAATAATCTGTGCTACGTATTAAAAAGAATTCTACAGGGCTAAAGATGGATTTTGGCCCACTATTTACTTTGGCAACAATGGAGGTTGTGGTGATACACAGGGTCTGAATCTTTGGCTTGAGGCCAATACAACGCAACTGTCAGCAGAGTGCCAACAATCCATTTCATTTGAGATATATGGATGGAAGAAAGGATACAAGATGAAGCAACTTACCCCTGTTTGATTCATTTATTTTGGTGTTAACACTGCTATCATACCTAATTTAGTTTGATTTAATGGGACATGACAAAGCAAATAGAACATAACAATTACCTTAACCAAAAAACTTTTAAAAGCAAATTTTGTCTACCAATTCTAGAGCACTTCCATAAAACTTGACTTACAATAAAAAACAAAATATGAACCGAGGCTTATGTGGAGATGTAAACCCTGTCAAGATGCAAATGTCAACACTCAACTATTAACTTTAATCAACAGAATGTATTTTCCATATATAAAACACCAAAGCAATTGATGGATGAATAGATGGATGAATATAATAAGTCAGTAATATAAGTCACTGCAAATCAGCTCAACATGTCATACCTCGAAGGTTAGTTTTGAGCCAGATGTACAGAGACAAAAGTTTTCTTAGACTGGTGCATTGTCTGTGCAGTTACTTATTTTTTTCAAAATGTGTTGCCGCTCATCAAGATGTTTTTGTTTTGGCAGAAACAAGACAGATCTTTGTGAACCCTTTGGTCGGCAGTGATTTTAGCCTTTAAACTGTCAAATTTGGGTGGATGTTTGTTGAGGACCCAAATGCAGAGATGAGGGAGGCAGAGATGAATTCTTGAAGGTTTAATGAAATCAAAAAGGCAACAGAAACAAAATCCAAGAACAAAATACAGGAAACCAAAAAACAGGAGACCTCAGTGGGAAGACACACCTGGGGAGCCAAGTAACAACAAGAAACCAGCAATGAGGAACTGCAGAGAAGATGTATATATGGGGGACAGAACAAAGAATAAGCTAATAAGCTGATATGGAGCAAGTATGGATTGAAGTAACTAGAAGGGAACTAGGGGAAAGGAGACCAAGGGGGTAACAGAGAGTAAACCAAAAAGGCAACAAGCTTTAATATAACCAAAATGGAGAAGAAACCAATGACTAACAAACCAGAATGACATTAAAGGGATAGTACACCCAAAACATGATTAGCCTTCATTTTCTACTCAACCCCATGCTGAACAACACTCTGGAGTACTTTTTTGATATCTCAAATGCATCTGGAGATCTGGGAGGCTTCTTGCTGTCTGCTGACATTCAAATAATGGAGGTCTATGGCGCCCGAGGCAGAAAGGTCCATAAAAGTCCACAAAAAACGTGTCAATATTCCTCCATACTGCTCGTCCAATGTATTCCAAGTGTCCTGAGTGGGTAGCATCCAGAATTTACTTGAAACGAAGTCATTTAGAATGTTTTTAGAGCATAAACAGTAGTGTATAGGATTTCCTGAAAGCGCGCACATGTGCGTTCACGACGCTACGGAAGCCGGCAGACCAAACCAGCGCATTCAGCTCGGCAGAGAACTCATGCTCTTCCTCAACACTGAAGTCCTCAGACATTTTTCTTTCGTTGTTTCTTTCTTTGCACAGGTAAACAGCACATTTCTTCTTCTACGCTTGCATTATTGGAAGAGCAGACGCTGAATGCGCACTTTCATCTGGTTTGGTCTGCCGGCTTCCGTAGCGTCGTGAACGCGCATGTGCGCGCTTTCAGGAAATCCTATACACTACTGTTTATGCACTAAAAACATTCTAAATGACTTTGTTTCGAGTAAATTTTGGATGCTACCCACTCAGGACACTTGGAATACATTGGACGAGCAGTATGGAGGAATATTGACACGTTTTTATGGACTTTTATGGACCTTTCTGTCTCGGGCACCATAGACCTCCATTATTTGAATGTCAGCAGACAGCAAGAAGCCTCCCAGATCTCAGGATGCATTTGAGATATCAAAAAAGTATTCCAGAGTGTTGTTCAGCATGGGGGTGAGTAGAAAATGAAGGCTAATCATGTTTTGGGTGTACTATTCCTTTAATACCTAAAACTCAAAAGGATATTAAAAAAAGTCCAAAAAGGGAAAACCATAACATAAACTCAATATATTGGCTCAGTCTCCTTCTGACCAAATATTGGTCTGCAGTGCTTAAAATGTTCTTGTAAATTTCTTTGAGAAGGACTTGTTGAATCTTAAATGTACCCTTGGAATACTTCTGGTTGGCTACAAATGTTTAGGATAGTTTATATCTTTTTATTTTTTTCAACCATATGCAGAAATAGGGCAATCATCATTGTTAGAGTTGCAAAGCTTAGGAAATAGCTTTATAAAAAATTTCAAACTGAATAGATTCCAGTGACTTTGTAGCTAGTCTGTTATTATTTGTCTTTGTTAGATCAGGCATGATGTATTGCTTTTTAAAATATTTCTTCCTACTTGGGGGGCAAATACATTTTCAAAGCACTGCACAAAAACAAACCTCAGCATTCAGATCTTACAGCCAGATGACCAGATGAAGATGCAGTGTATGTTCAACATTACGTGCCCATTTTCCCCCAACTATTAGTTCAGCTGCTAACTATTACCTGAGAGCCATTTTCTGTTCAAATTTGTAGAAATCCCATTTTTAACCATCAGCCTTGAGGGATGTTAGTTCTGTGAAACTGGATATGCTTGTCACAGGTGGATGCCAATTCAAATATAGAGTCTTAGGATGAAGATTAGTTTTGAGAGAGAGGACCGAAGGCCATGTATCAGAAGCTTTACTACACCGCACAGGGGAGGTTATCGTCCAAACAAATGTCAAGATCAGAATATTCAAATACTTCTTACTCTGCCTACAGTACATTTTATATCACAATAGCACAGTAAGAGGTAAATGTTAACAAAATTTTGTCCTTGGAGGAACACTACCTTTTTTTCAGAGAATGATTCAGTAAGTTAGACCTTTAAGAGAGTGAATATTTAACTCCCTTAAAAACCAATTCAACAGCTATCTATTGCATCTATGCTTATCCAATTCTGCAGTCTTGAGAGCTGCAGTGTCAGCCACGACTTTTTTATATCTGATTCCACACACATTGGATCCACATGTGCAAAAATACACACTTACATGACACACAGCACTGACCCCTCACAGAGGCACAACAGACGGTCCTCCTCTTAAAAAAGGGAGCTTTGTCAAGTTGGGTCAGACAAATTGAAAAAAACAAGCACAGGTCAGACAGATTTGACAATGGCTATAAACCTTATCCAATCAAATACAATCCACTTGATGGAACTCATCTTGGCCTCTGTAAATGGTTTCATTTTGGAACCAAGATTGCTCGGTAGCTCGGACCAATAGGCTAAGTTTCAGACTGACAGCATTTTGAGAACAAGTTGAGCTTGTTAGTTAGCTGTCGAATATTTCAGAGGCTTTTGTGACAAATAGGGTTCACTGTTCAAAAGAAACATTTTCCAACATTCTGTAATTTATGTAAAGCCCTAAAGATTAAACATTTAGAAATACAGATAAAAAGGTATGGTTCCTAGTTGTGAGTTAAAGGAAATGTATAAATTCAAGCAAATTATCTGAACATGAATGTTCACCATGCTGCAGAGAACCTAGTTTTATTCATACATTTTCTATTTTTTTCTGTATAGCCAGTGAAAGTTTGGATCCAATACTTAACTTGGACACTAGGCCTGTTTTCGAGAAATATGCTTGAAAATAACATGCCCAAAATGAATTGAATATATCTCAAGAACTACAGAGTTTATTTTAATTGTTTTGGTATCAAAATTAAGGCAAGAGAATATGTTACAGGTCTAAAAACCATCTTGGGGCGAGTGCTGAGGACCCAAAATTGGGTCCTCATGTTATGAAAAGGTTAATATGGAGACAAAAAAAGAATGGTGGCTGTAGGGTGTGTGTGATAGACCCATCATCTGACCCAATGGGTAGATTCAGCAGACTATAGTCTTAGTCTGCTGAAGGACCACACAACTTCTTTTCTTCACTCTGCAACTTTCTCCTTCAACTCAAATTTAGTATTTTTTGCTGTTTAATTTTTTTCTCTCCATCTTTTTCTCGTAATAAATGCTACAGCTGTTTTGGTGTTATGTTTAGGATTGACACATGCTGCACAACAACTTAATGGTGAAGTATGAATTACACACTTGGTCTTGTCTTTCCGTGTTTCACCTTTTTTTTCATCCTATTGGCTATTTTATTTTGTTCTTCCATAAAAAAAAAAAAAAAAATTTAAACAAACATTTGGTCCCGGTTGGTGTTAATGATATGTGAAATGGCTTTATCTGATGATAAGAAGAAAAAAATAAAATAATAAAAAAAAGAATAATAATTTGTTAACCAGTGTTTAGTAGCTATTCTAAATTAATTACTTTAAAAGAAACATGAGCTTCATGACCATCCATCTCAGTGTTTGTTTTCTTATTACCACCACCCCTTGGACTAAATGTGGAGTGCATTTATTTTCCCAGCTCCTACAGACATCATTAGGGGGACTTACATAAATGCCTTTCAGAACAATGGAAAAAAGGAAGTACACAAATTCCTATGAATTATTTTTACTGGGGTAAAACAAATCCAGGAACTTTTAATCCTGGGCCTTTCACTGGGAAAGGGGCTAATGTTAATGTTAAACATGTCACTACAGTTGTAGAAATACTAATCGCTTTTCTGTTTTGAATGAAAAAAAAATCAGTTTTTGAATTTGGAAAAATCAATCTGAAGATCTCAGAATGTGAGACTCTTACATTGGTCTATGTTTAGAACAAAACACATGTTAATTGTTACTATTTCTAAATTCTAATACATATGCTTCTAGATAAGAAATGGCTTCTCTGAGAACATGTGTGTGCATTGAAACACAAAACAGATGCAAAACAGCTGCCTGCCAACAGCAGCTGGAGGATGACGAGGATCATGTGTCTAGCCTGAAAACCTGGCTGAAAATGCAGCACAGTTCTCTTACTTCAGGTGGAATAGGAACAGCCTATTAGCCAGCCTGTGTGTGTGCACATCTCTATTTTCCTTTCTCTCTTCTTACACTGGAAGAAAACATGGAGCCTGTCTCTGCTTCGATAACGCATCTAATCCATCACTGGTGGCAGGCTGAAGGATTGTGGAAAAATGTGCTGTGTGCATGCATGTAAGGTGGCTCCCACCAGCTCTGCACGTCTCTTTTGTTTGCGTTTCTCTTGTAAATCATAAGCCTCTACGAGAGTTGCGTTAGCCCGTTTGTCCGAGTGCACTATGTGTCAATTCCTGTTGGACAGGCTGAGGCAGGAGAGGCCACACTATTGTGACAGGAGAGAGGAACCTGAGAGAGGACAGGAAAAGGGTGATGAGGGTAGAGGTAAGGAACTTGGACAGATCAGGAGTTTGGAGAAAAAGTAGGAGGAAAAAAGAACGGCAGCAATCTCAAGGGATGGTGTAGCAGGAAGAAGGGTAAATTACAGGAGGGGAAACAAGCTTTAAAGGACAAGGTGGCACTATATCTGCAAAAAATGACCCAGGCCTGCAATCAATACAAGAGGCAATTGCTTCATATTTTTGGCTGGGCACCATAAACTTTATTGATTTCCCTCTGTGCTCCATGGACAAAGCAGTTAACCCTTTCCTTTACAACACCTTCCCCCATCCATTTCAACATTAATGGAAGCTACTGCAGAGGACAAATCACAAGTGAATCGTTTTCTCCTGCCATTGATTTGCTGTAAATATTGAAATCAAAAACACCTTGCTGAATTGATTACAAATGATTCTTGAAAACGAATTATCCAAAAGCTGCAGCATATCCAATGCACCCATAATCCAAATAAGGGATTTTATAGTTCCAGCTCTCTGGGTTGGATAACTTACAACCCAGAACATGATTGTTTCAGCACTTTCTTCTGTTTGCCCCCGTTTCCAAAAGAGAAAATGGAGCCTGCGGCACATATTAGAGGTCTGCGGTGGGGGTAAGATCAGGCCACAGCTCTAATCAGCCAGAGCACATATTAAGTGCAGCAGCACAATGCAAGGTCTATATTTAGCTACAGTATTAAAACTCGAAACGGAGACCAATATAGCACTGATGGAGGCTAGCCAGGAAGGTTCTCAGAGAGCAAAACAGAAGGGATGAGATGTTGGTAGGGGTTTCAGCTCAGCCCTTGAAAAATAGGTATCATAAAAGCAGACAAATACCTTTGAAAAGTGAGATGAAAATATTTTGTACACCACAATACAAAGGCAGGGGCTACAATATTATTTTTCATTATTTGCTGACTAAAGTCAAAACAGGATTAGCTATATTTGTGGTGAAAGATGGAGAAAAATGCAGCCTCACTTAGTAAGAAAAGTTGAGGAATGAATCAAGCATTGAATACTTATAGTGAATAAGTGAAAATACAGACATGGATTTTAAATGTCAGGACAGGACTTATCTGATATCTTTCACAATGCAAAAATAGCAAACACAACACAGAAGAGCTATATGTTGGCAAACTATTCAAGCCTATAAACATCCCTAAAAAAATGAGTTTTGACAGTTTGCTAGTGTTTAGCATACAGGTGTGTGTTAAAGGGCACCTATTATACTTTATTTTAAACATTTCTGATAGGTCTATGGCCTTTACAAAGCATACTCATTAAATTTTACATTGTATCATTCTCAGATCTTGAAGTTTCTCTTTACCAGAACCATTTAAGGGTTCTGTCACTTTCATGCAAATTAGCAGGCAACACCCTCAACACACTTTATCTATTATTAATTTGCTGAATACAGATGCACAATGGTAAGGCTATTACTTTCTGAAAGGTAAGTCCTATAGCTAAACGGCTAGCCTCGAAAGTTTTAGAGCTACCTCAAATTATTGTTTCTGCATGTCACTACCCGATCCGTCCCGGAAGCACAATCATCAGCTAATTTGCGCATGTGAAACAAGATATACATCACAGTTTCCATAAATTATGTAATTACGGTACTAAAATTACTTATATCTATCCTTAACTCAATAAAGAAGGCTAATACACATCTTTGAAAAATGTTTTATGACTTTTCTGAGACAATTTTGATGCTCTTTACATAAATCGCAGTGCAAATTAGCATCGTGCTCATAGTCAGTTATACACACTTTGGGCAGCAGAAGCAGCCTCTTCACATGCAAAGTCTATGGTTGACGCACATCAATGTGGTGCATTTTGATCAGCAGGAGCAGCGCATCTTAATGCATCTGAAGAGCTAAAGCAGCGCCTCATGAGCTTCTGAGCATCTGAGGGGCGAGACGTGCTTCACAAGCAGCAGCTGAAAGCATTTTTATTTTTTCTGCTCAACATGCCACATCAACCAATCAGAGAAGCCTATCTGCGAGCACAGTGCTGCTGATGCAGAGCGCTATGTTCACTCCTCTGAAACTGTTTATTAATGTCTAAATTAAAATAAAATTCCAAAACCTGCTGGTAAAATATGTTTGCCTTTATTTTTCTGGTGCCTGCAGTTTGTACCATATACTTGAAAAATGCTAATATCCACTTTCAGTCACCACGAACAGTAGGGGAAAACCCCCAAGAGGCTACCAGGCCTGAGGCCACTGCTGCTGGTGATTCCCAGTGACAGAGTACCGTTGGTATGTGGGGTCTGAGTGCCTCATAAATTAAATAATAAGGCGGGGTCATAATCTTGATGAACTGACTGCACAGACGATGTTTGAGGTGGACTTTCTGGAATCAAAATATTAGAACTACTTTTTACCCACTATCAAAAATGAAGAAGCAGGTGATTTTTTTGTGTAGAAACAGCAAAGAGAAGTACAAAAACAGGCCCAGTTTAACACAATGCCAAAGTAGGGAGAAAACAGCAGTGACCTTATATAAATCGCTTGAAATAAGGCATTTTGTGCTTTTTAATTCTTTAATGTAACATCAAAAGTGCTTAAGGCCATGGTGGGACTTCGAGAGCTATGCAAGCATAAATGCAAACAGCTGAATTATGGGGTCTGCTTAGTGTCTCCCAGAGTTTTTTAATCTTTGGATTATCACTATAATGCATGTTAGTGTGGCTAATTCTGTTTCAATAATTGTAGAAATTGTTTAATTGTAGAACCAGACCATTTTCACTATGTTTTGATACATGAACCCCGAGAATCAATGACGTCATACTTTTCATACTTCAGCACAGGCTTATGCCAATTAATTATTAAGTGAATTACAAACATTAAAGCATATGTTTGAACAATTATGTAAGAGCACACGCACACATGTTCTATATCTCTCACACTTATAGTTAACGAGTCGATGCACTTAGAACAAGGTAAGATACACATCAAAAAAAGCCTGACTTCTCATAAGCAAGGCTTGCCTCCAGGGAAAATTATGCTTCAAAGGTGGCACTGTGACTGCTATGATGTACGAGCAGACAGAAGGAAGCATAAAACAAAAAGAAATTTAAAAGAGCTCATTTCATGTGAGTAAATAAGCAAGGAACAAAACAATCACATTACATGCAGTACACACACAGCCTCTGATGGTGAGACAAAAGTTATTATAGGGAAGTCAAACAGGCTAAGCCAGAAGGAAATATCACCCTTTCTGCTTTCTCCCCTGGTGTTCTTCAAAGTAGATCACAAAAGATAGATGCATCAAAAGTAGCTCAGAAAAAGGTTCAGGTGAGAGGCAAATTAGATGAAATTGTTTCAATTCCTCCCATCGGATTTGTGAGATTTAAATGTGGGACAGGATTGGCAGGGAGCGGTGAGACGCAAAGAAATTATAGCCAGCGGGATCAGAACCATAAATGAGAAGAAAAAAAAGCACACAAACACTTCAATCAAGCCAATCAAGCCTACATTTTACTTCGGTAATATGCACTAGAATCAATGTAGTCCCAATAGGTTTCATGCTGAGGATGATATGCATGCCATTTATAACATTGGCTGCTAAGCAGACTTTTAATAAATGTAACTTTTTTCTGCAGGGTTTTTGAAACTTCGTTGTAAGGAAATAAGTGTGCTGCATTTCCGCTGCAATTTAAGACCTGCCTGAAGAGGCATTAAGGGTTTCATGAGGAGAGAAAATCGTTTTTTATTTGTATAGGAGAATAATTAGGAAAGATGGATTGGACCACAGTTTGTCTTCTGAGTGGTTATAGATCTGTTGGTTCTATACAGTAGTTCACTGTACTGTACTTGACAAACACAGGTACTAAATATTAAAGTTGAAGGTTTATTAATCATATGTTAGTTGTGGGGAATCTTCTTATTCTTTTCTATTGATGAATACACACACATCATTTGTTTTTTTCGGTCAACAGAGCTGCCTTACAATTAGTAAAGCAAAAAAACGTACAGCACACAGATAAAAGCATTTAATTTTGGGATTTGAGCATTAAGAATATAGCTTCTTTTGATGTTAGACAACCCTCTACTCTAAATTAGACTGATAAGTAATGGAAACAACCTGATATATAAGTGCTTTATTCATTTGATTTTAAACATTTTAACTTCCGACTTGAAAGATTCAGCACCTTTCCAATATTTTTTTTAACCTTTTTTGTGCAAACCAATAATATGTCTGAACTTGACGAATTTTACAACATTTAGTCAAGCGTTTTCGTTTAACAGTCTATGTGAGGAAATTCAAGCTCTGGTCTTCATAATCTACCTTCCAGCAGGTTTTAAATGCATCCCTGCTCCAACACAATGAATAACTCGTTACCCAGCCTTTGCCAAACTTGATGGCAAGCTGAAGAGCTAGTTTTCTCCTGGTGTAGGTATTTGAGATGTTCCATCTCAAGCAAACTGACGAAGCTCTTGTTTAGGTGCATGTCTCTCTGAGGCAAAACCTCATTTGGAAAAGTCACCTTTAGGAAGAATTCTCTTCTTTGCTCCTTTACCCATTATATCACTTTTAACTTAATAGAAACTCATGCCACAACCTTTAACCTTTAAGTTGAGAAGAAAGGGAACCGAAAGATGGACACTATAGAATGAGTTCACCCTTCAGGGGAAAGAGAAAAAAGTGAAAGGAGTGGGGGTGCAGGAGGATGAGCAGAGAGGGACAGGGGTGGTCCAATCAGTCTGTTTGCAGAGGCACAGTGATGCTACTTGTAAGCCAGCAGGAGTTAGATTGTCTGACCCATTTTTAAAATGCTCTAAAGAAAAACATCCCAAAACTCCCTGTGCTGGACAAGGGTTCCCATGGAAACTAATCTCTCCTTGGACAGGCGGACAGCAGGGAATTAACTGAAAGCTAATGACAAAGAACTTTTTAAGTTTTGAGTTATGTCACTGACCCATCTTTTGGTCTGACCTGAACTGGTCTTGTTATGATGATTCATTTTATTTAGTTTAACTAGTGATGTTTCAGTGCTTTAGACATTACCTGTGTTTTACAGAATATTTATTTATCAGGTTTTAAAATATTCCATTGTTTAATTGACTGATCTGATAAAAATTTGCCACATCTGTGATTGCATACACTTTTCAGTGGAAGACTAATACTAATACCTACAGCAGTGATTCCCTCTCCATCAACATAACTCTTCACTCTGGTACATAAACAACAGCAGATGTTTAGTAACGTTTTTCTTTTGCATATTCATTATAAACTATCCCAGAACATCTTCTCTCCATTATAAAAACAAAGATCTTCAATAAACATATACAGATGTGAGGAAATAATAGTCCTCTTGTGTTTTATTTTGTCTAATAACTGTTTAGAACCTGATGAAAACTGGCTTACAGTATAAATAAAGGCTAGAATGAAGAGAGGAATCTGAAAGTGTCCATTGGACCTTTATGGTTGCAACCTTGGGTTCTTGGACAAACTGGAACTTTTCAGCCTTTGTTCTTCTTGAAAAGGTTTGTTGGCTCAGCAGAAAAGTTCACAGGGAATGTACATTCATCTCCAAAACGGTTGATAACATTTTCAAATTTTGATAAGGTAATATCGCTCTATTAGTCTAGAGCAGAGGTCTTCAAAGTTTTCAAGGCCAAGGACCCCCAAACTGATGGCAAGATAGAGTTGGGACCCCCTATTTATGTATATGTTATGAAACTGGTTCTATAGTCACTCTATTACATATGGAGTAATGTAACGAAAGTAATTTCGCCCTGAGATTATTAAAGTATTTCTGCTTCTGAGTGCATTAATGACTGAAAGACATCTTCTGCCTCCATTTATCTGTTTACTACAGTGTGTTGAATTCATCTTAATGTGTATTTAAAAACATTTCAATTAGTGGAAAAACTGCAGGAGGGAATATTGAAAAAAAAGTAATCAAACAAAACTTTCGCGACCCCCATGCAATACCTCTGTGGAACCCCTAGGGGTAACGGACCCCCTGTTGAAGACATCCGGTCTAGAGCATATTTGTGCTCTTTTTCTTATACGTATTTAGGAATTTCCTTTGCTATTGCTTTTTTGCCAGGATTAATATTGCTATAACAATTGCCACTTAATACATTGTGCAGCCCCGCTCAATATTACCTGATTACAGAAACAGAGAGACAAGAGGAATTATTTCATCCTAACTATCACATAATTAGTAACCATATATCTATGTAAGTTAGTATACTCTGCTTTGGATGAAAAACAAACCAGGCACAAATTTAGCGCCCAATCTTTAATATTCTATTACCACAGCAAACAATAACTTTAGACTGATTTCAGACTTAGGTGTTTTTTTCTATCTGGCCTAAACATTCTGCCAATAAAGTTGCTGTACCTGAATATCACTGTCTTTGATTTATAGGACATTTTTCAATTGATTATAAATCATACAACATAAATTGCACAAGCAGGCATGCAGTCAAGATGGTGATAATAACTCCACTTCATAAAGAATGATCAAGCAAGCATGTGTAATGCTGTTGGAGCATAAAACATGCTAATGACTTTCAGTCATATTTGCGCTATGTGAAAGCAATGAATGCGGTGCTGCTACATTATTACGCTAATTAGAAAGCCCTGGGAAATAGGATTTATGTTCTTTATTCACAACTTATCTTGGCACCTTGATGACATTTAGTGTGTGCAATGCAAACACCAGCCAAACTACACATGATGTGGCCGTGTTCTCCATCCGCAAATCACATGCAGGGAAACAACAGCTTGCAGTGTTTCTGTGGAACCTGAGCTGATCTGAGTTGCACATCTAGGGTGACATGTGTTGGTGACAAAGTGTCTCCCTTTATCTGCCCCAAACACTAAGACCCACCTACCCCCACAACACACAAATACAAACCCTCCCATTTGCCCCCATCATAGTCATAATTCAAGCACACGGTCTGAAGTGGCAGGAGGGGAAAATGCTGCGTATGCAGAATAAAAGAGCAGCCTGCACTCAGGTCAGAGCAAGTGAAAAAAAAAAAAGAGAGAGAGAAACTTTGAGAGGAAGACACCAAAGCCTGTGTGTGTGTCGGCGTGATATGTGTGTGTTCTCGTTTGTGATGGTGGCACATTTTGTAGTCTATGAATCTTCACTAAAGCTCTTTAAAAATGCCGGCCAATCTAGCATCGGGGATTTAATGCCCGCTTCCCCCCAGAAAGGATAGAACAGCCAGTTAAAGTATGCTAATTCATTGGCACTAAATACACTGCTTTAAATGTCAACCTTCCATTATTCCACAGATGCGCACACAAACACGATCTATACAGCAACATAGGCTCACACAACAGGAATGACAAAAATCAGGTTGATGCTAATAAACAAGGAGCCTGAGTTAGAAATTAAAACCTCTTTAATCAATCAATAATTTCATGAACAAAGTACACATAAACCCACCATTAAAGTGACCTCATTTATAGAGATAATTATACTGGAAAAGTAGATACAGACTATGCAGATAAAAAGACAAAAATGGAGAAAATGGGATACCAAAACAAAGAAATAACATTCAAACATGGAGTATAGCTACAGCAAATAAAAGCAATCAGATCCCAAACAACCAGTAAGACACTCCTCCATAAGATGGGGTGACAGCGCCATTAATTCTATTAACCCCATTAGCATTCCATCCTCATCCCCTCCCTGGGTCAATACACACCTCCATCACACTGCAGAGCTCCTGTTTTTCTTTCATATGCAGAGGGAGAGGAGATGGATAGATAATGGAGGGTTCATGGTGGGATAGATGAATAGGAAGCCCAAGCAGTGGCACTTCCTGTGACTGTGAAAACCACCCAGCTCTATCTGCCCATCACAAATTACTGCAACACCATTTCATGTGACAATCAGGTAGTCCTTCACAGATCCTCTGGGTTCAACCTGGGAAGGGTTTAGCTGTCACACAGACTTTACATCAATCAGATCTAACCTTGTGACCAGTGACTAGTAAAGTGAATAACACTAATAGGTTTTTTAATTGTATCTTATCAACCAGTGAAAGGATAATAACTGTACACTGTTGGGGTATAACCCTCTTCCTAGTTAGACTACTGTTCAAAGGGCATTAAAGAATCTAAATGGGTGACGGTTAACTTCATTTACACCCAAGGAAATATTAAAATCCTGCGGCAAAGTCACTGTAATATGACTTCTATGGAACACTGGATGCAAAGATCTGTATCTAGTTTAAAACTGCAGTCATAAATGACGTGGTGCAAGGCACCTTTTGAACACATCAACTTCCCTTCACCAGACTGAATGTTCAGTTCTTTACTAAAAGCTCTGTAGAGCTTAGCTGCATGCTAGTCAGGCATTTTAGCCATTCAATTCAGATCTCTATGTCAAGTTACCAATCTAAACTTTGCAAGATATTATCCCTTGGAGACTAAGGTTTAAGACTAAATGTTTAAGGTAATCTTAAAATTTTCCAAACATTTCTTTTCTGATGTGAGAATATATTATCATTATTATTATCATAAGCTCAGCCAGAGTCCTAGCTGGAATCTATAGGATGATGGCAAATAGGCCTTCCATCCTCAAAGACTTAAAAGATGATACATGTAAAAGAAAGTAGGTGATATTAAGCAAGTTATTGATTGCTATTGGATTTTTACAATAATTTAAAAACTGGAAAAAAAAAATATATGATAAAGGAGTGTCCTCAGACATGCTACCCCTCCCAGCTTGCTGACGTTCACTCCCTATCCACCTCCAGCTCATGGTGGGTCTCTGAGCAGACATTAGTATGTAGAATCAGAATCAGAAATATTTTAATAATCCCAGAGGGAAATTACTTGTAGTGCAGTATAATTAGTGCAGTTTTGGGAAAATACGTCTAAAATGTCCACTAAAACAAACCCCTTTATTTAGTAATTGAAAAGTTGAAGAAACCGGAAAATGAAAGAAAGGGAAACGTAAGATCTTGCACCTTGTGGTTTCAAATTAGCATCTGTCTCAAATGTTTGACTGAAGCTCTGAGTTTGCTTTTGCTTGGGCCAAGTTTTTTTTTCTTTTTATAAAACTACCACCATGCTATTACAGATAGACTTCAATGTGCTCTAGCCCCAACCACCAGAGAGACTGAAAGAGCTGCACAAGTTGTTGCTCTCTGTTTTGCTCCATGAACCCTGTACAAGTAGCTGCAGCTCCAAGTGGCTATCTCTGCTGTGTCTGCAGCTGAGAAGTATGATCTTTCATGCAGACTGATTGCAGCCTATACCTACGGGACAAGCTATTTCCTGTGTATAAATCCCCTTCTGTGAGGTAATGTCTAGCATTAGCAGCAGGAGCTATATGGGTGTTTGTTACAGAAAAAAGAATCCGGCAAACAGCATGAAGGCTGGTGTTAAATCGGAAAGGGAAGTATGATTTGTTTGCAGTTGTTTTATGTTATTAATGCTCTATCTCCTCTTGGCTAGATTCAGGGTGAAATCATCTATTGCAGTATTACCAATAATTTCAACCAAACGTACAAATCTGGTCCAAAGTAGGCTGGCATTTCTAGTACAAAGTTCCTTTCTGTCATTTGTGGCATTAAAAACTGTGAGAAAGCCACATCAAACTATATGCTTCTGTTTTGTTGAATTTTTTTCTTCTTTTTTTCACTCATTCATAAGCTGACCACAGACTCCATCCAGACGGCTCCAAGTTTGACCACCTCGGTGCAGATCCCCTCACAACCCTTTGGCTTCCTGTTATCCCAGAACTGGGATTTCAGTCTCTCTGGAAAAATACAGTACATCTCTCCCTCTCTTTCTTTCCTTGTGTCCTGGACTTGTTCTTTCTGTAACAACCACATAAATGTTTGTATCCACACGACGCAGACAGTTGTTTTTCCAGGTGGGTGGGTGGGTAGAGAAGAGAGGTTTTAGGGTAGAGTGCAGCTATTGTGGGTAGGATTCACAGCTCAGTGAAACAATGTCTCTACATGTAAAGCAACCCCCCACCCCCCCACACCGCTTACAAGCTCTGTTCATCTGAAACAAGAGGCCAAATAATTGTGTCCATATGAGGGAGGAAAGTGCAAGAAGAAAGCCAAGAAGGGGGAGGCGATGTAGGACGGGGTGTTTGGATAGTTAACGGTTTTTGGCACACCAAAGGGGGGGGTATTTTCTCTGTCTTAGAGGACAGGCAGTTTATAACCTCTAAGACACCCGCACACAGACCCTTCCCCCATGAATAGTTAAATAGGGAAGGTCAGATTGCGTTAAAAATGAACAAAACAAGACCAAGAGCCGCGCTGCTGATTTACTGTCCTTTAACAAATAGAAGGTGAGGGAACTGAAACTGAAAACTGCAGACAGAATGGTGTAGGCTACATCACTCACTCTGCAGTCTTAAGGCTTGGGAAAAAAAAAAAAAAACTATATAAACTGTTTAAATGCACCTAAAAGTAGAAAGAATATTGGCAGGAGTTTCTCTGTTTCAACAGCAGAAAAAGCAATAAATTACATTTCTGGTCCATTTAAATGTAAACCCTTTATTGTCCCACAATGGGGAAATTCACTCTCTGTATTCAACCCATCCCCTTTTGGAGTAGTGGGCTGCGATTGTGCGGTGCGCAGGGAGCAGTGTAGGGTAAAGGGTTTCAAAACTGGGTACTTGCAACCTTCTCAGAGCACAAGCACACTGCTCTAACCCACTAGGCCAATTTAAATGCTTTCATTATACAGTAGACACAAATCTTATTTTCATTCAAAAACTATGTGTATAAGTTTTTCCATTTGGACTCATTAGATTTTCTCAACTCAAATAGAATCAAAGTTAAACCCTTTACTCTCATATATACATATGGTGCAGCCCTAATATTGGTTTAATGCGAGTTACCAAGTTTCAGATGGCACACTCAATTTATGTACCCATTAAGATTCTGGTATAAATCTGACTGGATATTCAAAACTTGTCTTGGAAGAATTGGCAGAACTCACATGCTGGTTGTTTTCCCAGCTCATACTTGGCTTTTAAGCGTTATCCTTTTATTTCCAACAGGGTTGAGTTTAAACACTTTGGCAGTTCATATAGTAAGCTTAATGCTAGCATACCCAAAACTATTTTTATTTCTAGGATTCATGTCCGGTAGGAATACCTGTTTTTCTTCCAAGTGTCTGCTATCCAACCAAAACTGTCAACTTCAAATGAGAGGAAGCAATGAATGTGGCCATGGAAAACCAAATAACCAATTATTTTTAGTTTATGACTGAGTTGAGCCACACAGAAGTATCCACAAGAAAAACCTGGAATATGTTTTAAAAGTCAATAGGTGTTTTTTTAAACCCAGCAATCCTGCAAAAACCTTTTAACACAGTAAAGACAGTAGCATGCTGATGGTCTATTTTACAAAAGCAGTCAACATAAGTCCATTGAAACTAAAAACACTGCCAAACCACCAACTGATGCTATGTGTCTGGTAAATCAAGCAACGTGAATTAAGAAAATACTTAAACTACATTCCAAAATAATGATGAGATGAACAATGCATAGAAGTTGGGTTCAATTTCTGCAAACTATGACTTCCAATGAGAAAAGGTGCTCAACTACCTGCATATTTTAACGGAACTGTATGTTTATATCTTATTCTGTGCATAATTTTCTACTTTGTGTAGAGTAGAGAGCAACTGTGACAAAGTGCTGATTTTAAAATCCATTTGTATGTTGGTTGATAAGACCAGGTTTGAGCACATTCCCAAATAAAAAGGCACATTCTTAGAAATGACAATGAATGTATAATTTAAAGATAAACTGTTTTCCATCCTTAGAGAAATAAATGGGTGTGTTATCACAGAGCTGTAGATCCCATGTTCTTGCACATAGGTGTAAATCCACACTGGCTGGGAGTTGTTTCAGGTCAGAGGTCGCCAAATCCTATAATGAACTATTTCATGTGTGACAGGAATGTTGTCTGCTAGAGAGGTCAAGTGGAAACATAAAGAAGGCTGCCATGGTATCATGAACTATTTCCTGGTGGATATAAAGTTAATCCCTCAGGTTTAACCAACAGTATATCTTTAACCAGATTACCTCGTGATAATCGCCTGAACATTTCTGCAAGAAATTTAATTTGTTGTCTAGCCATAGGAATATCAAGGCACCAACCAATCCTGTGATGCTGAATAAATTGCCTAATCTATTGTATATGCATAGGTCTCAGACATGAGCACAGCAAGCATTGCCTAATGTAATCCTCTGAGTTCAGCATGATAGGGAATCATAATCTGAATCCCTTACAAAAGGCACAAAACCGTTGCTTCATGGGAATCACACAAATGCTGCATGTGCATGACTGTGTGGTTTAATGTTCATACATGCTTAGATGGGTTTTCAGTCTCTTGGGTGTCTTAGCGTGTGTACAAAGGCTGAAACTGAAGGGCACTGAGACTATGGTACTAGGGTTCATGGATGGGTGTTAGGAATGCAGTCCTGAGGGCTGGATTGAGGAGAAACTGCTGTGAGCAAATAGGCAACCGAAAGGAATCACCCACAAAAAAAAAAAATCCTAGACCATACCACATGATTCCTTTTTTTTACTCCTTAAATTTGCCTCTCCGTCGCCTCCTATCTTTTCTTTCCTTGCGATACATTACTGTAGTTGTGAGAGTCAGTAAAACATCATACATAAATAGGGCTTTTTTTCCCCCCATCAAAAAAGTGCCATTGATTTGGCAGTTGGGTCTCTGTGTTCACATGTAATAAATCCAAAATCTTTGATATGCTACCAAGGCTGTTGTGTCTGTAGAAAATGGGCTAGAGCAGCAGAGTTACACATCAACCTTTGCATGAAGGCTATCTGTGCTTACTTCCTGCTGCAGAGTCATGGAAACGTTCTACATGTCCACTTCCTTCTACAGTGGGGGGCCTTCAATAATTCAATATAAATAATCCCCAATGAAGGCCCAATAAAGGAACCTGCTGTGGAGTGGAACTAACAGTAAGTAGCCACATGGTACCTCCTTCTCCAAACCACCCATCCATCACTGATTGGGGTAGAGGGGCTGGGATAGTGAAATGGGGGGTCAGGGTGGGGGGTGCGAGGAATGAGCCCAGCTGACATGCCTGCAGCAGCCAGACAGACTATCCCTTCCTCCTCTCTAACCTAGACATCCTCCCTCCCATTGATCCTCCATCCTATCCCACTCCCCGCTGAGCAGGAGCCAGAGTAGAGGACTGCAGCTGAGTCCTGTGCTCCACTGGATGAGTGAGCAGTCATGTCTGCTGGCTTAGCCTGAAACCCGATGCAAAGAAAAAAGGAAACAAAACATACAAATCTTTTTTTACTGATTACCTTTTAGGTCAAATGAACAGCAGTTTTTTTTTTAAATGCAAGAAGAAAGTCCCATGATTTACTAAAGAATTGTTATACATCCTAAATTGCATTATTTTTACATCATTGTAATATTCCACAAGGGATTGTATTTCTTAAGTAATGCTAAAGTAAATGCTAAATACCAGTTTAGCATGGAAAATGCTTGCATTGAAAGAATACTTTAGACATATCTTGGCTTTTTTTAATCCTATAATTCTGTAAAATCCCCTTTGTGAAATCACTTATTCTTTCTTGTACTAACTTTAACTAAGTATGTATTTTTCTTGTTCTATTATTGCATGGTATTCATTACTTTGCGTTACGGATGGATGGATGGATGGATGGATGGATGGATGGATGGATGGATGGATGGATGGATGGATGGATGGATGGATGGATGGATGGATGGATGGATGGATGGATGGATGGATGGATGGATGGATGGATGGATGGATGGATGGATGGATGGATGGATGCATGGATGGATTTCAACTTTAGCGATCACCGCTCTGCTCTCTCCATGCGGTGCTGCTGTTTCACAACACCTCAACTCAATCTAGCAGCATGAGATGTGGGAGGAGCAGGTAACGCTCTCACCACCGGCAGTTCACCGCTGGCGGCTTCACTGCGTGGTTTGTGTAGTAGTTCTATTGAAATATATCACGTTTGCTAAAGCCGCGGCGCCCATTCTGAACGCACCATTAGGATGACTGCAAACAATTTAGCATTCAACACTGTAATGCCAGGTAAACTGATACAAAGTCCCTTGAACCTGGTACTGTCCCCTAAATTTGTTTCAGTATCAGACTTTTAAACCAACGCACCTATAGATTTAAAGTGGTGATAATAGGGAACCCCCTGTCTTGTCCTGAATAACAAAGGGCTGTGTGCTTAGTCCTCTCCTCACTCAGGCCTGTTCTACTATTAACTCCACAAACATGTTTATGAATTTCACAGATGATAGCACAGTTGTGGGTCTTATCAAGTCTAATATATGTGTCTAATATAAGATTTAACCCAGTATCTTTAGAGTTAGTGATTATGGCTTCATTGTGGGCTCATCTTAGCTTATAAAGCCTATCTACTGTATGAGGGTGTATTATTTGCTTTTCTGTTGTGTTGCTTGGTGAAGCATTTTGTGCAAGTCTTTTATAATTATTCAGTTGGTAACCTAGACGGAAAGTAATTTAATTTAATAAAGGTCACTTTTTCCTCTACCACCTATTATATCACGAGATGCATCAACAATGGCAGCTAATGTTCAAGAATGTTATCTATAAAGGGAACTTTGCTGTAAAATTATCCATTGAGTTTTTACTTATTGAAGATCCTTTTCTTGTAATGTCAAACAAGCTGTAACCAGTAATTATAGGTTAGGGCTACAATGGACATAAATCATACTTTTTAAATTAAAAATTTTATTTTGCTGTAAATCCAAACAATTGTCTTGTATCTAATACTTTGTAAATTGCCACTTATAAACATGTCTCAAGGGCATGGATCAGTGTTTTCTTGGATAAGCAAAGACACAAGAAAAGCACATAAAACAAGGATTGTTAATGCTCTATGCTGAACTTTTCTGGTAGGTTCAGTCTGGACAGCTGTATTTAATAACTTAGGCAAGAACATTGGTATTTTCCTCTGACAGGCTGTGGTTTACTCTAAGCGAACCATCACAGGAAATGAAACAATTGTTTATAACAACCCACAGACTTTGTAAAGCTCTTTTATTGAAACATGAAAGTCTGATGCAGTGTCTGATGGACAAACTTTAGTAGTGTAATGTGCCGGTGAGTGCTGCTTAAATTATGGTGTGATTGAGCAGAGATGCATGTTCTGTGCATGGCTGGTGACCCAACATCCTTATTTCTGCGGGGCTGGAACTCAGAACCTCAGGTTTCAAAGTTCTATGCCTTAACCACCAGGCCGCCACTCCCCCAAACTCAATTATTGGCTAATTTTAGTTGTAACGAAATTACAACTCAATGAATTAATTCTCACACTATATCTAAAAATAAGCCCAGCAATTAAATTCAACATATTCTGTGACTGCAGTTTCCTTCACCTAAAAACACCCTGCCTTGAATTTTTTTGGACAAAAAAAAAAACGATAACGAAGTTAGGACACAATGTATTTATCTCTCACAGGTCCAGCTCAAATATTACTTTGGTTAAGGCAAAACTATGATGACATACCTGAACCTTTACTCACTTCAGCATGAAAAATGCTTGGGGTGGCTCAAACCTCACAGCATTTTGATATTTTTTAAATAATTCTGATCAACATAAATCCAACTACTTAAGGGAACCCGTAGACTGGGTATGGGGATCTGATATTTAGATATTCAAGGAATTGATGGATTACTTGTTAAACTGGAGCAAGATGATGATGATAATAAAGGAAGGAATGTTGTAAATGTTACACTGTTTACAACAATACAAGTACTATAAAAATTCTTTAAAGACTTTACAGACCCATGCCTTTACTATGCTTACATGTGTTACCCTTTGTGAAAAAAGTTAGAGGGGGTACAATGAAGAGGGGTATGGAAAAACATTTCCATCTTGTGCATACACATCAAAGGTTTAGAGTTGGCAATAAGGGAAACGTATTTTAATTTAAAGCAACCTCTTTCCTATGTTGTAATTAAAATATAATTTTTCTTATTTAAGTTTTCTGGGAATGTTAGTACAACTCCTCCATCTATATAAATAATATAGAAGATCTATGTGGACAGGGAATTGCATTAAATTCAACTGAAAAATGAGACAAAATGTTGGCTGACATACATTCTGTATGTACTTGTATGGCTAAGCTACACTGCTTTTATAAATATTCCACTAAAATTCAAGATGGCCCCAAAATATATTGATGGATCCTAAAAAAGGGCAGCTTTAACTGGAATAGACAACTATTTTGTATTGTGCCCCCCCCCCCCCCCCGCCCAAAAAAATAAAGAAACAGACATAAAAACATGCTAGCAAACACCAGTCAAAGAAAGGCTGTTATTAAGCAAACAGATGGAAAATCCAAGCAGACAAAAAGCTAACAAAGCATCTGTGAAAAAAAGAAGATTACTTAATTTAGATGACTGGAATAGGCAGTTTTTTTTTAATCACAGGGAGGCTATGAGCTGGTGCTCTGTGAAAGGACAAGCATTTTAGTTCTTTTGTTTTTGTGTTGACCTAAAAGATCATAGAAAAAGACTTTATTGTTTTGGTCTGCACGCCAAAGAATGGTTGCCGTAAGGGGAGCAAGCTGAGTGGGAGACCTCATGATTGGTTACAGCTGCCTGTTTATTTGCTGTGGACACTTCCTTTTTTGTTGGTTCTTGTAAAGAATAAAGGTTGAAGCTGGCCAAATGGGCTTTTTCCATTAAAGCCAGCTTAATTAAGCTACAGAAGGATGCCAGAAGTTAAAAGGAAGCCAAAAACATCTTCATTTAACTGGCCCCTCGAGCTGAGATTTAACATTTGTTTGTTAAACGTTGCTGTCACTGCTCTGACATTGGCATGTATAGAGAAGGTAGATGTGTTTACTTTGAGGAGATGAGTTCATGCTGTCTTATCCACTTCTTGTGGGAACCTGTAATGCTGTCTGATTGCTGCAGCAGGAGTGCAGACACTCGGAGGCCTCAGCGTTTTGCCTCAGGTCATAACACCAAATTGCTCTGACTTACAATAACTCTTATGAGTCACAGACAGTCTTAAGTCTAAGTCACTGGTTTAACACTAAACACAGGATACAGCATTTGTGGTGAAGCAATGCCAACACACAATCATGACCGTTTTTACATTCATTCAATTAGTGAAAGGAAGGAACAAGGGACCTGAATATAAGAAGGAGCCTTAGGCTATTTCCACTCCAGAAATAAGCACTAGGTTACTGGTCAAACAAAACAAATAAAAATGCATGACTACAAGCATTGGTGTACGAAAACATAGAGAATGCATTCTATTATCAGTGCCTTTTTTAAAAAAAAAGTCTATCCTATAATGTGTGTCTCTTTTTTCACTATTAAGTATGCATTAAAAGCACAGCTGGATATTTAAATATGGGTTTTGACAGCAGGATTTCAGAACAAAAGCTTCTAAAAAGAGCTCTAATGATAATAAAACAGCTAACGGATGACATCACAAGAGGCACAAGAATAGTGTTAATTAGATTACATTAGAACACACATTTAAAGGGGAAATTACACTGAAAACAGACCAAATAACATAAAAAAACTACAAACTGACAAACACTAAAGGACAAACACAAAAACAAAGGCTTGATGAATATCATCTCTAACCACGTGAATATGACCTCAAAGTAGTTTCTTGAGGATGTCGCTAAATTCACTGCCTCCAGTGTCAACACTTCTCAGTCCAATAGAGCTTTTTTAGCATGTGATAAATAAAGAAAAACGAATTATTAATGAGCAACCGACAACACTGAGAAAACAGAGACAATCCTACCAAAAAAACTTAGGAAAAATCTTGACATCTTGATGAATCTATGCACTAAACTATTAAGACCATTTTGAAAAGAGGAATCTTTTTTTTAAAAAAAGTGAAAAGGGGTTCAGTTGACTGTCTCTTCAAAGTGAATTTGAAATATTTTTAAGAAAAGTCTCAAAACTCCTGAAGGTGGTTAAAGAACTCGAACAAAGGCAGAAAGGGTCTGACGGCTGGAATATTTCATTAGCTCTACTGGAAACACAGTCATTTTCTTGGTTATTGTGTTTGCATGGAGCTGAATGAAATGTATATTTATGTAATTTTAAGGCCACTGGACTCCTACCCCAACAAAACAAACTCAACTCAACATGCTGGTAGCCACATCAGTCATCGAGAAAAGAAGACTGATTATAGCCAGGCCTTGACTTGCAGACTAAATGTTGATGTTTTAATTATATCTTTATTCTCCTTGGAATTACCCTATCCTAGAGGACAGACAAATGTCTGGGAGCTACAAAAAAGAAAAGAGTTTAAATGTGTCCAGCCAATCTTGGTATTACAAAAAAATACCCTCCAATCAACCAAAAAAAGCAGCATAATGAAGATGCAAGTTTGTTTAACATTGTAGGCAGTTGTGTATGCATGAATTTGTGTGTGAACAAAAATGTGTGTTTGCCTATTTGGAGGGAATGAAAGACAAATTTCAATAGCCTTTACGCTGAACAATGGGGCCAATCAGTCTCTCGCATCAGGCCTGATTAAAAGATGAGCGCGCTGTAGTCGAGTACATAGCAGAGAGTAGATAGAGGAGTACAATCAAATGCAGTCGTATAAAGATTCAACGCTATCATCAATTGTTTTTACAAAGACAGACTGAGTATACCCCTCTGCAAAAACAGCTCTGAACAATAGAGAACAGAGAAGCCATTCCGCAAAACAATCTAAGTGTTCCATCTTGATATCCTTGAAAGGCAAGAGCTGAATAACAACTGGCAGTGTAAAATTGTGCCATCCTCATTACCCTCTGTGGAACGAAAAGAGAGAAAGAGTGTCGAGCAGGCTAATGAGCTAGTTAAGGTGGCAGTAAATGTCATCTCTCCTCTGGCAGCCCTCGGGCTGCAGTACCACTGCAGGCCATTACCTGGACAGGGATGCGTAGAGCCTGCGTCAGCACTTCCTGTGCAGGATAGAATCCACACACACAGTAACAGAGGCCAAAAGTTTGTGAGATGGAGGGAGAAAACAAAACTGTGTACATACTAAAATAGCCAAAATCATCTGATTTAGCAAACATTGTACAGTGCAGTAGGTTGCAGTGGAACATATTCTAGGGTATCAGATTAAGGAGGTAAATACAAGGACATGGCACACTTCAGGTTACATTTGAGTAGACCACGCAGTGGAAAAAAGGTTGTGCATTACAGAAGCAGTCCTCAGTGGTTTTTAATCTTCTTCCCATTGATAGAAACAGCAATAAGTAAAGAGCTTTTCTGGCTTCTCTCCACTACCCTGTTGACTTAGCCATTGCAGCATTGTTAGATGCTTGAACATTTGGTTTGACCTTCAGTAATTTATTCTTGGGTCCATCTACGTAGCATGATAATATTTCCAAATTAAGAGACCTCACCTCTGCCAGAGAGTGAACAAGGGCAAGAAATGACAATGTGCAAAGTTTTGAAAGGAATCTGAAGCACACTACAAAGTCAGTTGTATCGGTACTCTAAAAAACAAAAAATCAGTGATGAAGAAGTAACCTTAGCATTGTCAGTGGTTTGAAGTTAAATATCCCCTACAGGCCTGTTTAAAGATTTATATAAAAAGACTTTACTTTGAGTAATAAATTATGTTTTGTTTTATGGAAAGACTCCAGTGCATGACGAGGCAGGTTAATGAAATGAAAAATATACTAGATTTCCAAAAAAAAAAAAAAAAAAAATGTATATAGCAACTACTCATTTAAATAGCTGATATAATGGTGAAAAAAAGATAGGCATGCCAGAAGATTATATTAGATTAAAAATGTAATTTCTGGTTTTTAAGAATATGGCCACTAGGTCATAGTATCACAGCGCCAAAGTAAGTATTTCTGACCTACCTTGTACAATAAAAAAATAAACCTATAGGTATTTCTACCAAAACTAATATGTTAATGCAACATAACAGCACCATTGGCTTAACATTATGTTACATAACTTCATAACCAATTAAATGTATCAATATGTAGCTTAATATTGACCGATGTTTTATCGATAATCAACCAAGATTTATGTTACTGCTCTGAGTAAAACGATGGACTTAATGTTTGAATTTCCTGTGGCTGTACAGTGTCCCCAACATATCAACTGGGATCCCTGGTATGAGGATAAATGTCTTTACTTAGACGTCTGTCCCTGAAACTTGGTGACCCCTATGTTGCCCCTCTTTGTGGCGGTTCTCCCCCAACTTCAATTAGGTCTGTATGTCTGGCCTCCTTGGTCACAGTTGCAATTCTTTCCAATATATGGATTATTGCTCTGACTGCAGACATAAGGAAATAAAGTGAGTAACTATTTTTATGTTGCTATTCCTTGCTTTATAAAGAGGGAAATTCTTGTCCTTTCCAATTTAGAAGAGTTAGTAAAAAAAAGAAGCTTCTGTGTCAGGTTATATCGTTACCCAGAGGGAAGGCAGGTACTACTAAATGAAAGTACTTTGACACTGATGAAGGAAAAAGTAAAGTAGAAATGTGTCACTTAAATTTATTTTCTAGCAAATGTTGCATAAAATGTGGCACGGAGGATTTCCTATGAAGCAAACATCCCAGTTAAACACTGGATTTTTGTTTTATTTATAAGTATGAGATTAAGCAACAGGAATACAATATTAATTTGTCTCATGGTTTTTAACAAATAATTAATAGAGCTGCTAATATGCATGTTGAGAGCTAAAGATATTCAGGTTTAAGAATGAACTCCACTTACAACACAAAGACTTTAATTTCTTGAGGAAACAAGATCTTTAACACAGAAAATGAAATTCTGGCCACTTCAAACATCCCACCACTCTTCAGTCTGTAAAGTGTCGTGTTTATTTATACACTATATTGCCAAAAGTATTTGCTCACCCATCCAAATTATTGGAATCAGGTGTTCCAATCACTTCCATGGCCACAGGTGTATAAATTCAAGCACCTAGGCATGCAGACTGTTTTTACAAACATTTGTGAAAGAATGGGTCGCTCTCAGGAGCTCAGTGAATTCCAGCGTGGAACTGTGATAGGATGCCACCTGTGCAACAAATCCAGTCGTGAAATTTCCTCGCTCCTAAATATTCCACAGTCAACTGTCAGCTGTATTATTAGAAAATGGAAGTGTTTGGGAACGACAGCAACTCAGCCACGAAGTGGTAGGCCACGTAAACTGACGGAGCGGGGTCAGCGGATGCTGAAGCGCATAGTGCGAAGAGGTCGCCAACTTTCTGCAGAGTCAATCACTACAGACCTCCAAACTTCATGTGGCCTTCAGATTAGCTCAAGAACAGTGCGCAGAGAGCTTCATGGAATGGGTTTCCATGGTCGAGCAGCTGCATCCAAGCCATACATCACCAAGTGCAATGCAAAGCGTCGGATGCGGTGGTGTAAAGCACGCCGCCACTGGACTCTAGAGCAGTGGAGACGCGTTCTCTGGAGTGACGAATCGCGCTTCTCCATCTGGCAATCTGATGGACGGGTCTGGGTTTGGCGGTTGCCAGGAGAACGGTACTTGTCTGACTGCATTGTGCCAAGTGTAAAGTTTGGTGGAGGGGGGATTATGGTGTGGGGTTGTTTTTCAGGAGCTGGGCTTGGCCCCTTAGTTCCAGTGAAAGGCACTCTGAATGCTTCAGCATACCAAGACATTTTGGACAATTCCATGCTCCCAACTTTGTGGGAACAGTTTGGAGCTGGCCCCTTCCTCTTCCAACATGACTGTGCACCAGTGCACAAAGCAAGGTCCATAAAGACATGGATGACAGAGTCTGGTGTGGATGAACTTGACTGGCCTGCACAGAGTCCTGACCTCAACCCGATAGAACACCTTTGGGATGAATTAGAGCGGAGACTGAGAGCCAGGCCTTCTCGTCCAACATCAGTGTGCGACCTCACAAATGCGCTTCTGGAAGAATGGTCAAAAATTCCCATAAACACACTCCTAAACCTTGTGGACAGCCTTCCCAGAAGAGTTGAAGCTGTTCTAGCTGCAAAGGGTGGACCGACGTCATATTGAACCCTATGGATTAGGAACGGGATGTCACTTAAGCTCATATGTGAGTCAAGGCAGGTGAGCAAATACTTTTGGCAATATAGTGTATCTTCTTTTGTTTGACAACAAGATGATATGCCATGTGGAGAGTGGTCGGCCATGCTGGTGGTCCCTCAAGCATTCTTTTTATAGTCCTTTTTTTATCCAGGAAAAAAAAATAGACTCGATGCTTCAACACTTTGCACATTTTGAGCTCTTACACACCTTAAACTTATGTTGAAGTGAAGTCGTAGAGTTGTAAGATAAAAGCAGCCTTCCTGCTATTTCTAGATTCTCCAAGGTCTCCAGACAAGTAAACTTTCTTTTATATAATGCAATGTTTTAAACTTTGGTGAATTTTAATACACTCTGTCTCAGCGTCGCCCCTATGTCAACGAACCTCTGGGTTGAGCAAGCGAGGTCGAGCTGCTGCCCACATGGTCCCTACTGGACAAGGCGAAGAAGCCTGGCAACATAACGCTAGGCTTGAGGAAACATGAAAAAGTATTATTAGTGAAGTATTCAGATTCTCAAAGCAAAATGATGCTTGTTTAAGCAGTTGAAATGGATTAAAGAATTGGGTGCAGCAACCCAAGTACATTAAGGAAAGAGGAGAAGATAAATCTGAAAATAGGAACAACAGAATCCATGGATGGTTCCAAGATTTTACAGTCTTACAGGAACTGATGCACATATAGACACACAAGAAAGTGGAGAAACAGACAGAGTGGAGCACAAAACAGAGAAACTGCAGGCAGCATAAGACAAAGAGGTCAGTGTTGTGGAAAAGACGGAGCTTGACATTAAAGTGATGCAGTTCAACTTACACCCTGGAGTGTCAAAAATACATGGATGAGAGGTCTGCAAGGACAAAGTGAGAAGGGATGGAAAAAGACTGGAAGGGAAATGCTAGCAAGAAGTATAGCAGGAATTAATTATAGGTAACTGAAAATTTCACAAAATCAATTGGTTAGCACATGTTTTTCTGTCCCATTTAAGTAAAAGCAAGAGATGACCCTTGTTTTGTGGACAGATGGCAGAGGAAATTCTGCTTATCTTTGAAATCCTTTGCACAGCAGAGTGGATGAGGTTAAAACCACAGAGGCTAAGTCTGCAACAAGCAGATTAACCCAAGCAGGTCAAAGGACCAGGACACTGATTTAGGATTCACTATCTCTATAAGGTTTCGGCTTTTCACTGGCAATCAATAGCAGGAAATGCATGCAATGATTGGCAGGATTAGTTTTTGTGTTTGACCCAGCACAAGGTAGTGCACAACATAACTGCGCATTGTGATTCAACACAACCAGTTTCTGCTGATATCACAGCTTTATGCCTCTTACGATATGGCTTTACCTGCTTTGCAACATTAGAGATATCTGGAGAAAGTTTTGCCATTCCTCTGAAACCCACATAAATTGGTAAGAATAGACTTCTGAGTACAGCAACCTTAGAACATTTGACAGGACAGCATCCAGATGGATTTATTGCTTTAAAATAAATGCAATGATCTCTCAACAAAAGTAAAGTGACAGGCACTTAGTATAGTAGTAGTATTTCACACAAAAAAATAGAATTCCAAAAGCTACGCAAAGTAGAATAAAGAATAACGAAAATACTAAACACTACTAAATGGGCAGAAGTTGTTAAAATACTGGTCAGTTTTGTGAAATATTTACCTAATGTACAACTAAAGGTTAACTTGCAAAGATTAGTTTTACAGAAATTAAATTTAAAGCAGCAACAGCACACATGTTGTTTAGGGTTTCCCTGCGAGTTAGTGAATGTCCCCTACAGTCTGAGGTCTACTTTCAGACCTTATTCTAATCTTGTTCTGTACTGAGCTGCTTCAGACTTTACATCAATCTGTCCAGCTTCTCTTTCTCCGCTGAAGGAAAGTTTGCTCACAGCATAAAGCTGCTGCCACCAAGGTTAAAAATACTATGTTCGGAGAATCAGTATCAGTTTTTCATCCAACATTTTATTTTGGATGAAGGTCAGTTTCAGTCTCATCTGAACAGAGCAACTACAGGAACATATTTCCAGAGTGCAAAGAGGACTTAAGGCTTTCTTCTCAATATGGTAATCTTCTTGCCACTCTTCCATAAAGGCCAGATTAGTGGAGTTCATGACTAATAGTTATTTTCAACAGACTCTTCTACCCTGAGCTCTGGATCTCTGCAGTTCCTCTATGATTACCAGGCGCCTCTTGGCTTCTTCTGATTGATTTCCATTTTGGACAGCATGTTTATGTACCCAGCCATGTCTTGATAGATTTGCTCCTATTCTACTTTTCCAGTTTAGATTGTTCGGTTCAACAGGGCTTTATAATATGTGTAAAGTTTGCAATGCTGCTCCATAACCTAAAACTAATTCAACTTTTACTGTACTGTATCCTTTCCTGATGTCTTTACTCTGTTACTTCCTTATGCTGTTTTTAACTGAAGTTCTGCATTAAAACCTCACAGATCAGCTGTATTTATACTTAAATTCCACTCAATTGAGCCCCATTTACTAAGTGGGTGCTTTCTTTAGAAGGAGTTAAAGTAAAAGGGTTAAACTGTAATGCACCTCAAAATCCTCAACTCTCATTAAAAAATAACTTAAAATTTCTCATTGACTTCACAATTACACTGCTATGTGTTGACCTGTGGTTGTTTTGTGACCAAAAAGTGAAAGAGCTTGAATCCTTGCAAAGCACCAAACATTTCCTGCCTTGACTAAGCACCACATGGACTTTAGAGGTTAATCTGAGAACGCCACTGTGCCCACAGCTTAGAGTTCTCTTTGAAGCTGAGCAGAGCTGCTGCGTGTGACGGCTTTCTGTTGTTTACATTCAACACTTCTCTGGTTCTCTATAAAGCCAGAAACAACTTGTTATTCTGTCTTTGGAAAATGCCACTTGTATATACGGCTCATGTCGTTATTTGAATGTGTAATTTATATATGTCACGTTATAGAGCAGCTGTCATGAGCGAGGAATTTAGGCTGGCATAAATAACCGCTGCAGCCACAATAAGGGGGAGAAATGAGCCCGTTTATTCCTCTAATGTGCATCTCGGATGCTGATGAAGGGAAAAGAGACTGGACTTGTCATTTCCCTGTTGGGCCCTCGGGAACCAGGTGTCTCTCTTTAATGGAGGCATGTGGAGACTAACTTAGGTTAATGAGCTCTACAGGCCCCAGAGGAGAGAAGCATTATAGGCTATATGAGATCCCCTCTCATCCCTACATCCCCTCATTTGTGTCAGACCCTGGGAGAGAGCTGAGGTACAAAGGACAGCGTGGTGGAATGTTAGCGGAGATGCTAGAGAGAAAGAGAAGAGAGGCAGCTGAGGACAGAGAGAAACATCAGAGCCAAAGAGAAAAGGCAGGTCTGCCAGTCTTTTAAAAACAATTAAGGCCTGGATGAGTTTCCCTCTGAAGGCTCCACTGCCAAGCGAGGCCCAAATGTGGCAGAAAAAGGAAAGCTTAGCGAGAGCAGGCCTAATCAGAAACAGACTCTCTACGACAACAAACCGAACCACACAGACACACAGGAAAGTCGACACTTTACATATTAAAGCTTGACGGGGAGGGAACAAAGTCTGTGGTAACATGAAGGAATAACGAGGAACTCTCTTAGGGAGTTAGTAAAAGCATAAAATGGTAGAACTATTTTGTAAAGAGCTTTTAGATACTGACATTGCAGCTTAAAGTTCTGATGTCCTGTGAGTTTTAGGGATGTTTGTTGTGCTGTGGTGTAAAGCTTCAGTGCATTCCTGACTTCAACCAGACCTATGATGTGGCTTTGTCTCCTGTTTAGCTGTCTGTGCCTCCATTGCTTAGTCAGCTCCAAACCTGAAGCAGGAAACCCACAGAGAATGTTGCAATTCTTCTATAAAACATCATTGCACACTTTTATTTGTATATTTGGTGTCACAGCAAAATAAACTAGAAAGTATATAAACACAGTCGAGAGCAGAAATAAGGTACAAAAAGTAGTTGTTGAGAAGAAATGAGAGTTATAGAATCTAATCTGCTGTTTGGAAGTCAAATTACCAGTAAATTATTGAAATTTAACCGTTACCGAATACTCAACATGTTTGTCTGAGCAGTGGACGCCCCTTACAAGGTCCCTCTATCGTCTTGGTGACAACAGCAACTTTCGATCCTTAAGTTAATATTAAACAAATATCAGTAACATTGAGTGTCTTTCAAACTATCTGTTGAGATACCTCTACAGTTTATGCTGTCTGCACTGGAGCAAAGGAGAGCAAAATCTCAAACAGATAACAGAAAGGGTAAAGTTAGTAAAACTCCACAGGTTTTGTTATCTGAGCCATCAAACTCTGTCCATTGTGAAACTTCCTGGAAATGAGCATGCTACCAACTTAGAAACATCACAGAAGACAGCATTTACATTATTCAAGTGATAAGACTGTGATTAATAATAGGTATGTTTACATGGACATAAAAATTCAGATTAAAGGAAGGATTGGAGATCAAACATATGTCATGTAAACATGTCAGACTGAAGATTCTAATCAGACTGATTCTAATAATTCAGCCCTATCACAAAGAAATGTAATTCCGATTGAGAGTTTTGTTTTTTCATTATTGCCATTCCGATTGCAGCTTATTTGGATTTTGAAATGAAATCCTCTCCTCTGCACATGCGTGCAACATCAGCTGCACGTTTTTTTTCGTTTGACTAACCTTCATCCACTGGCTCCTTATCTTTCTTGATGGAGGAGGTGGCACTAAGTGTAATGTAATGATGAACATCCTGCCTTCTAGGAAAGTTAGGAAAGTTAGCATGAGGTAATGCCCTTTACTAATATGACCACCAAAAACTATGGATGCAAAGATGCAACGAAAGCCCATAATGGAAAAGTCTACATTAACAGACACGACTGAGGAATCAAAGACAAAAGAAATATGAAGGGCAGGCACAAACGGTGGCTAAAGTTCAGGATGAGTGGGCAAGTAAAGGCTTTTTTTTATTCAAATCAGGCAGCTTTTTCCTCTACTACTATATAGCATTTCCAGAAAACTAGACAATTCTGAGCATGCTACGCATCTGATCTAACGGTTTCTACATGTATACACACATCATGACTGGATCATGTCATTTTGTGTACATTTAAAGAGAGATTTTGAACCTCCTATCAAGATTTTGATCGGATCAGAGATATTTTGTGCATGCAAATGAAGATAATGACTGGTCATGTTAGGTATGATAGAAAAATAATGAATTGCTATTCTTTTGTCTTTTTTATTATTCTTTAAGATATGTTTGAATCAATCAAAGTCAATCATAAAAAAAAAAATGGAGATTGAAAATAATCTACAAATTTTAGATTGGCAAATTTCAGAGGGAAATGCTGGGAAATAGTGGTGCAAAGGAATAAGGCAGTAAGGAGTGCAGAGGAAGAGGGGGACAAAGTCATTCTAGGTTTGGGCTCAGAAGCTCCACCGATAGTAAGACAGCCTCACATTCCAGCCATGATCCCGTATAAACCCTGTCTGTTGATGCCAAACTGATATGGAAATAAGGGGCCAGATTGGGGCTTCCACTGGCTTTATAAGGGATTGTGGTTGGCCTGGATGAAACGTGGATGAAAAGCCACTGAAAATGAAAAACACAAAAAGGGTCATATGGCCAAAAAATTTTGTTTTTTTAAACAACAAAATAAGAGGGAAAGTAAAAGAATATTAAACCAATAAAGTTCAACAGAAAAGTTTTAAAAAACACAGTCATAATTGACAAGGTTGGAGTTTTATGGCAAAAAGCACACAACTTATTGATTTAAAAGGAAAAAGCCTTAGTTTCACATTATCGTGTTTCGTTTCTCTTCTCCATAAATTCTCCACAGCATTTTGCCTCAAAAGCATTTTTTTTTTTTTGTCGCAATCAGCAACTTTTACCATAATTTTGGCAGCACATTCAACCTCTCCTTTAGGCAAAGCTGGTTCAGTTTATTTAAAAAGTTGATTTCCTAAAACTGACACAATTTTAAATCATGTAACTTTCCAAAGGTGTTGACTTCAGGGCTTTTGGATGCCATCCCAAAGGCTTACCTAAGCCTTCTAAAACATGTCACGGTCCACTGTAAGGCCAGTTTTACATCAACATGCTACGAAGAGGTAAGAAGCAGCTACTCCATTGTCAGCGCGTTTCAACCTCGACTGAAAACTGTCTAGTAGGGAAAACATTTATGGCTAGAAAAGAGTTAGTGAGTCCTGAAGAGTCAAGATATGGCTTCCACACCAGTTAGCAGGTTGGTAATAGAATCCCGATACATTTTCTGTTTGGGTTCCAGGTAGATGGACTAAATCAAATGAAGTTCTAGACATTTAATTGGTGGAAACTTGGGCATTGCTGGGTGTCAACAACATCAGGACAGCAATTCCAACAATAACTCGGTTTAGAATGGACGAAGCAGGGGAGTTATCAACCTTTTTGAACCAAGGTCTAACACGGGGCTACCAGTATTCACCTTTAAAATATAAGAGTCAGACTGAATTTAAATGCATGTACAATAAACATATTTCAATGCTATTTTAATTATTTTTATTTTCAACTATCTATGAATGCAAAAAGAAGAGACAACAGAATATAACCACAAAACAGGCTGCTCTCTTTACTTTTTCTCAGCTTCATCTGGTCTGTTCCTGTTTGGCTGTGACACCATCCGGGTGAGAAATATCAGCGGTACTGCTGCCATCAACGCTTTTTATCATAGATGTCGGAGCTTGGCCTGTTTTTGAGTGTAGTCCTGTTCCTCCGACTGTGACTAACTGCTTGTGCTCTCTTTCATTCTCTGACATTGGGGCTGCCTCAGAGCTCGTCTGCCTAGCTGTGTGTTTCCTGGACAAGCCACCTATGGAGCTGGTTGTCAATTGCCTTTTGTATTTTCTGCTTCTTTCTGTATGTCTGCTTCTGTCTCCTTAAACCCCAATCGGCCTCAGCAGGTGGCCGCTCACACCAAGCCCGTTCCGCTGGAGGTCTCTTTCTGTTAAAAGGAAATTTTCCTCTCTACTGTCACTACAAGCATGCTTAGTGTAAGGGATTGCTTTAGTGTCATTGAGTCAATGCAATCAATTGCTTTTCCTTAGATAGAAAACGTTGAACCAATCCGACTGTATGATCTGGTTTAATTGTCTCTGTAAAGTGCCTTGAGATTACATGTGTTGTGAAATGGCGCTATATAAATAAACTGAATTGAATTGAATCAGAGCAAACCAGACTTTCACTCAGTTTTTCTGAAGATGTTTCAATACCTTCTTTGCCTAATTTTGGTTCAAGTGACAGCCGACATAATCGAGTTGGAGCATGGAGGTCAATCCTACGCATATTTCAACACAGATGCAAATAAATCAAAGACTTACCTGTCCTTCCCCATGGTTGTTGAGGTCTTTTATTGTTTATGGGCCATGTGCTATGCCATCTGAACAATGACGAGTGTGTCTTTATTGCTTTTTTAATGAGGTACAGGATCAGTTGTAGATGCTTGGAAGCTAACACTGCAGCCCCCACCTCTGTTTAACAAAGATGACTTCTTTCACCCTTTCAAACAATCTGTCCTTTCTGTCTGAAATCTGAACGTTTTGGACATCAAACATGTGTCCCTCTGTTCTTTAGGTCTAAATGTACAGGTCAATCTTGCTTAGAGGTACTGGTACCGCTGTGTTATTGTTTGTTTCTTCAATATACTCCAAACAGTTCTTGCTGCACTGGGACACATAAACAATGCTGCTTAGCTTTGGTTTGGGTGTTCTGTCTTTGGGATTAACCAGTTTTTGTATGAATGTGCTTTTGGGTTTGAAATTCACAGGAATGTTACGTTATGTGTTTTATTCAAATCGAATAAAATAAACCTATTGGATGCAATCCACTGTTAGGTTGTGTTCATTTTAAAACACGTTTGTAAGCACCCTATGTAGTCCTTGGAGGCAACCTCGCACCAGTTAGCACAGTTTTGGGGACCCCTAATAAAAAGCAAGGTAGGTGAAGGTCCTTAACATTGGAAATTTATTTCACTAATGGTTATGATTTGTTTTTGGTGCAGCTCTTACAATGATTATAGAGCTACCATTTATAATTGTATTTATACTGATGATGAGTCACTTTATATTTCTTTAATCATTTATCCTTTAGGAAATTCTTGTCTAGATATGTTTTTTTTTGGAAAGGTTCTTGTTTAGGAGAGATAAGATTTAGCTGAGCCCAAAGCTGCAAAAACCCACTACAGCTATTTTAACAATAAGACCCAAGAGAACTAGAATGGTACAATTCTTCTTTCTACCAGTTGTTATACATTGTCCCAAAGGTCCAGTTCCCTGTAGGAATTTTTTCTTTTATGTCAGAAAGATTAACTTTGTCCTTGGTAAAGACTAAACTTAAACAGAAATGCAGCCAATAAAAGGAAAAAAAAAAAAGTTCTATCTTAACATCTTAGCTTCATAGCTCTAGCTTTGGTATATCATTTCATTTTACTCCCTTTGTTGTTCCATGTGTTTAGGACTAAGAGTCAAGATGTTCAGACAGTAGGAGCCAACAACCTGCTGAGAAACCCGATCAGCCACGCTAATCTGATCAGCTGCAGTTTGCTCGAGTGTGTCTTACTTAAAGAGGACGGTGTTCCCAGCGTGGTGTAACCCAAACACCATCCTATCCCCTTTCAGCCACGGATTCCAAGGAGGCAACTCATTCATCTAATCCTCCACCCCGTCCACATCCACCACCCCACACCCCTGTCTCTGCCCTCCGCTCTGATCCAGCTCCCAGCTTTAAACACAGCATACTTCCGCCCAAGTGTTCACTCACCTGCACCACTTATGGCTTATTAGGGCAAAAACCCATGACATAAGTGTTTTTCATTCTTTAATCAGTTAGAAGGCAACCCCCCGCCAGATCCTTACCTTCAGCTCTCTGCATGTGTGTGCATGTGCATATAGTTGTGTGATGAAAGAGTCTTGAAATCAAATGAAACACCAAGTGTCTTTTGAAAGCATTACCAAGAGAGATTTTGCATCTTCCCTCAAAAAAAATTGTGTGTAAGGATAGGATACTATGTGTGTCATAGCAGGGAGAATTATCACCTCATAATTTATTACAACCCAATGCCATATATATCAAGTGTTTAATAAGTCCATAAAAGAGAATCTTTCAGATAATGCAGACCTGTTTACCCTCCACTATACAAATGTGACAAAAAAAAACAGCCTTTTAAACCTGTCTCATATTTTTTTGTTCATATTAATCTAATACCGCAGTAAGCAAATATGGGCCAAATACACATGCATACAAACACAAACCACACCTCCTCTATCCATACACCCCGCTGAGCAAACAGCTGCTTGTGGCAGCGCCAAACTGAGGCTGCCAAAAACACCAAAACACTTATCTGTGAGTGACAGTAGCATGTTATTCCCCTCAGGAATACTTACTTGTGAGGACTGTTGATGGTTGTGGTGTTACTCTGTGACTTTATCAAATTATCACGTCTGTGCTTTGACTGAAAACCACCCTGACACTACGGGGCACATGTCACCATGGACGTTTAAGTTTAAACCTGACCACGGCCCTGACCCTCATGTTTAGTCAAGTTACTAGCAGCCTGGATATTGTTTTCCCAACCGCTAACCATTACAGTTTAATGAATAACAGCAGTGGTTTAGCTGACCTGTGACTGAACGAGGCCTCCAGCTCCTGCTCTGTTCTTTGATATGCTGACCTTGTTCATGCTTTCTCTGTGGCCCGGAAAGTTTTCTGGAGATGCAGGTGCTTTTCCAAATATCAAGTAAAACCTTGTTATTTTTGTAGCTTTAAGCCACGATGGCACTCTGTTTTTTCTTTCTGTTCAAAAGCAAGCTGTGTACTTGGGAGTCCACATACATGAACATCGTAATTTGTGAAAAACTCTACTGAAATCAGAAAATATCTCCCAGTATATGACATGAGTCAAATCATATTTCTAAGGCCTGTAGCTTTTTTATACTCGGTCTCCTTTCTGCAAAGACATAATTGGACAGGGTTTTCCTCTAATAGCATTATGAAACAGGAGCGTCTGAATCTCCTGGGATGTAATAGAGAAAATAAAATAAAACAGGCTATTTTTGTGCAGGTTGTTTAAAAGGCAGTGCACACAATTTCTTTATCTAGCAGATCTGGGTTTTCCTTAACAGGTAACTTTTCTTATTACACTTTATGATGCACTGTGCAGCAAAACTTTAATTCCTTGGACTGGTGTGGATGATGTGACATCACAAAAACAAGGCTGTGATAATGCCAATGTGTTAGAATCTGAAAGGCAATGGAAATGCTACAGCTTTGTTGAATTTCCATATTCAGTTCAATTGGTAACAAATTGAACTCTTAGACTAGTATAGATCCTTAATAACAGCAACGGTTAACAAAACTAGGTTCCAAAGTTTAGGAATACAGATAATGTGGAAAGATCGAAGCCAAGGGCCCCTCAGGAGATTCCCAAGGCAATAAGCTATCAATCTATCTTTGGCCATCAGTTTATTCAAACAGTTTAGAGCATACATTTAAAAAGTTGGGTTAAGAACCTACATTGGGTGCTTGATCAACCAGTATGGGGTCTTGAGATCCACTACAGAAAATAAATAAAGTAGTAAACAAGTTTTTTTTTTACATTATTGAACATGTAGTTAATTAAAGGTAAGTAAAGGTAATTAAAGGTAAGTAAAGGCCCTGTGCAGGACCCTCATGCTGCCATGAACCTAAGCTTTACGTTTTTAAGCTTTAAGTTTTACTTTTTTTTAAATCCACATTATTGTTTTTTACCAAACATAACTTCTTCTTGTTGCTTTCTAAAATATCAGGCCTTTTAAATTTGATTCCTTTGTTTGATTTATCTGCAGCTGTAGAAAAATTCTTAGTGCGAAGTGATGAAAATTTGTTCTAACATTGCAACCACTGCATATTATGGTTATTGTTTGCAAAGAAAAAAAAAATCCATCCATCCATCCATCCATCCATCCATCCATCCATCCATCCATCCATCCATCCATCCATCCATCCACACTAAATTAACCTACTCAGCTTACTAACAGACTGTGGAAGAAGGCGGAATACCTTCATAATCATTCCACACAGAAAGTCCTCAAGTCAATCAAGCAACACTTAACAAAAAATCTGGGAAGTGTTTAGAGCTCCTTAAAAGCTGCTCATAGGGATATGTCCACTCCCATTAAGGCAGGTTTTCATAACTGTTAGACCATAAAGCTGGGGTTCAGGCTTACAGCTTTGTCTCATGAAAGCATGCGGCCAAGACCTGACATACAGCTGTCAGGCTTTTCAGATGCCCCATTGTGTGTTAAACAAGGGCAGAGGTGACGGGCAGGTAAAGGCTGAGTGAGCTGAGATTACAACTGGCTAGAAATATTATCACATGCTATTAGCACTGTATCACTGTTCATTAGGCTGATGGCGAGCTGGAACTCCCTGACAGCCCTGTGGTAAGTAAGAGAGATGAAGGTGGAGCGAACAGGAGAGAGAAATGGGAGACTGGACACTGAAAAAACATGAGGAGAGAATTGGAGCAAGAAGAAAATCTGGGAAAATGATGAAACAGGGCTTGTATCACTCGCTCACTGTCCAAGGAAAGGTTTCAAAGGTGGGTGGCAATATCAAAGGACAACCGGACAAGGCATGTTAATGCAAACCCTAATTCTGATTCAGAACGTGGTAACCGAATAGCTGTTGAATGGAAAACACATGCATCAAAGTGATGGTTTGTGCAGAGCCCATAAAAGCTTCCTGTAAACACTGTGTGATCACAGAAATGCATTAAACGCCTGTCACAAAGACAAGCATAGCTTTAAGGGAACTGATAGCTGCTGATGTCTTGTATGAAGTAGGGAACAGAAGAGCAGTAAATCTGTCTCACCATCAGATAGAAACATTAGTCGCTGTCACACTCACTTTGCCTTGGCATAGACACTTTAGTATATCATCAAAGCCAAAACTGTTCTCGTTCTAAGATTGAGTGGTGCAGTGCAACTTGAAAAGCCACTTGAAATTGGAAGCACACATTTGCACAGTAGATGAGGGGCTGCTGTTGTTTTGGTTCCTTTGGTAATCTACAAACATTATGCATGCCATCAAACACATAAACAATGCATGATGATATTTTTTTGTTTTTTTTAACTGTTTCTAATGAAGAGGAATATTAAGTCATATGCTAAATATGGAAAAATTCAACAAACACTTGAAAAAAACCTCTGCACCATTTGGGTCACAGTGAGAATTTCTCTGCAAGTTTATGAAGTAAGACTCTCACTCCCCATCCTCCCCCCATTGTCCTTCCGTTCTCCCTTTTATCTAATTTTAGACCACTCTAGCCAGCGGTAATGAATTGGCTAATCACAGTTATCTGGCTCATTCAAGTGGTTTGTAAAGCAAATCAATATACCCTGGCAGTAGGCCAGCCATCCACTTTGACAGATGTTGCTCACTAATCTATTTCAGTTTTTTTTTTCTTCAATCATTCCTAAAGATGTTTACTCTCTTACGGTTTGTTCCTTTTTTTTATTTTTCAGCAAGGTCAGTGGAAAAGCAGTAGAGCAAACCTCAACTCCCATGCCAGCTGGCAACTGAGAGCAAAAAAGACAATAATTTGGTATCTGCAGTTCATTCGACAGAGAGAGACATGTACTCTTTAATTGTTGGAAATGTAAGCAGTCATAGCAGCTCTTTGTGGTATGACTCCTAACACATCACCGTAAAGTTTTAATACTTTTCTTACAATTTTAAATAGGAACTGATTAAAGAGACGCCATGATTTGAGATTTGTGAATTTGTTTCTTAATGTTCTCCAGTTTAAAAATTTTCACCCTTTCTTCTTTCGTTTTTTTTCTGGTGCGTTTGGATGTATTGTCCTACATATTAACACACTACAGCAAATCTACAGTTATTGGACACGTTTCCTCACATTTGTCCTGCTTAGAGTCTTATCTTAACAAAAATGTATACTATAGCCGGGTAATCCAAATCGGTCAATTACTTTAGCTTCAAAACATAACCGAATCATGAACACACCTCCACCAAGCTTTGGTAAGTCCTTGCTGATAATGTTACTTAATGCTGTTGGCTTTCATAAAAGATTCTACTGTGCAAAATGCACAACTATCGCTCTCGTGTTTTGTCCAAAACATACATTTTTAATCACAAGCTGTGATACCATGAGAGAAAAATCCTATATTTCCAACTTGATAATGAAAGACTTTTGTTTCAATAAATTTGCTTGCAGTTAACTTGTTTATTATTAACTGGCTATTAGTTATCCTCTTTAACTGGAGTCAAACTCCTTCTTGTCTCCTACTGTATCATACCTGGCTTTAAGCAAATAACAGAATGATCACCAGCCAATTATTTTTTCTAAGTTTAAAAAGTAAATCAGTAACAACTCAGATATATGCCCCACATTTGTTGCACTAGTACATATTTCACATAATTACTGTTCAGCAACAAAGACAAATAATTATACCTAATCTCATACTACATCATGCAAGTGCACTGTCTTCGCTAAAGATGAACTGATATCAAATCACTGCAGCAGCTCCAACTGCAAGGCAGACTGACCTATTTTCAGATCATTTGATCTAAACTTGTATGAATACCAGGAGGCAGACATAGATTGTGAATAGTATTGATGGTCATGCAACCAAGAATTTAAAGAATAAAAAAAAAAATTAAAAGAAATATAAATGTTTGTTATTAAAAAATGTGTGTTGCATTGAACACTACATTTTATATCTTCTAACCCAGTACGGACCCTATAAAAACAGGGACATGTTATAGAAAACTCAAAAAGTAAATGTAAACATTTCACAAAAAGGAATTAATTCTTTTAAGCCTGAACTCATGCAAGATGTTTGGTTTTTTTGTTAAATCTGTATGTTGCAAAAATAGAAGCATTTTTTATTTTCATTGGGCAGCAAAGTTGCATTTATATAAACATAAACTGGTAAATACTAGCAATTTTAAAACCTGACAAACTAACATTAGGTTTTCATGGTTTCGTTATATTATGTTTTTAATGATATAACTAGAGAAAAACTAACCAAGTTTAGTAGCAGAGTTGCTTTTTTACTTATTTCTAACTTACAGCTCCAAGAGAAAATGCAGCAGGTCAATGAAAATAAAATTACCTAAATTAGAAGGAAGTCCAAAAAAAAAAAAAACTAATAAAAATTGTTTTCTTTTCAGTGGCTAGTCTGCAAGCAATGGGAGCTTTTAACAATTGGTTAATTAATCCAAAGTTAAGTTCAATTATAGGAAGCACTCAAAGTAATATACTTCACTAACAAAAATAAAAGCACTTACCAAGAACACTTCCAATAAGTAAAATGTACTGCTCTACTTTGGGGTACAAAACTCCATCTGTGATATATTAATGAGAAAGCACCACAATATATTTACATACTCAGACGCATAAGAGACTCACTCTTTTAAGCCTTATGGGAATCATTTATGCTTGAATGAATATATGCAACTCTGTATCTGTCAGCTAAATTGAGCCTACACATCTAAAGCCCATCTAAAAATGTATGCAGAGTATAAGCATTTGTCTCTTGTTGTTAGATAATGAAAAACACTTCATTTGAGACACTGGCAGAGAAAAGAGCTAGCAATTAGATGAAGTAAAAAGGAAAGAGAGACAGTGGCAGAGAGACAGCAACAGAGAACTGTTTGAATGTGATTAATGAGATCAGTGCAGGGTAGGCGGCGTCATTGTAATAGTCAGAGCGGGGAAGAAGCTGGAAAAATAGACTGGGGGACTAAGATACAGAGAGGGGCAGAAGGAAAGTGAGAAATAAAGGAGGAAGAAAGGAAAAAGGACATCTGAATGACTGACCAGGTTAAATTTAACTCCACTAAAAGATAGGGGAGTAAAATGGAAGAAAGAATATACAGAAAACGTGTGAATTTAGCAAGCTGAGAAGTTAAAAAAAGGCAGATATAAAGCTTGGTTGAATGGAACAGCAGGGGATCTCAGTTTTCCACTGGCCTTTTAACAGTAGAGTGTTTAGGGAAGCCTGGACCAGGTCTGTCAGATAAAGAGGCTTTTGCTTTAGAGACAACCATGAAAGGCGCAGCCTACTCCTGCTGCCTGGGGCTGCTGATGGACACCGCTGCATCTGGTCCAAGGTTAAGATCCTAACTGCAGGGGGTCAAGTAGAGGCTAGGCACTGAGAAGGTCATACAGACATCTTGCTAGTTGAAAACAAGCTAGTAATTACCTCAATTAGGTAGTTGCTTTTGGTGAAGAAAAACATTCAATAGTGAAAAGTAATGAACTTTTAGTAGCCAAGGGTTTTTAACAAAGCTCTTAAATTTAGCCAACATCTCCTGTGGGAGAAAAAAAATAAAAAATCAGTTCTTTCTATTTGAGATATCGTTCGCGTTCAAATTTAAAATGATATAAATATCTTTTTGCAGTTTGTTGAAATTTTAGATTAAGTTTAACTTCTCTGTGGAAATGCTGTAAGTTGTTCTAGGAGCCTTGAGAAGCAATGTCTCCAGGCAATACCAGGCTCCAAGCTACTAAGCGCCAGTGGGCAAACTGAGATTACGAAAGAAGTTAACCATGAATTAAACCCTGTAAAGTAACAAAAGTGAATCCTAAAAAAAGTTAGGAAAAAAAAAGCATACAAGACACTGTTCTTTTAATTAAATTAACTGAACTTTTTCTTTAACCTTTTAAGCCGGGCTTACAGTACGCTGTACGATTTTTTGGGACGATTCTCCAGTCGTGTGAGAATTTTTTGATCGGGCCAAGTTTCAGCCTCATCACACGACGTGTAGTGTACAGGGCGTAGCAAGAGGCGTTCAGCCTCTCACGACCCCCTCCCGGTCAGGAATCGTAAAGTCGGGAGAAAATAAAACATGTTTGAAATTCAGTTGGCCATTATAACGTTGCATCAGAGCGTCGGGCTGCACAGAGAGAGTGTGAGAACACGCGTCGTGAGCTTTGAACTTTTAAACTCTGCAGGTTTCATTGTTTAGTTTAAGCTGTAGCTGACTGCAACGATCGAAAATATCGCACAGTGTATGCCCGGCTTTAGTAATATTATCATAGTGATTAAATATACTGAGTACATTTGTCCCCATCGCTCACCTCTACTCCCTCCTTATTAACATACACAAGAAAGACGAATTAATTGTATTTTTTGGTATGCAAGAATAATTTGGTCAAAATGCCCAATCCAAAATGAAACGATACAAAATTGACGTTGCATATTTCCAGGAGGAGTTAAAGCTCTTTTATCTTTTAATGGAATCCCCAGTTCAATTCCCTGTTTGCTGATGATGAAAACCCATAATAGTAAAGCAGTAAACGTAGTTCTGTTTTGATCTCAATTAGAAGCAACCCAATTAAACCACACAAAGACTTTGAATTAACTAATAAATACAGTTCATATATATATAGAGATCATTACAAATGTGTTTTTATATGAATGGATATTTTATAGGGTGGAGGACAAAGAACCATTCAGTCACAATCAGCACCTGATACCAATACTTAAGACCTTCATCTTGGTGATGGAGTTACTTTCTTAAGAGTTTACATTTTATTGAAACGACTACTCCTTTTCGAACTAGTCTTCTCTCATCACTTTTAAACTTGCCTCCCAGGGCCTTATTTATAATCTGATACAAAACAGCGTTAGAAAACCAAAATCCATAGAGCTGAAGAATAATGTGGCTGTTTTATTTCCATTCCCTCATGATCGTTGATTCCAGGCAAAGCCAGGCCACCAAAGCAGGTGAGCAGCCTCTGGGCTCTGAGATCATTCCCTCTGGAGTGTGAAAAATGTAGGGGCTATAATTCTCAAAGACGTGTTTGTTGGTTAAAAGAGAGTGGATTGGTTTAAGTCAGCTTGGAAGGGGGGGGGCACCACATGTCCACCACCGGGAATCTGTTGTAGCAGCTGCCTCCCTTTACAAGCCTTTCAAGTCTGTAGCGTTCCATGCCTCGTGATCAGCTGCTTCCCTCCGTGACACTGCTTGAACACCCCACACAAACCCTGATGCTTATTTTGTTTTTTCAAGCCTTAGTGGGAGCCATGTGGTGGGTCCATGCATCTTTTAATTTGTGAACCAGTTTTGCAGGACGTTTGTCCAGCTAAACACCTGAACCACCCTTTCAAGTTGTCCCCTTTAGCTGCAAAGCAAATCATCTGAGCCACTTCCCGATTATTTATCAGTGCATGATGAAAAGAAAAGCGCCTCATATCAGGGATGTACATTTTATTCGCCCATAGATTACAGCAAACACAAATCAAAACATACCAGACACAAAAGTGACCAGGTCTGCCTACGATTAAAGTCAATACAATATTGTGTTAGCAATCCTTCAAATTTCTTGGATTTTGTATTAGAATCATTTAGGAGACATCAGTAGTTCTGAAGCTCTAATGAATAAGTGAGACGAGAGATTGCTATGTGGAAAACGTTCCTGCTTAGGCCACCTAAGAGGTAGATGAAAAAGCACTCTATGTTTTCCTGAAACTCATGGATGCTTAAAAGTTGCAGGATCACAGCAAATTTGGAGACTTTGTTATTCTGTCACAATTAGGGCTATAAAAAATGTACGGTAATCTGAATAGATTCTGATGTCATTTCCCAAAAATTTATTTATACACCCAAAAGAATTTTTTTAATGCACTTCCACTGTGCTGCTGAATGTTAATATAATATATGTTGCATTTTTAAAAGATCTTTTAATATGGTGGTAGTATCTCAGTACAGAGTACAGAAAGGTTTAGCCATATCAATCTAAAAAGATAGCTTTAGTAAATAGTATAGGAAGTCATCCTTGTTAAACTCCTCTGGCCTCTGGTAACAGGAATGCAACACCTACTGTACAAGATGGCCTTGACGCTCTCTCCCAGGCGACTTCACAACTTTCACACTTTGAAACACTGGACCACAACATCCCCCATGCTGGTTGGGATGAGAAACAACTCAGGCATGATAAGAACCAAAACAACATGAAGGAGTGATAAGTGTGTGTGTGGAGGGGGGGGGGAACACATGTGACCTCAACAACTTGAACAGTGGTGCGTTCTCAACACTTCATGGGCCTGAAATCCATGTAAAAAAACATCCAGACACTTTTTGTTTTATTGTCTAAAGCAACACAGTAGAAGTGTTGACCCAAACATTTACAGCACTTGTTGAGTATTGATTGCAACTTGTTGGATCGCCTTCAGATCCCTCTGAAGGGGATCCCTTGTCAGATCCTTCACCAATAAGTCATGTGACCCAGAACGCTGCTTTACGGCAGCCTGAGCTCCCATTAAACATGAGAGCTAACCCTAAAAAGCTCATGTTTGCCAACAAAATATATATGGCACTGACATTACATTATCGGACTGCCTCCTCATTTAGGCTCTCTAAACTAGGGTTTATTTCAAAGGGGTGAAGGTAAAATTCACAATGAATTCCCATCCTGTTAACCCTTCATCCTCAGTAGACACACTGATCCCACCGCCATGACACACACAAACAAGGCTGGTTATAGGCAGCGTTTTCCGCCAACACCATCCCTCATACTTCACTATTCTCCAGCAAAGCCCCTAAAAACAGCAGAACACATGAGAGCCAGCCGGCAGGGAGAGTGAGGAGGAAGGGAAGGAGGAGTGGAACTGAATGGGGAGGCAATAAATGGAAAGATGGGGAGAGGGCAACTTTGGGATTGGAGCCAATCCAATTACAAGAAGCGGTGCAATCCTAGTTTCTCTGGCGGCACTAAATTCACATTTCAGTGCACTTCTTTGCCTTCACTCCCCCCAGTGCCTTCTTCCTTTCTCCATCTCTGCCTCTTTCTGTAACTTGTCTCTCTCTATATACATATATCTACATATATATGGAAATCTTTATATTGACATATATGTAAAAAGAAACATTTATTTAGTATATTTTCTTTTATGGATCACACTGCTGTCACACTCATTCTTTTCCTCAGCTGCTTGACTTTTTTGGTTGCATGAAGGCATGTGCAGGATTGTGTCACTAGCCTAGCATCAAAGCTTGCCACCTAGGCTGTGTCATGCTCAGATCAGCAGGAAGCCTGAAGCATCCGACTTCATCCATGTCTCTCACAATGCTCTGCACAACCCTTCTGCAAAAAGGCTGCAGCTAAAGATCATCACATATATTAGCCCTGCCTCTGGAGACAAAGGGAGTGAATGGATCATCCTCAAGGCAAAAACAACAACAAACACTTCAGAATAAGAAAGGCAAACTGTGCAGTCATGCAACGTTGATCATTATTCCACACTTCAGGGATGATCAGCTGACCACACATCAACATCAGTTCATTGCCGTGAAGGGATGTGCAGATCGAAACCTGAAAAAGCTTTTCTTACTGAATGCATCAACCAACAGCAAGTACTTTGATGGACATTTTGAGCTTGATAAAAAGAACTGATTAAGCTCAGTCACATATTTTTGACACATACTTTCCTTTATTTCCTGTTATTTAGAATAACAAATACATCCTTTGAAAGAGCTGACAGCATCTTTTACGTTGTTTGTGTTACAGTGTCTAAAATTAAAGAAAAAAATTTGAAATAAGTAGCATATTTTATATAAAAAACAAATCAGAAATATGCATCTGTTTTAAAAAGCCTGTGACAGGGAAACACTAAATCTCTGGGTGGTTGTGGTCAAACTCTCTTTCATGCACATTAGATGAACAGTCAGAGCTGGCCGAAGCATGAGCATTCATGCAAATCAAGGCTTCACCTTGACCAAGATCATACCTGTATGGAAATTGGGGAGACGCAGTTGCTTTTCTAGTCAAATCCTCTAAAACAAGAAAGATTTAAATAAAATCTAGCAAGGCAATGGTTCCACTGACACAAGCTTTTTAGGCCCAGTTTAAACAATCATAGCACAGATCAATTTACTTATTCTTAGCCAAATTTAAATTTATATCTATATTATTTGTATTACAACTGCTGTAATTAGGTTTTTGTTTGGATAAAATTAGGTTGATCGTAGTCTAAACTTTTCTCATTTTCTCATCTAGTGAGTCTCTGTATGTGCCTTAGTAGGATTAGGGTGCTCTGAGCACTGAACTGTGCTGCTTTTTTTGTCTAGATGTTCGTCTCATATCCTGGTTAATTCCTTCTTCAGTTTGCTGTTACTGTGGCTACAGTCACGGCTCTGTGAGAAGCAATTTGAGTATGCACATAGCAGCAGCAGCAGCAGCGCGCTTGGCTTTTTCAGCAATGATACTTTGAGATCAGGGTGGATGATAGAGGCAAGAAAAGTGAGGAAGCTAACGGGGAGAGGCGCGAAGATAAAACAGTATCAGAACAATCTTTTTTGCCTTTTGAAATTTAACTAAATAAAACAAGAGGCAATAGATCTTTACGGTACAAATGATGAATTGCATAATTTTTTTTTTCTACTCCAACCCCCACAGAATGATCTGTTAACAGATTTGAACTAGAGACAACATAGCTTAGGCCAACACAGATTGCCACTGTTTGTGCTAAAATGCCAGGCTTGACTAACCCAACGATTTGCAAAATGTAGCAAGATTTTTTGATGTGCATAAAGTAGCATAAAATGTTCATCTTTAAAAAGCGGGTTCAATAGACACATTGACGGTATTTGTCCCTGGTTTCATTTTGCAGATACTGACTTTAATTAATTTCCAATTTCCCTTTAACAGCTAAAGCTATTAAAAAGCATAAAAAAAACATCTCACCTCCCAGGATAGACTGGTGTTTAAGAATTTTTATATTAGGGGTAAATGTAATGCTAGACTAAATTTGAGACACAAGTCATCATAATACAGGTTTTCTTGGCAATCGTGGCATAATACAAATGAGTGAGATTTATAACAGTCAATGATAACAAGACTATTACTGACCAGTTGTAACAGAGAAAGAGCTAACCAAAGGTTCCTAGTCCCACAATGAATGTGTGATAACTGGCATTGGGGGAATGCACATGCTATCTTGGCTGTATACATAAGACAACAATAGGTGTTCAAGCTTCCTTTGAGTCATTATCATAGAAATCTGTCTACTTAGCGCAAACCGCCTCACTGTTAACAGTAATCTGTGTGTCTGTTTCTCAGAAAATGTAGAGCTTCACATTAACTGTGTGATTACCAAAGTCTGCTAGTGTTTTCCTATCACAGAGGTCTTCATTTAACATCCCTGCTATCTACGAAAAGACTAACTATGTCCTGCAGCCTGAATAGATAGTCTCCTATTGAATAACTTTATACAACTCTGTTTCCCCTGATCTTTGATTTATCCGTTTAGCTGAACTGTGCACATAATTGCCATCTTCCAGTGATCTTTACTCAGTATTTTATCGACTTACCCACAAAAAAATTTCCCCAGAACCTGGTAGCACTAAAGTAAGGTGTGTTCATTGAATTAAAACAAATCCTGGTGACCCAACAGTTTTAATGTAAGAAAGCATTAATATATTGACAAATTCTAAGGGCATAACGATGTTAAATGCATTGTTCAACGTTGGACTATATAGAGTGCAGAAGGCCAACAAATCACAGGCCATTCTGACCAATGTACATATTATTAATCTCTGGTTTTAGAATACAGGGTTAAGCTCCTTCGCTGTCAAATTCTGTCAAAGCTCATCCAGTCATTTCATTCCAGCAGCTCCAGTCTAAAATGCTATCACTGTAGACCGTCCTACCCCCCTTTACCCTCTGTGGCTTCAGTTTTCTCTCAAAACCAGAACTTAAAGGTTTAATGTACGGGCCAGGTCTCTCTTTACTGCCATCACTTGGCCAGAAACAAAAAGGGTCCCATTAAAACTATTAGTTCAGCTCAGGTTTTTTCCACACCGCAACAAGGTGCTGGAGGAGCTGGTAATGACCATTACACTGAGTTACCCACTGGTATCACCCTTCCCTGACAGTTCGACAGCAGGCTTTTAATACTAAGGAGATAATATTGCCTCTGACTATGATCCACATCCCCAGAAATAGAAGGACATCATGATGTCTATACACCAGGGACTTTTGACAGCTTGACTTTCTGTGCATCACGATAATGACGAGAGCGGAAATCTCCCACAAGAGAGGTGTTAACTGCTTCAGGAGAACAGGAAGCATCAATTACCTTCTTTATACGTCCACTCCTGGTGCCCACAAAAGCCACACAGTAGCCGTTGTAGACATAGGAAGTCACAGAAGTCATGCGGTCCCGAGTCTCAGTGTAGAGCGTGTGGCCGGTCACCAGCTGAGAGCCGCCAAGTGGCTGGTTGATGTCCAGACCACAGAAGGAGTCATCAATGGGCACAGGCTGCAGAACCAGAAGAAAAACATTTAGAAAGTGATTGAAAATCAGTCTAAATAAAACCAGAATCAGAAAGAATGTGTCCAAAAGAAAAAGAGGACGATGGGTGTAGGAAGTTCTAATGGTATGAGATTTCACATTAATGAAAAGCAATAATATTTCTCATCTAGGTGAACTCTATAACACAATGTTTTTGGTTACTGTAACATATGAACTTGTCAACTTGAATATTCTTTTCATAATTACTGGATCCCAATAGGAGTGCTTTAAAAACCTGTTTGTATGTTTGAGACTCTTAGTTTGAATAAAAAAAGAAAGTGGTGTCCCTATTCTGTTTATATTCAGGTTACGTCTAGCCCCCCAAAAACCCTTAGCCCTTAAACCAGTGAAGAACACATCATCATTTTAAATACTTTGTATTGCAGGATATTGGACTTTCTACAGAACTTAAGAAAAAAATAATGAAAGTCCAGGTATAAATTGTGAAGAATGTTAACTTTATTCTTAATCACAACGTCTTTAAGCACTGATAGGTTACTTTAATAGGTTACTTTAATACAACAGTTACATTTAGTAGTTCACCTGTCTAGCTAAAAGGCATCTTATAAATGCATTCATTTTTATTTCCAAATATGTAAAATGTTTATTGGTGATATAATGAACCTAAGATGGAAAATATGTTTAAACAGCTAATGTAATAGTATTTTTGTGTCCTTTTTGCTGCTCCCATATTCAGGGGTCGCCAAAGGAAGTCAGTTTCTTACAAACTTGGCAAATCTTTCATGCCAGAAGCCCTTCCTGATGCAACCCGGACTCATACCTGCATCCCAGTCACAGTATCCTCTAAAAAAGTTTATAAAAAGTTGATCATGAACACAATCAGATTTCTATCCCTTTAAAGGACATAATTATCATAAGGAAAATTATCAATCTAAAACAGAGATTGCATGAAACAGATTGTGGAAAATAGTTCTTAGGTTCCCCTGAATATAATAAACCCGTTATAGAGTATCATCCTGTGGGTTGAGCGCATTGCTAAACACTGAACCCAAACTGAGATCTAAGAAAGAAATTCGTGGATGGAGCTGAATAGTAGAATAGTAGTTCTAAATAATTGATTAAGAGCAGAAACTGAAATACAAAGCGTAGTAAAAAGAACATGTCTCCATGAGTGAAATATGATGAAGCCGATGGACTGGAAGGAGAGCAGAGAGCGATGGTGAAGCAAAAACGTGCCAGATTAAGTTTAAGAGAGAAGTTGGCATTATTGTCCTACCTGAAAATATGTACCTGATCCACCTGACTGAGCTCTACCTGGTTCTCAATGTGGCTTGTTACCCTTACCTATCATTAGACCCCTGCAATAAGGCACAGTCTGCATAATAATACTAGTCAAAACGTCTGATGCAATCTGTAATTGTCCGTTTATTGGAAAATATGACTATAATCAAATAGTGAACAACGTTGTGTAAGAAAAATAAATGTGATCTCCTTCCCTATACTAGATAAATCAAGACAGTGATGAAACAATGAGGAGGTAAATGAAGACAAGAAAGGGCATTTCTGGTTTTATATAAGATAAGCTGACAGTCTGAGTGTCAATGACCTCAATGTGCCATGTGGAGTAAAGTGGGACAGTCGACAGACCACCCCATGTAAACATCCCCTAAAAAGCTCTGTATATTTATTCACACATTCTAACGCCGGCTCCTTTGTTACCTTTCTGTCTATACATCTATCTCACATCTGCACCCAACCCCAACCCCCCCCCCCCAAAATCACTCGATTTTGAGTATCGATACTCAAAAAAGTATCGATACTGAAACGTTGTATCCGAATACAATACTCGTTTTTAAAAGTATCGATACAGTGCTACTACCAGTGGCACCTAAACAGTCATTCATCTAAAGTGCAGAATAGAGGAAAATGCACTTTCAGAACACTGTGTGATTGAATAATTCTCCGCACTTTTCAGTTTCAGACTTTTTTTTTGTAACAGGTACAGCTGCTGAGAATTATTTTTGTTTCTTAACCGGTTTGGCTAGTGTCATTGTTATGTGTGCAAAGCATAGCCAAGGAAGGAACGCTTAATTTGAATTTTATAAGTTTTTTTATCAAGCTTGCTTGATATATTGTATTTTTTTATTGTATTTTATTTATTAATGAAAATATTTCTGTAGAATTTTGGAGTCTTTGTTTTTATCCTTGTGGTATCGAAAATGGTATCGAGTATCGAATATTTCCCTTAGTATCGGTATCGAGTTGAAAAGTTTAGTATCGTGACAACCCTAGCCATGACAGCCCACCAGGTCCGCACCCGGCGATTTTTGTGGAACTTAGGGCTGAGACACCCTATTTTTATTTTCCGTAATGCAGGCTTCAAATGTGAGAAACGTGAAAAGAGAAAAAATGTTGGGTATTTTCAATGTATTCTAAATTTTTGAAATGTGCTTTAACACAGTATCAGATTTGAAAACTATAAGCCGTCTTAAGAAACTGATTTAGTTTCCAGAATTATAATTTCTTCAAGATTAAGCCCCTGTCACACCTTGACGATTTAGACCAGCGTATGCCTGACATACGTTGGATAGGTTATGGGTACGTTTTGTATAAGTTATGAGCATGCTGAAGTAAGCTGAAACACGATGGCAGACGTTGACATATGGAGAGTAAGTTGAGAAGTTTTAAACTTGCCCCAAATTTCTCGACATATGCCGTGGGGCATAAGTTACAGGTAAGGTAAGCTGAATCTGCTGCGACTACAAACGTTTTTTATTTCTTTTTTATTTTTTTCATTGTATTTATTCCTTTTTTGTTTTTAGGCGGGCGGTAAACAGCAGCCAGGTTATTACCGCGAGCACAGACATCTTTTTATGCAGACCGGGTGCCTCCAGGTGCATGCTCCTGAGGGGAGTAGCGATGCACCTGAGGGGATCAGCTTTAACTGATGCTTCGTAATTCTCATGAAATGATGCTTGTGCATCGCTGCTGTGCTCTATGCATAAGTTAGGCTGTCCTTGGACATAAGTTCTAGACTTGTTATGAATACGCTATGTAGACACCCATATTTGAAAAAAAACACAGAAAGTTCAGCGTATGCCAGCGCTTTAGAAGATTCTGGGACGTCAGGCATATGCTGGCTAAATTAGCAAGGTGTGACAGGGCCCTTAAAAAGCTCTTTAAACAATTTGATGAAATCCAGACCATTTGACTCTTGTTATCATAAGAAATATTAACAGAGTTCTCGTTTGACAAAAACAGACTCTCACCTTGTCTTATTAATCCCTATCAAACCATTAAGTTATTAATTGATTATTAATGGTATAGCCAAAGGTTCCTTAAAGAAGATTTTTTACTAAATGAAACTAGGTGAAACAAAAACTTTTCCGCATGAGGAGTTCTGGATAGAGCTTATTGACAAACAAAAACATTTTTTTTATCTTAAAAGTAAAAAGTTTATATATTATTTTACAATTTTTATATAATTGCTGCTCTAAGTGGGTTTCTCTGTCAGCTAAAGGCATGTCTTAGAGACTCTTTACTCATGTAACGATGAATTGATTACTAAATTAGTTGATGATTATTTCAATAATCGATTAATCTGATTAATTGTTTTAGCTCTAATATATATATATATATATATATATATATATATATATATATATATATATATATATATATATATTTCAATGTTAGCTGTCAATGTCTTTTTCAATTTACTTTATTAAATGATAAAAAAAAAAGAAAAGCAAGACCAAATGATATTGTTAGTCAGTGTAGAGACACACATACAGATGGATACAAAAGAAAGAACAACATTTTGATTCTACTCTATGGGACTGACTACCAAGATGGTATGAATCTCCAGATGGTGGAAGGCTGAACGGATGGATGATAAATCTTTGATTGGCTGTTGTGTGAGTGAACATCCGTGTTCAGCCACAGTTCCAATCCAAGGCTCAACAATGCCTGAATGTAAGCATACTTTCAGTGCAACGTGTGCAAGAGGAGTATATGCTGGATGTATATAATTAAAGATGTCCAGTTTGAATTTACAGACTACCTGTTGTTAGCAGTGAGACAGAAGAAAAGCATGCAGACACACTGTATAATTTGGCCAGAAGCTGTTTGAGGCACAATTAACAAAACCACAATGCGAGTCTAACCTTAAATAGAAGCTCTAACCAAAAATGATTTAACATCAGGATATCCTGGTTCAAACTAATGTCTGCTCTAAAAACATTATAAAAAAAACAACAAAAAAAGACAGAATAATGCAGCCAAAAGCCACGCCCAGCAAAAATAAGGAAAGGTCTTACCATCAAATCAATTCTTAGTGGAGCAACAAAATCTCCATAATCTCTTACTGAACAAAAAATACAGTCTTGGTTGCTTAGATTTCTCCAGTTAATAATAATAAAAACGCTCGCTGTAGCAAAAAGACACAGCTTGGTGACACAGAGGCTCCATAATGGACACAGACTACATCTCACTGATGCAGGGATGGGATTTATACAAGGGAAAAAAAATTGGGGGAGGTAAAGCCATCAAAAAGGTAAGTTATGGCTGGACTTTAACTGCAACCATGGTCATGGGTTAGATGACACAAGAAATGGGCAGTTTGTCGGAAAAACCAAATCTAGGTGAGTTTGGAGTGAAACAGAGACTAACGTGAAAAAAGGCCTAGATGACACCTACTAACCTGTAGAGAGGAGTTTATTACAGAAAAAAAAAAAAACAGTAATGATGATAACATGAGAACAAAAAGAGCTCTGGTATCTGAATAGTATCTGTATCAGAATATACCCAAATTCAAGTATCATGGTTGTGGAAAATGCATCCCCATCCAAAACCAGACATCTCCTCTACCAGCTTAAAACCTTAATTACAACCTCTGATCTGAGTTACAGAGCAAAAGGACGCCGAACAATGGACAGCACAAAGAGGGATGGTCAAACCTTTCTCTGTTTGCACTAATCTTTAGAAATGTAATTTTAAAAAACGCTGTTTTCCTCTTAATAAAATTAGATTCTACCATGTTTTCTCTTAGCAGGGTTAACAATTGTCTTTCTTTGTTTCCTAATTTTATTAAAGTACTCAAATCACAGTCCAACTGTTCTACATTTTTGTAGCATGAATTAATGCAGCGACACATTTATAAAAAACACATTTAATCTACGGGCTTTTAAAAAGAGCTACACCCAGGGCAATAAGTGCACGCTGTTCTGTATTCATATGAGAAAAACACGTGATGGATTACAGGTGCTGGTCATAAAATTAGAATATCATGAAAAAGTAGATTGATTTCAGTAATTCCATTTAAAAAGTGAAACTTGTATATTATATTCATACATTACATACAAACTCATATATTTCAGATGTTTATTTTGTTTAATTTTGATGATTACAAATGACAACAAATGAAAATCTCAAATTCATCATATCAGAAAATTAGAATATTGTGAAAAGGTTCAAAATTGATGGCCCCTGGTGCCACACTCTAATCAGCTAATTAACTCAAACCACCTGCAAAAGCCTTTAAATGGTCTTTCAGTCTAGTTCTATAGGCTACACAATCATGGGGAAGACTGCTGACTTGACAGTTGTCCAAAAGACGACCATCGACACCTTGCACAAGGAGGGCAAGACACAAAAGGTCATCGCTAAAGAGGCTGGCTGTTCACAGAGCTCAGTGTCCAAGCACATTAATAGAGAGGCGAAGGGAAGGAAAAGATGTGGTCGAAAAAAGTGTACAAGCAAGAGAGATAACCGCACCCTGGAGAGGATTGTGAAACAAAACCCATTCAAAAATGTGGGGGAGATTCACAAAGAGTGGACTGCAGCTGGAGTGAGTGCTTCAAGAACCACCACACACAGACGTATGAAAGACATGGGTTTCTGCTGTCGCATTCCTTGTGTCAAGCTACTCTTGAACCACAGACAGCGTCAGAAGCGTCTTGCCTGGGCTAAAGAGAAACAGGACTGGACTGCTGGTGAGTGGTCCAAAGTCATGTTCTCTGATGAAAGTAAATTTTGCATTTCCTTTGGAAATCAAGGTCCCAGAGTCTGGAGGAAAAGAAGAGAGGCACTTCATCCACGTTGCTTGAAGTCCAGTGTAAAGTTTCCACAGTCAGTGATGGTTTGGGGTGCCATGTCATCTGCTGGTGTTGGTCCATTGTGTTTTCTGAGGTCCAGGGTCAACGCAGCCACATACCAGGAAGTTTTAGAGCACTTCATGCTTCCTGCAGCTGACCAACTTTTTGGAGATGCAGATTTCATTTTCCAACAGGACTTGGCACCTGCACACAGTGCCAAAGCTACCAGTACCTGGTTGAAGGACCATGGTATCCCTGTTCTTAATTGGCCAGCAAACTCTCCTGACCTTAACCCCATAGAAAATCTATGGGGTATTGTGAAGAAGAAGATGCAATACACCAGACCCAACAATTCAGAAGAGCTAAAAGCCACTATTAGAGCAACCTGGGCTATCATAACACCTGAGCAGTGCCACAGACTGATCGACTCCATGCCACGCCGCATTGCTGCAGTAATACAGGCCAAAGGAGGCCCAACTAAATACTGAGTGCTGTACATGCTCATACTTTTCATGTTCATACTTTTCAGTTGGCCAACATTTCTATAAATCCTTTTTTTTTATTGGTCTTCAGTAATATTCTAATTTTCTGATATGATGAATTTGAGATTTTCATTTGTTGTCATTTGTAATCATCAAAATTAAACAAAATAAACATCTGAAATATATGAGTTTGTATGTAATGTATGAATATAATATACAAGTTTCACTTTTTAAATGGAATTACTGAAATCAATCTACTTTTTCATAATATTCTAATTTTATGACCAGCACCTGTAATACTTCCAGCACTGTTCAGCATCATCCCAGCAACATTAGCAAGGCTGACATATCTGGCTGCTAAATGCAACTTATCGTGATTTTAGACTCCCACATTCATTGACGTGTATCTCCATAATCAAGAATACACTATGGATTTATTGGCTGCTTATCGAGCATGTGAGCGTGGTCGAAAGGGCCATGTTTGACATTTCTCTCGTCTCTCTGGCAAAACGCACAGAGGCCATGTAGCCTTTAATCCAAGCGGACAGCAGAACATCATTGGCAGTTCATGCCTGCAGAATAGAGTGGGAGGAGCGGTCATTGCAGGTAACAGCTGGCAACCATCAGTGCATATTGGGATGATTGGGGACTTCTCAGGGAAAGTGGAAGAATGTTCTAATCCCAGCTCAGGTGGATAACAAGGCTCAAAGCCACAGCACTGTCACCACTGCACGACTTCGTACGCCCACACCACTGTATGCTATATCCTTTTCTGCTCTCTCAGTAGAACTAATAAAAACTCAACCACCATTTTTTTTTTTTTTAGTTTTTTTTTAAAGATAATTTCTTTGCTCTCTGTCCTGATGTTTTAAAACGGGCACGTATATGGATTTGAGTGAATATGATCCATTGAGCTCCCTAAAGGGGATTAGCAAACAAAGAAGATAATCGCTGGTTTTCATCACAATGAGAGACACGGATATCATTAAACCTTACAATGCACATGTTAATGTCCAAGACTGGCAGGCTTTTTCATTGTATATTTAGATATATTACATAATAGAGTGAGTCAGAAGTCATTAATTCTTAATAATCTTAAATTCCTATTAGCTGCAGCAGAGTGAAAACACAGAGGACCACAGCCTCCTGGGACCTAAGGAGAATCAAGGAACTTAATTCTACTTGACAACATGTAACAGATACACAGCCTTTTTATTATGGGATAATTAGGAACTTTAGAGGGAATGGACTCGCGTGTGATCTACACGAGCATCACAAGCAGACTTGAGCAACCCCTAGACACCCTCCCTTTTAAATCTGCTCACAGTCACCCACACACACACACGTGCATGCACACATATGCGCATAACTCCTGTTGAGTGGAATAGCATTTATTTTGACTACGCTTGGAAAAAAAATCACTTTGATGGTTGCAAAGAGAGAGAAAAAACAAACTGCGTAATTTATGAATGTGTCTCTGAAATGCACTTGAAAGTAGATGTTCTCTGATATCAGAGTAACAAAACAATTTGACATCATTACAAGTAGTTTGAGAGTCATTTGATAATAGAGCGCATGAAATGCCAGGCAGTCAGAAACATTTCCGGATGATTGCTGTGTTTATTTTTATTCTAACCCCCCCTAAAGGCACTGTGCTGCTTTGGCTCACAGAGAAACTTAAATAATTCCCTTACAGCTTATTATACTTGAGAGAATTAAACCACTGCAGATGTAGCTGATGTTTGTCAGTTCTCTGACCTCACTGATTGTAAAGTGTTCTGAATTACAAAAAGTATTCATACCCATTTTCACAATTTATCAGATTGGATTTTTTTTTTATGATAAACAAGACATAATAGTGCATAACTTAAAAGCTGGATTAAAAATCAGGAAAGTCTGGGTTGCATTTTCACATCTGGAAAATTAAATGTTGCTGTATGTCCTTATTTCTTTGCCAACTGCTCAAAAATGGTCATGCTTAATCATTCCATTGTAGCTGTGAAGGTGAGTTTAGTTTCACCCATGTTCCCATGAAGATAATCATCCACACAGCATGATACTGCCGCTACCATATATTAAAGTGGTGTTTTCTAATGAAGTATAGTGTTACTGTAGTTTTAAATTGAACAATACATGTTGTATGTTGACCAAAAAATGGTCAAATCTACTCTAATCTAAGGAGAGCATCTTTTGTTTTTGCTTTTTGCAAACATGACTGCTTAGGAATTTCATGAAGAGTTCAAATCTAACAATAATAATGGTAAAAAAAAAAAAAAAAAAAGTGGATTGTTTTTCTAGCTGCTCCATGTCAATCATGACTCCTTCTCTGTTTCAGGCTCTATTTACCCATTCTGTCAGTTTGGAGGGGGGGGGCATCCTTTAGTGGGTTACAACTTTTACCTCTTTGATGTTCATATTAGGGACTGAACAGTAACATGTGATCTTGGAATGGTATCATTAGTCTGTATTAATATAACACTGCTTAAAACTGCAACGATTTCATATCAGACCTGTCTGCTAGACCTCTTGTCTTTATCATGCTGTTTTATTCATTAATGTTCTCACAAATTGAGGCATTCACAGAGAAGCTGTATTTACACAACAATTATGTTACAGGCATCTTTGCTCTTTAACCCGCTAAGCTGATTTCTAAAGGCAGTTACATGCACCTCACTGGAAATATTATCTAGAAATAAGTAGAAATTTCTTAAATTAAGTGTATTCACCCTTAACCTGAATAGGTAAATGAGATGATTTGCCAATGTAATGAGTATTTTTACTCTTAAATTAAGATATTTTGATACAATGCACTTGAAATAAGACAATGTAATTGTGTTTTCCCCTTTTTTAAATGTGATTTTCTTGTTCCATTGGCAAAATGTCTCTTTTAGCTTCTCAATTCAAGAACAATTGCACTTATTTTAAGAAAAAAATGATTTTTCTAGATTTGGATTCTTTTCCAGACGCCCTTTCAGTGTACAGTATAAGAGTAAATGTGAGTGGAGACAAACGCAGACCACAATTTCTGGGTGATAAGTTGCACAGATTAAATGTATATATTAAAGTTGGCAAAATAAATCCAAGTGTGTCATGTCCTTTTCACCACAAGACACAAAAAAATATAAAAACAATGAAATCATTTGCTGTGCTTTACTTTTTAACCAGTCAAACCTTCAAGACTTTTATATTTCAGGTCTAAATTAATTTACATATCTCTCTTCTAGAGGAATTGGACAAGTTGCTTTATTTAAATATTCTGAATTTGTGATCCTTAAAAACACTAACCCTAAAATAAAACACATTTTTGCTATTTTAATCAATCAGAGATCATACCTTTTGGCCTCTGAGGACTTCAACCTGACATTTTTGTCCCACTAAATTTAAAAACTAGTGCAAATTGATTAGTACAGAAGGACCACAAAGATTAATATTTATTTATCTATATATGTAAACTGTGTGTTTTTATTGAGAGCAACTCACCGCTTTGGTACACCGCACATCCTTCCCTAAGAGCCAGTTGAGCTCCAGGTTTCCTTCTCCCTGATAGCAGGACTGCAGGCGCTCTTTGATTCTCGCATTGATGTCTCGGATTGTGAAGACGCAGAGAGCTGAGTCATCTGGCGGTCGATGGAACTGCTTCTGGCCCTTGGAGAAGATGGTGAACAGCACATCGTCTTGGGCACTTATGTTGAGTGAAGCAGCAAGAATCCGGCCTGGCTTGCCGAGGTAGGCGGCCTGCAGCAGGCGATACTCAATGCCATTCTTCACACACCCAATAGGCAGAGAGACGTAGGAGTGAAATTTGCGGTCATCTTTACAAAGGCGAACAATGCGGGACGTGTAGAAGAGATCGCTGCTGGATCCACTCGATGACATGCTGTTTTCTGGCGTCTCTGGCTGAACGGTGAGGAAGTAAACAAAGCTGCCACTTGCAAAGCCGTAAACATAATAGATGTCAAAGTGTGAGACGAGTGCCAGTGTGTCCGAGGGGATTTTGATAAGGGAAGACACGAAATCAGTGTGCAACTCATAGTCAAGCATGGCAGAAGATTCTGGATCTCGTGGCAACTTTCGGCTAGAAAGAGTAGGAAAATAGTCCTGTTTCCCATCCACTGCCGTGCCAATGAAAAGCGTTGCGTCCTGGCCCTGTGACGGCACAATCACCCCATACATGGTCCCCGTCTGGTTGACGCTGGAGAGATAGTGCTCTTTTTTGTGGGAGGGCTCCACTAAAATAAACAGGTCATCCAATCTGAGGAGTTTACACACACCCTGGTAGAGACTGCCACATGCCAGCAACCGATTTTGGGAATAATCAATGAGCAGAAGCTTGTTGACATTGTTGGTGGGCACAAGGGGCTCAGAACAGGGCTGTACAATTAGAGGAGGGTAGCAGGCCTTATTGTCATCCTTGGGTCCTGTATCATGGGAAACAAGGAGGGTCAGGTTGCCAGACAGCTTGTACACACGGTTGACTGCTCCAACATATAATGCTCCAGTGGTTTGATGAACAGTCAGGTGATTAAAAACCCAATCCCGTCGTTCAGGATGGAAACTAGTGAAAGTCTGCCCATCTATGGCAGGAACTGCTAGAAGCCAGAAGAAAAAAAGAGCCAAAACTACTCCAAACTTGGGGTAAAATGAGAAAGTCCTTTGCTTAGCCTTCAGACCATCCATGGTTACTATCCTACAAGGAAACCACTGATTGAGCAGAGAGAACGGTTTGGAGAAGGAGGGAGGTGACGTTTGCCTTTTTTGTCGAAGGCCAACTTGTGGGTCAATCTTTCACAAGAACCTTCACATGTTTCTGAAAGAAAAAAAAAAAAAAAAAACAAGATAAGAAGTTAGACATCTCAGCAGGAGTCACATTTCAAACAAAGAAACTCATGACCAAATGGGAAAAAAACTTAAGAGGTATAAATGCTGTGCTGCTGCAGGATATAGGGATGAGAAGGAGATCTGGATTTTAAGAGACATATAAAAATCATTATAGGGTACATTCCAAATGAGTTACTGGATACAAAGAGACAATAAAGAAAGGAGACAGGTTAAAGCACAGGAAATTAGTCGGACCTGATTCATACTGATGATACCACGATAACACACTGACTAAGAACAAGGACATCCAAATAAGACATTAGGGGCCTTGGAAATGTGGCAGTGACACACTGCATCTTACATCATCATCAAAAACCATTTTACATCAATCCTGGATTCCCTGAGTACTTTATTTTGTGTGAGGCCTCACTGAATCCACCTGACCTCAAAAGAATATCATGAGCTTAATCTCCATTTAAATATCAATGACAGAGAAGTTGTAGTTATGTCCCTATGATTGTCTGCAATACCTTGCAAAAGTACTCACACCCCTTACATTTTATTTTAAATATTGTATATAGTTGTTGTTAGCCCTTTTTTCTTTGATATCCCCAAACAGAATTCAGTGCACATGACTTTGGAAGTTACCACATTAGTAAAAGATGTCGATGTGTATGCAATTCTATGACAATATAAGTGCAGTTTATCTTTAAGTATAGATCTCTAAGAGAACATGGTTAAAAACATACATAAAGACCAAAAAACAAGCAGCAAGACAGAACCCATTATTGAGGGGAAAAAAAGAAAGCCAAAGAAATTCAATTTAAAGTTGCCATAAGCTATTTATGGGACACAACAAACACGTGAAATAAGCTGCTCTGGTTAGATTAAAAAAATGAAACTTCTTGGTCTATGTAAAAAAAAAACTGAAAAAACAGTACTGCACTTCTCCCTGAACAGGCCATCCAAATAGTAAAGAGAAAAAGCAGGCAGAATGGTGAGGAGATAGATGGAGCTAAACACAGGGCAACATCAACAGGAAAGTTAAACTCAAGTCCTCAAAGGCCATTGTCCAAAACATCAACCAAATGGTTGACTACCTTCTCACCCCACAGTGAAGTTCCTCAAAGTCCTGCTAATTGCATAATTATTTGACTCAGGCGTGTTGAAACTAAGAGACATCTAAGAGTTAAGGGACACTGGTGCTCAAAACTTGGAGTTTAACATACTGGTGTTGGACGTTGCACAATCTTTGAGGCTGAGGCAAAGGTTCCTCTTTGGCAAACAAACCTAATCATACATACAGACAAAAGACAGAATGTATTAGAATGATGAAGGATATTCATGTGCTAGAATGGAAATGTTAAAGTCCAAACTTAAATTCAATTAAGAATATGTGACAACATTTTAAAAATAGATGTTAAAATCTGCATAAAAGCATGAGCTCAAATTTCAGCCCTTATGCATGAAAAGTTCATAAAAACATACCCAGGAAGTCTTGTAGCAGAAACTGCAGCATTCTAAAAATAATTGTCTCTTTGGGACTGAAAATTAACTGCAGTGTATTTTCATAACATTTATTTGTAAAAATGTATGAAAAACGTATTTGCTTTTCACTAAACAAATATGCACCATTGCATTTTGGGTCATATAAAAGCCTTGTAAAATACATTTAAGTGGTTATAGTTGTAAGGTGACAAATTGCCCCATATTTGAAGGTGAAAGCACATTATGTAAAATGTAGTCAGCCTAAAAATTTTAATTCAACTCATCTTTCAATTTTCTATGCCTCATTTAATACTGGAATAAGGGAAAGACTGGATTTTACAGAATCCTGCCACAGCTTGGCTACAGAGATTAATCTCAATGCGTGCAGTGAACTACAAGATATACCTCACCAAAAAAGAAATCTGATCTATTAAACCATCTTCAGTTACTTTTACACTATTGTTTTATGTGCTTAAATGTCACAGTATTTTTTGTAAATACTGTATAATGAAAGTTTTCATTTTAGAATGTTCAATTTATCTTAAGAGAAACTCGAATATATTTCTATTTCTTTGCGGTAGCAGGTATGCTACGATAAAAAAAATCAGGCGGGGGAGTCACAAAGTTGAATGAACAAAAACGCATGTACTGAGAGACAAATATGAAAAAATTAATTAAACTAAATTAACAAAATGAGAGAAATTCAGTTCCCTGATAGGACCTGCTTCCGTGCTCACATAGCAGACGCCATTGGTTCACATGTGGTTTGCTTTGCTGCATGCAAACTTAATCTTCTTACCAATCTGGTAAACTAAACAACATAATATGGAAACCTACCGAGTAAGCAGAGCAAAATAAATATTTCAGTGAAAATAAATTTAATCTACCGTGTATCAGCTTTAAACTCCATAAAAGTCCAATGCAAGACACAGAGTAGATAGCTCACAAGATAGAGACGCTTAGTAATCCAGAATCAAACCTGAATCATCAGTTTTAATTGATTAAATGCTTTTGGAGCTGAAGTGATTGAGTGGTGTTGAACTAAGGTGATCAGTTCATGTTCAGTCAACACAACACTGCAAAATGCTGCCAAAGCAACATATTTAGTTAAGGGAATTAGGGAAATTAGATCAGCTGCGGTTATTCGTATTACGTGGGACCTACATGTACAGAACAGGTAAATGAAAATACCTTTTTTTTGCCGCTTTTCCTAATGCAGTAATTATCTCATCATTGGAAGAAAAGGCCTGGAATTTATAACTAGATCAATTGAGAACAAATTGGAAAACACTTCTACGCAGGCTTTTCCTCACTCATTGACCTTTATGAAGCACCATTTACAAAACCGAAGGCTATTAAATATCCATCAATTATTTCTTTTTAAACATTGCTGTTCTTTTTTTATCTTTTCATCCCCATCTCTGGCTTTTATGATTAGATAATCAAGCGATTTATCATCACAGCAACAGCAACTGAAGTATGAGTGTATCTCGGTTTGTGTGTCTCATTTCCTTGCCTCCAAATTATCAGTGCGCTCTATCAGAACCAGGCAGTGTGAGAGGCTAACAAGTGGAGAGAATGGCAGTGCATCCCAAAATCAACTATGATCAGGCGTAGCGATCCAACAAGGGTAATTACTGTGGAGCTGAGGGAGGTAAGCTGGGGAGCGACACAGGGAAGCCAAGGGCTGGAACGTGTCAGAGGCGGCCTTACATCATTTGTCACGCTCCAGATTTGCATTCGCCAGAAGCGAGGGCACAGGGAATCAAGGGTGGAAGATGTGGGGGGAATAATCAGCCATTGCACCTTAAATAAAAAAAAACACATGGCACTAAAAGTATGAAAAAAAGAGTAATATAAGGTGATATAAAATCAGAATGATACAAGCTCTTTTATAAACCTTAGTCTGGATCAAGTTACTGTCATTTTGGGGTCCCTACCCTCTCCTTTTATCTGCGATCCTGCTGCACATTTTGTTCTTAAATATAAACCCTTAGGAAGTGTATTGATCCATGTGTCCATAAACACAGGTCTTAAGGCCCAATCAAGCTGTTCTTGGCGTGCGTATGGGCGGAGGTGTGGGAGGTACTGTATCCCAGAGGCACTTTATTAGCATGGCCATAAAAGTGCCACTGCCCCTAAAAAAAAAAGACAGCAAGAGGTAGCCCCTTACTCTCACTTTCTGCTGCCTGCATGCTGCTACGATCCTTTGTGTGAGTTTGCACAAGCTGGATGTGCAAAGTGCATCCCGTTGGTGGAATAATGAACCTCCTGCTGAGCTAGCTTTTTGCACAGGCCCCACCGCCTTTTGCCTCTTAGGGCTTTTTTCGACACCCTCCACCCTTAATTGTATATGTGTGTTCAACACTTACCCCCATCTATCTCTTCTTCCTCTCCTCATTATTTTGGTCTCCGTCCCAACTCATCGCGAGGCATAAAATGCATCATGTTTTGGCTACAGCTGCACAGGCAGAAAGTTTTACAATGGTCTAAATAAAAAAAAGGCTCGACCAAGGTTATCCATTCATATTGCTTTCAGCAACATGGGGGACCAAAGTCTTTGTTTAAGTTGATTGCATGACCACCTCTTTGTTGAACATGACATGGACTTTCTCAGTGCTTTGCAGCTGTGGAGCAGACTTGAAAAGAATAAGCCCAACACCGGATCACCCGTGGTGCTCTGAAGTTCAAAGCCCTGTCTTTGTTTAGTTTATTAGGTGTCGGAGTTAACAGTGATGGACATTACCATATAAATGCATTCAGGAATGATTCATAGATAAATGCAATTACCAACTGACCCAAAAAACTAAGAGGGCACGACAGTTGTGGCAATAAATACGATCATTGTCAAGGTAGAAAATAAGGTAGAAACATTTATAAATCTTAATGCGTAATTTAAGTCAAAGGCTTTAAACTTTCAGCTATAAAAAATATCTTCTGCTCTAACAGCAGGTCAGTTTTTAGCAGGATGCAGGCACTGTTTATACCTTTATAGAAAACACCGAAAACAACAGCTTCTTATATTAGCTTAATGTGTACGCATCAAGACATCAGATATGGTTTATAAAGTCATAATACTTTTTAAATAATAAGTTTAAAGTATGAAAAATGTATAAATAAAAGTAAGCCTTATAGTATATTTTCAATGCTGCGGGTTATCTAAAATCACAAAGTCTCGACACAAAAGAGCCTTTGGTGCCAAGTCCTCTAAATGGGAAAGCATTGACTTATGTGATGACACTGTGTTGAACCCCAGAGCCTGGCTGCCTATTAAAGCAGATTGTTTGTTTGACAAAAAAAGACCTTACTTAAGGGAATAGATTGTATTGATGTGGGGTGGGTCACTGGTAACACAGAAAAGATGGAGAAAGAACTCCTGCTTCCCTCAAAGTTACTGAGTGCAGCAAAAGTTCATAAGCTCTGAGAAAATGAGCAGGTGGAGAATGTGAATTTTGACTTTCTGATCAAGACTAGATTTGGCCAAGAATATGAAATAATCTAAACCCTGAAGTTCTGACTCGCTATGACCCTGTTTCCATCCAACTGAAAGGTGAATTTAGGTTAACTTTAAAAAGTTTGAATAAAAGGAAAAACAAATTTGCTGTGCTTACATTTGGTTTAAAAGTGTGACGTCAGCTCACGTTGTTGTCAAAATTAGGTCGTCATGCATGATTGTAAAAAGGAAGTAAATGCTGCAATCTAGCAGTGACCACATAATGCGAAAGGTTTAGTGAATGTGTTGCTATCAGGCAAGTTTTTCTCATGTTAACATGTCAGCTAGTAATGGTGATGTTGCTTCCAGCCACATTAACGGGCAATATAGGAACATATAATGGCATAAGGTGTCGACAGCAGATCAGTCATGTGAGTAAAAGTTTGCTACATCAGAGCCACTAATCTCTATTTATTCACTATGTAGCCACCGTCTACCATGCTGATACTCCCCACTCCCACGGAGACGCGCAGTAAAAATGCCTATATGTGTAGCATTTGGCTGCAAAAAACAAAGCAGTTTGCCGGCTGTGGGAAGATGTTTCCCAGGTAATTTCACAGTCAGTGGATGTGCTAATCAAGAAAATCAATATATACTTCAATGTATCCTATACTATAGTACGTAGCATAACATTAGTCCTCTATCTTGGAATGACTCAAAGTTATTGACTGAGTTAGCCATTGACATTGTGTCTAACACAAGATAGTAGAAAGTAGAGTAAATAGAAAGTAATTCACTGTGAAAGGTCAATGTAGTAATTCTTTATTAGGTGGATGGCGCTGTTGTTTTGTAATGCATTTCTTATTTGAAAAAGTTATGTGCTGAAATACATTCCGTTATATTGATGGAAAAAAATCAACTCAAACATTTGCCCCATATATATATATATATATATATATATATATATATATATATATATATATATATATATATAAATATATATATATAATGCATACATTACCAGGCATGGGAAATTTAATTACCATGACAATGTAATGAATAAATGTATATTAAATACACATCATCAATTTAGCACTTTTGGCACAGCTGTATTATTATGCTCCATTATAAATAAAAAGCAAAGCGGCGCATGTATGACGTCATCCACCAGCACCGGCTATCATTCATTCATCCTGTCCGCTGAACTGCTGCTAGTTTTACTCACATGCCTGGAAGTTGTCTAGTGCTTCTACCACAGATGATCTCGCTCTCAAAATTTAATTGAACGATTCAAATTATCTAGCCGCGTAGCTCCCTGGTGTAATGTACATTGGTTAAAGTTTTAAAAAAATAAAAAATAACTCCAGTCCAGTGTGCGGATGACATCACACACGCCCCACTTTGTTTTTAAAAGATAGTAATTAAAAAAAATAAAACCGCGGATGTCTGGGGTCAGTGATTCGCCTACATGTTATGAATGCTGGCGTACCATAAATGATAAATTATGAACAGTTTAGTTTGTGCCTTCAAGTCGTTTGCCCATAGGAAGACGTTACTTGCATATAACCTAACAGAATATCTTCAGAACAGCTCCAAATGACACAAAACTCATATGGGTGAGTAGAACATGATGTAATAACGTAAAATCAAGGGCCCAATGTAAAAAAAACAAAAACGAAATTCCCCTTTAATGTCTTCCAATTTGAGATCAGCCAATAGACTTAAACAAGCACTATGTAACATTTTTAAATTAAAATATCCTCTTCTATGTCCCTATGACGATAATCTAAGTGTTTATGGAGCAATCAAAGGGTTTGTCATCTCCTCTTATTGTTTCTCAAAGGAAGACCACACCTACAACTTTTATGCCACCAACTTGGTGTCAATCTTGTTGCTCTGTTCTCACCCGCAAATAAGGAAAGGCTTTACGGCAGCCTGGTGTAAATGGATCAATAGCCACATGCCCCTTGCTGCGCTACTCTCAGTTGATCATGGAACACATGGATTTTGGAGGTTTTTGAAATGGCGAAACCAGCAATGAAAGGCAAAGAAAACCTTTGATCAAAGATGAAAGGAAAAGAAAACGGGGAGGCTTCTGTACATTAATTTACATCTATAATCTATAGATGCAAATCTATCTATCTATACTAGCTATATATAGATGAAGATGTATTTAAATACATACAGTTGTGCTCTAAAGTTAACATTTCCTCTAAAGACCGAAAAAAATCAGCTGCCAGTAAATAAATCAAAAATGAAAAAGGAAAAATTTAATAAAAATTAATTAAAAACGGAGGTTATAAAATAGATTTTAAATATATATAATTTTTGACACTATTTCTTACCTCTTAATAAATATTTTTTTAATGTCTTTTCTAGCTGTTTTAACTCTTACAATGCTGTAACTGAGGGCCGTCAGCCTTGATGAAACTGCTATTTTCAATGCATCCTCAAGGGGGAGCACCACATGAAAATTACTCTGTGCTCCTTTAAAACCTATAAATTACACATAAATGTAACCCATACATTTTTTTCTGTGCATATGTATTAAATTCATGCACATTTGTTTGAGTAATTAGTAACTGGGGGCACTGTGTGCTCAAGCTTAAAAAAAAAAAAGACATAAATTACTAGCAGATTAAGTTGTCGGTCAATGTTTTATAGCATTCAGACAAGTGCTTAAGCTACATACTATCTACAAAGACAATTTTTCATTGTTTCTGAAAAATACAAATAAATGTGCTAGATCAAATTGGTCACAGCGTTTTTCTTGTAAGTGTAACCCAAGCATTTTTCAAATCAGACCTATAATGCTGAAAGTGTAGGCCGCCTATAAATTCTAAAGGTCGGATTATTCTTCTGAAACCGCACACATTAAATCTCGCTTGTGTCTGGTCGCAAACCAGTTTTGCTGGTATGCTTCTGCAACCTCGGTCTGGAATTTCTAGGGACGCACAGCAGTTTCCCATCAAAGCCTAGGGGGAGCCTATTCGAGAACTTCGGCGGATGGTCATGAGAACTTCTTCGGCGACGCTGACGGGAGTGTTTATTCTCCAAAACAACATGTTTGAGGCATCGTACAAGTGGTTGTACTTCCGAACCTCCTGGATCAACCTTTTGTCGTGGTTATTCATTGTTGTCATTACTCCTCGGTTTTTAAAAATGGCGGACCCTGGCAGTGAATCGAGAAGGACGACCACACTGAGAGCCGTAAAGGCATAGCAAGGACCAATCACAGCTCCTTTTTGTCTGCGTATTTCCGCTTGAGGTCTGCACGGGTTTGCGACCGTCCGATGTGTAGTCAGGATTTTGTTGCAGTGTGTGACAACGAATGCAGAGCCTCTGCACGGGGGGGCATGGTCGCGCACAGAGGCAGATTTGACGGTTGCAGAGGCTATGAGTCAGAAACATAAATTAGCCTTAACAAAGAGAGGATTTTTTTTTAAATCTGATTTCAATTACTGTTAAGCAAAATTAGTTATTCATCATTACAGTAACTAATACATTGATAAAGCTTTTTACAGAGTCCTTTTAAACCCTTGGTAAGCTTGCTGGTTACCTAGGTCCTGTTCTATTTCACTTTGCTTCTCAGAATCTTTCTTTTTCGCACAACATTTAACTTCTCTTTTATAATTCATATTTAAGCTGCAGTCTTTGTTATCAATAGTTTCGTTAGAAGCAATTATGTTCCATGTGACATAAAGCTTCATCACTTTTCTTTTTTTTAGCTGTGCGTTTACCAACCACATGCTTATTTTCTCTCTTTTCTCTCCCTATTTTCTCTATTTCACAACTTTGTATATGAAAATAAATATAACCACAAATATTTGCAAGCCTGAAAAGCAAAATAAAAAAAGAAAAGGCATAAAATGCTTTAAAGCCAAATTTCCAAAAACCTATTTATGTTGTACCAAATACCAGTATGTCATATATAAGCAGCTGATGGTCACTTCCATTCTCACACTTCTTTTTTGTATTGATTGGTGACATGAAAAGAGAAGAAAAAATAGGTCAAGAGAGACTTAGATTCCAGCATTCATGCCAGCTGTGATTGTGGCTTGGAGAAATAATTTTTTGCATACCTTCCTATTCATAATGAGCCATCGGGAACACAAGACACAGTGTTGGCACAGCTGGCCAACCAGCGTCCAAGTTCTTGAAATCCAGTGTGATCCCACTGGTCGCCTGTGCTCTGTCACTGATTGTGGGTCCCTTGATGAAATGACGATATTTCCACAGTCATTGGAATGATGCAGTCACAGGAACTACAATGTGGTAAACCAAAGGATGCTAAGAGGCAGCACCAGCAGTTTTAGACAAGAAAGGAGAAAATTATAGGAAACAAAATGAAAGGCTTAACGAACCATCACTGAAGATTGTGGAGACAACAGCCCAAGGACAACCTCGGAGTCAGCAAATTGACAGGGGAAGGCAAGACTTAAGTAAACAGCAGGTCCTAGGTTTTCTTCCTTTTCTTTTTACAGTCGTCATGTACTAAGCTTCTTAACAATCTCGCTAAATTTGTTTGATCTCCTAAACTCATATTTACAGCAATTATTTTTCAAAAGATAAAGCACATGAACCAAATCCGTTTACGCGGCTAAATCCATTGTTGCTGCAAAAGAAAAGGAAATGGGAGATGATAATTTCATGCCTTGGATTAATGTGTTATTCCCAGAGTGATTAATGTAAAGCATGAAATCTGAGAGCTTAAGTAAAAGGGATATGCAACACATTTAAGCGACAGTTTGGGAGAAAGAGAATGAACAAACAACATGGTCAAGAAAAGAAAACGGTTAAAAAGATTTGTCTTGTCTGATATATCTTTTGTCTTGCAAGATTTTCATTGGATGTGGCAATTTGGATTTAACAACAGAAACTTCAATCTTCCCAAATGGGATATTCTTTATAGGCGCCCATGATTAGTCCAGCAGATTTCTCTCCTTGCTTGTGTTTGGTTAAAAAAAAAACAAAAACAGAAAAAAAAACTATATATGTTGCATGAGTTGATCTGTAATGGACACCACCAGGAAATAACAACAGCAAAAGAGAAAAATAAAACCCCATATAAACCACAACCTATCACATTCCTCTGTTTTCATGCACCGTTGCACAAGTCAAATATTTATCTTTGTAACAATTAAAGACACATTTGAAGAAAAAGGAAATACAAATGAAAAGATATTTGCTTTATCTCTCCCTGACTAAAACTTAAAGACACAACAACAGCTTTTAATACTGACCTCTCTTGTATTTTGACACAGTTATTGGGTTTGTATGTGACAGTGCAACTTGTTAAAGATACAACATTGCGCTTTAAGTCTGCAAATCCATACCTGTTCCTTAAAATAAACTATTCCGTTGTAGCTCTGGTTGTACCTTTATTGTAATTGCACTACTGGAAACCTAACACTTCTGAGTCTCATACCCTTTTCCATTAAACAGCTTCCCTGTCTTTGCCAAAGAAGATAAAAGATTCACATGGCATGACACTGTCACCGCCATGAATACTCACAGGGATAGCATGTTCAGGCTGGTTTTGTTGGTAGTTTGTAGCCATTTTTCTATGGCGCCAAATCGGTCTCCATTTTCACAAATACATGCACAGGACAAGCTCCACACACACACAGCATGATTCATGCAAACACAAAAAAGTTCACACACAAACACACAGTGCAAGCTCCACACACGCATACAGCACGATTCAAGCAAGATTCACACATGCACAGCACAGGATTCGCCAAAGTATTTCTGGTCCATAAACAATTATAAATTAACTTACAAAGTACCAGTGGTCTTTAAACTCCACTGTGTTTGTGTGTGGACTTTTTTTGACTCTCCTGACAAATGCATTTTTTATACAGGGGATGGTTTGCGACCAATCACAGAGCTGCCTTGTATAAGCCAATAATAACAAATTAATCCATGTGGGATGACTACTCCACTGGGGTCAGGTGTCCTTAGTAATACGCATTGCAAATTTTCCTTACATCCAAGCACGCTGTTTTATTTTCGCAATTTAGTCAGGTTTTTGTCGTAGAGTGTGCATAAAACAACAAAAAAAAAAAAAAAATTTTAAAAAAATCATTCACTAGGTTCAAACACATTAGGTTTAAAAAACATTGCATGTCCGTTAGATGAGGATCTTTTTAAAGAATGATCGTCTTTTCACTACACATAATTAAATATTTATAGGGAGGTGATGCAAAGCGTCATGTCGTCATATGTTTACATTCTCCTGCCTGTGATGAGCAGGAAGTAGAGATTTTAAATGTGTTGTAAAAAGGTAAGTTGGACTTACTTTTTCATGTCATCTCAGTGACATTGCAAAAGAAATACAGTTCTAATGCTGTTATCATGACGGCAGTGCCAAATTTTTTTTTCTTTGTTTCCCAAAAAAGACAAAATCCAACTCAAGCTTGAGTAAAAATGTTGCAGGTTATTTTGAATTTTACTGCTTCCGTCAAGCTTTTCTAATGCAATACTTCAAAATCAGTATTAAAAATGATGCTAGAGGTTGTTTCTCTATGTATCTAGTGTTTGTTAAATGGAACACTGTCTTCTTTAAGGCAAGGCAAGGCAAATTTATTTGTATAGCACAATTCAGTTCAAAGACAACGCTAAGTGCTTTACATGATTAAAATATAGGAAAATAAAACAGAGTCAAAGCAAATAGGAAAAAAAGAATATATAAATAAAAAGAATAAAATTAAAAAAATGCGGAAACATAATATAAGCTGTTAATTCTTTAATAATTAGGTGACCTCTGAGGTTAAGTGGCTGACCTGGATTTTTCAGGTTAAATCAAAGTACAAGGTCATGAATACAACTCAAACATTACAGTTTTATAAAAAAAAATAATTCAAAACATTCTATCACATGTATCTTCATTACATTTATTTATACTTAAAAAAATCCCATATATTACATTTATTTCAACGAGACTAAATATGAAAAAGCTAGCTTTGTTTTATAGGCAGAGTAGTTATAGCTTCACTACCCTGTAAATTTTCATCCTGACCTTTTCTGAAATAGTTCCATTTATATCTCTTAGCATCACAAGCGTAAAGCTACGAAGTCTGGCTAACCGCTGCAAGCTAGTGACGCTCAATGCATTATTGCACACTTTGACACAATTAAGCATATGTTTTGAGGGCACTATCAGGGAGCACTTAGCATTCAGTAGCTAATAAGACCGTCTTTGTTAGTCACCCATATCAGGGCACTTGCTCATGTCTGATTTGGTGGGCCTGCAGCTGGGCCTTGAATTGTTTTCCACTGAATTGCATCGAGGGAAAGCAGCCTCACTGCTTCAAACGGCCTCTGCTTCTTTAAAGAACTGAAATACGCACCACAACACATAAACATATTCCATACTATGACATAAGCCGCATACAAAGCTGCCTTTCTCTGAATGCAGTATAAGGGCAAGATATATTTTTTTCTGAACCCCCTTCTTGCTTCATTCGCTTTGAACTTTGTTTGAGAAAACAAATGCTGGTATTATACCTAAAATCCACAGCATCCTGAGATGTTACACTGTTATTGTCATTCTAGTGATTACTTACTATCCCTCCCACCATGTCCAAAAGCATGCTTGTTTTCACGCCAGTGCTCTTACACATTTTGAACCTGGGTATAATCCATTCCTACAATCAAAGGTTTACACACATTAAGACACAAGTACATAAATCATTCCCTTTTTCCTACTCCAACTTTCCTTTTACTAAAAAGCCTCTGTGTATTCCTCCTGTTTGGCGGCTGAATCCTGAGGAATAATCTTCTTAGGCATTGCCATCGCCGCTTTACCTCATCATTGCTGTCTGTCATCCTGGGAGAGCAGATTTCTATTAGGAGGCATTTCCATAAATCTAAATTGTAAAGGGCTCTGGTGAGAGGAGAGGGAATTCTTGGTGGGCGTAGAAAATAAACAACAAAAGCAGGATGTAAGTGGAGACCACAGGATCAGATATCTCACCTCAGCTCAGACTGGATCAAGCTTTTTGATTGACACTACACACATAATATCACATTGCACGGCCTTGATGAACCTGAAAGCATGTTGTTGCTTTGAAAAGCAATACAGTGGTAGACTGATATATAATGATAATGAGTAAATAAACTGGGGGAGGAGTAAAAGAGGTAAACCTATTACGGAAAAACAAACGACAGTACCGAAAACCTATAGATATGGATTTAACCATAAATTCTACATTAAAAAAAAATCAGTTTTCACAAATAAAGGCTTTACTACTTACAAATGGTTTGTTTTAATAAACTGCTCTTTAATTTAGAATTTCACTTTATGAAAGTTTAAGCATACAAGATTTTTAAGAATAGGTGACCTAAAATAGCCAAGACGCCTTTCTAAATGGTTGCAGAGACCTTTAAAGATGATTTAAAGTTAAAAGACAAACAGAACTGAAGTGGTCCAGCGTTGCGTTTTGCGTATACAATTAATCTATCAAGGTGTCGCTTATTTAGTTGTTATAGATTTGAAGCTAAAATGGAAAGACGTGGTCATATTTTCTTACAGTGCTTCAAAAGACTTCTATAAAAGGTACTAATTAATCTTGTTTGCAAAATTTTTTTTACTGGCAACACAAAATCCTGCCAAACAATGATTTTAACAAAGATGGGTGGCTCTTTAAAGTTAATTTGGTCAGATAAACACTGCTAACAGAAGTTGGTTCATCACAGAATGTATGCATTTCATCTAAACAAGAAATATCTGAACATTTTATCATCCTGTGATCTGCTGACATTTTATCCTGCTACACCTTTGGAATTTACATCCTAAACAATGCACAAAGAGCTACGTAACAAAGAGGTTTCACTCTGCTATATAGTTGCGTTTAAGCAAAGTAATATCAAGCCAAACTTTATCAATGACTTAAACTGACAACAAGCAAACATTTAACTCAACTCAACCTTTATTTATAAAGCACATTTAAAACAACCGGGGTTGACCAAAGTGCTGTACAGGAATCACAGTTAAGGAACATAAGATAAAAGCTAAGGCTAAAATACATAAACACATAAAAATAGAATAAGATAAATGTTTCAATTAAAATACATTTTAGAATAAAATAAAATTTAAAATAAAATTTAAGGAAATTTCCCAACAAAAATGTACTTGCTCCAACTTCAAATGCGAGTACTTTAAATGAGTAGGTATCTGCATAATTTTGATGGTGAATGAAAATTTATTTCAAAATCTTTTTCCAGATCAAATTCTTGAAAGTAGTGCAGGTCAAAACTGAAAGCAACAACTCAGTTCAACCAGCGAACATACATCCCTTCCACTAAGGCCAAATCTGTTAAGACCAGGTATTACTTCTAGTAATAGGTTCTCCAATCTGAGCTTTGTTTTTTCTTTTCTTATTTTTTAGCAGGCCATGCAGCTTTATCATTGGATAGTGTACCGCTTCTCTGTTTTACCGTCTCAGACAGGTAGAAGGTTATGCCACTCTCTTCTATATTGGATCATGGGTTAACAGCGTATGTGGATTTTGTTTTGTAGCTTAAATTATAAATATATAAATATATATATATATATATATATATATATATATATATATATATATATATATATATATATATATATATATATATATATATATATATATATATATATATAAATAAAAAAACATGTATCATGTTTCTTCCACTTAATGGTTATGCCCTACGTCCACTTGGTCTACCAAAAAATCTAACTGTTATACAATAAAAAGTTCAGGTGTTAGGAATGCCTTTAAACAAAAACCCTGCATGATGCTCCAAACTGAAAAAACTAGGACAGATGGGTTTCAGACAGACTTTACTTTAACAGCCGATGGGAGGATAAAAGTTGGATAAAACATAATTTTACAACATTTTAAATCATTAACATGCAACCTTTCACCTATGCTTTGCAACTCGTGTGTAATACTTGCATAAAACCCTTTTCTTAGTTTAAGATTAATAAGGAAACAGTAGGTCAGGAGAAAAAAAATGAAGCTAAACTTTCCCGATCTTTTTAAACATACAGAGTTGCAAAACTGTAACAATTCTCACCATTTTCTTTTTGGGGCCGGAAAAAGTTCTTTAAGCAAACTAAGAGCAAGATCTGATTATGCTACTATTGGCAAAGCATGAACAGTTTTTTTGTGGTTTCCAATTCTCAAGGATTGTTAAAGTGCTGATGTTAGCACTGCGGAATGAGGCAGCCATTAACCATTCTGGAGTCAGTAAGACTGCGCTTGGTGAGTGACAGGCCCCAATGTGAAATATTAACGATAAGGGGATACACATCTGCAGCACACAAGATTGTAAGCCCCAACAAAACGTAAGTAATTTTGTCCCATAAACTATTTAGCAGGCCCAGTAGAAATGAGCAGGCAACTAAAACTGAATCAACTCAGCCTCCAAATTAAATGATACACTTCGTGAAGTTTTGCAAAGCTAATATTTTAACTGCAATCATCACAGAAAAATGCAATTGTGCATTTTCTACGTCTGAATTAACTTCCTCTGAACCAGTTGTAAACTCTTAACACCCTTAATGGTTACTGAGTCCGAGAAAATGACTTTGCTGGCAGAGCAGATATCAGGTGCAAAAAAAAAAAAAAAACTTAATAAAGAAAAAACATCTAGAATGTATTGGTCTGTTTCAGCAACTAATGGAAATAAATTGAATGTTTGGTTTGTCTGACGAAAAGCAATTGCAAGCATAAACTTTAGGTAATTAAAAATATTTGGTACTGTGTTTACAAGGATATCTTAAAGTGTCTTTTAATTAAATAGAATTTTATGGAGAAGTTTATCAACTTTTGTTTTATATTGTCCAAAACTGGAATTGATGTATATATTTGTTACAAACCAAATGATATTTTGAATTAATGATATTAATAAATCTGGCTTATAGAATAAAAATTAAGATACATTGCAGTCTGTATTTCTTTAGGAATCCCTTTGCATGATTTGCTGCATAAATGTGTTTTTCAGGCAGAGGTATTGCTGAGGTGTAAGGGACACTTCATATCTGTCTTCAGCTCCACTGCATAGTTGGGTCTGATCTCAGCTCTTCCTCATTAACACATTCTGGTGTTTCTATACATTTGTTTAGTTTACTGGCCAGTGAAGCACAATGAAATCATGGCCAATAAATCAGTTATCTGAATGTTTGGTAGAGTCCTGCTGTTAAATGAAAACAGACCCAATATAGAGTTTTTTAAGGTAAGTCCCAGACTTGACCCAGAAAGACCACAATAAGATTTTGGAATACCGAGCAACAGAGCAGTCCCCATTTTCTTTATACAAGGTAAGATGGATTTCATTTCTCAGGTTCTGAAGAAGGACGAGCTTAACCCAAAGAAAGTGATAGTGATAGGGCTGCCAATTCCTTGAAAAATAAAAAAGAGAGACCTCTCAACAAGGCCTTTCTATTAACCACCAACATGATGTTTTTCCACCTTTTCTTATCTGTAAAATTATTATGCAACATTTGACTGTAATCTGAATTTAGTTAGACATATGTTTTGTTTTTTTATCTTTATTTTTTTTTTTTCAGGGGACGGTTGGTAATCTTATTTGTAGCCCATGTACCCATGTCCTTGAAGCACAGACTACTGCAGCACTTTAACACCTTGTAAATCTCCCACCAAACTCATGAACAGGATATGCTTTAAGAATGTGGTCATCTCTGTTGCTTGTGGACAATTTTTCCTTCCATTTAACTTTCTATTAGTTTCCCTGGTCACTGCGATCTTAACAGCCACCTTCTGCTGCATGACCTTCTGTAGTGTCCCCTCTGTGTGGGTGTATTAATAATAACATCACATCAGCAGTTTTTTAATCATTGTGTAAAACCATAACATATCTTTTTTTTAAAAACACCCATTAGTCTTATATAATCCTCTAATTTTCAGAAAGAGTGGAATATTATTATATAAACAGAGATAAATGCTTGAAATTTCTTCTCTTACATGTAATGGATATTTTTTTATCTATTATTTTCACTTTTTGATTTGAGTATTTAAAATAATGTATAGATGGTATTGTGAAATATTTGAAAGCACCTGTATTCCAGAGACATACGCTCTAAAACATAGAGATCACAATGCAAACGGTCTTAGATGTCCTGATTGCTTTCTTATAAGCAAAGTTCATGAGAGGGAAAGTAGTTGTCCTAGGATGCAGGCAGGAACACAAATCTAAAGCAACAAAAGACAGAATTTGACTCTTCTGTTTGTTGACACCTACCCAATCGAAATAAAGCAGCTACCAAGTGTGTCCCCTTTAAAATAATCTGGATTGTCCATTACATTCCACTTAAATGTTCTGTTTTGAATTGAAATGCATTCTAATGAAGATCAAATTAAAAAGGACTTTTTTTCATTTTCAGTGACCACACATTTCGATGCATTCGCTTGTGCCCCAGCAACTTATAATGATTTGCCATATCAAGATCATAAGGTCTAAGCACGGAATTGTGTTCAAAGCAAAGGATTTAGGGATGAGGAAATCATGATGGAAATCCAAATCAGATAAAGGAAAAATAAAAACTCTGTGCCAGCCTGTTTATAAGAAACAAAAGGAAAAACGGAACATATAAACAAAAAAATGGCAGGGAGGGAAAAGAGGAGGCAAGGAAGGAAGAGAGGAATGAAGAAGAGTGATGCTGACAATACAGCAGCTTGGTAACGAGTCGACAGAGCCACAGTGGCAAACACAACTTGAACATACAGTCTGGTACATGGGTTGTTATCGGGTGCAAATTCGCACCTCCTGACTAGTGGTGAGAGCAGGGTCAGTTAGAGAGAAAGAGGAAAAAGGGTTACAGAGTGGTGTCGATACAAAAAAAAGGTGAATGAAAATCTTGGTAGGACGTTTCTCCTGACCTAAGTGTATGTCTTAGCCACTCATTAAACACTGAGACCTGTCATTTCACTTAGCAGACGCCAGACAAAATCCAAAATGGTTATATAAGAGTTTCTGGAGAGATGAAAACCTCATGGGAAATCCTGTCAGTCAAAGAAATCCCTTCAATTTTCCCGGCTACCGTTCATCTAAGGACTGTATGATATAGCCTCCAGCTCTGTAATCACACGCTGGTTGAAGGGATGAGGCTATTCTCGATTGACTGAGAGCCAGGCACTGGAAACCCAGCAGGACACAAACTCTTTAAGTCATCCCCACCATAAAAAAAATAAAAATAATATAAAACAATTCCTAAACTGGGGCAGTCATCTGCTGCAATAGTAAATGAGCCTTTGATGTAATAGAAACACTGTAGCCCTGTAGTGTAGGGCTAAAATAAATTAACTGTTAATGCAATTAATATAAGTTTAATTTATTAAATCACATCCCTGCTTAGAATCTTGATATATTCTATACAAATATACAAAAAGTAAACATTTGCAGCTAAAGCCTAAGAGAGTATAAAGAAGGTGTCATTTGTTCCATAACAGTAAACACAGTTCTCAGTTATTTCCTCACAGGAAGGATTGTCTTTTTCTTTAAGAATCTCAGTTAAAAGAAATGTTAAATGTTGCTATACTTACAGTGGCAGTGAAATAATTTTCCTTTAGTTAGAACATGTTTAATGCTGGAAAGTCTAGCTGTCACTAGGCTCATTCTTGCTCTTTATTTGAGAGTTTTAGTGCAAGAACCACGTTCTGTTCATGATCACTGTTGCTGCTTACCTTATACACTTGAATACCTCATCTAAAACTCATGGCTTTGATGAACTGAGTTTGAAGCATTGGCAGGGAATTAACCTGCAAACCCTCCATGACCTACTTGTCTTCAGTAAAAGTACAAACATGGTGTTGTCTCCTTAAACTGTAACTCTGTTTTCTCCCCATATCTGATTAGAAGTCTAGATGGACGAACATGCACATCTGATTAAGGCTAGACAGAATCTAAGTTAAAATCAGTGAAAACACAAAGATCCAGCAAAATGGAGCATGTCTCTTGTTTACTGTGCCAATGTTAAACCTATGGAGTTTAAAACTAGCTTGCTTTTGGATTTTTTTTCTCCTAATCATTCAATGTGTCAGTTTAAGCACTTTCTGTGTCACCACATTATAAAAGGCCAGTCCAAATAAAACTTTAGATTCTGACTTGATATAAAAGTAGATATATAAGGGTTTTGAATCTGTGCAAGCAGCTCATTGTAAATAACATGCATATATAGTAGCAGGAAGGGTGCAGGGCTATTTTCAAGTCAGACATTTTTTTTTATTTTTGTTAACATCGTCTAACAATATATAGTTTAATGTAATTTTCCAAAGGAGCAATAAGTAAACGTTCCTGCCCAGTTTGCAGACTAGAGACTGGAGAACAACGTAGAGAAATGATGTATGGCAACAGACTATATTCCATCTAAAAGGATACCTTTAGTTCTTCACATTGCCATTGTTTTTCTTTTCTAAAACAATAAAGTATTGCCAACTCTCCTTTAAATTTTATTAGAAACACAATGAAAGAATATGAAGCTGTATCTATATATGTCTAAATGGAGATAATCTAAAAGAAAACAAAAACATTTTTGTGTTGTTCAAGCTTACTACCTCTGTTACACATCCTGCAGTGGTTTATGTTGAACAATAATAGTAATAATAAAATACATTATCATATTGTATACATACCCATATAGGTCAAAAATTCAGAAAACAAGAGAAATAGAAATTAATTTCAGGCAATATTAGGCTGATTGGTTCATATCTTAATGCTGCTTCTAACCATTCCAACCAAGCACATTGCATACATGGATTTTTATGCAATACTTCTAGTTTTGAATTAGAAAGCAAGAAAAAACAAAATTCATATTGTGCACTGTTCCTTAAAGAGGAGGAGGAAATCTTCCCTCCTTGTAACCCTGAACATAATGCTGCTTGACTCTAAAACACACACTAGCATCCGAGGACCATTAAAGCCTATTTTTTCAGGATGTCTCCACTGAGGCAAATATAACGGATGCATTATCACACAGCAGCAAAGGGCTCAGACTTTCTCCTGTAGCCCTCCACCAGCCTGCTGCTCTCTCTTCCTCCTGCCTAATAGAAGCCCCTCTAATTTCATCAGATGTGATAAAGCACCACAAAATCAAGTCTGCAGCTAGTTACTTAGTCCAATCTCCCCTTGGATGAGAGGCAATAACAGCATGTGGTGAGGAAATTGGGTGCTTACTCACACAGAGCGATGCATGCCTAGCAAGTGGAATGTGCTGGTTACGGCAAAGCCGCGCAGCAGACCACGAAGCAGAACGGTGGCACTTGCGGTGCATACACATAAGGATGGGGAGGGTGTGAAACCTGCCACTTCCACACTTGCAATAACCAAACTACAGTCAAAGGAAATAACATAAGACTGAAAATACTTTCAATTCTCTGAATGAAAGGATTTTATGACTCACTGGCCATTGAAATTAGACCCATGTAATGTTGCGTTCACCAATTCATGATCTACGGGGTGAAAAAGAACATGCGAGCAGGAAAACTGTCGAGGTGTTTCAGAAAGATTTCTGTGAAATTATTTTTTCAACTATTTGAAAAGCTGTTGATTTAGAACTGAGGAATAAGCCTCCCATACATTTGCATGCAAATTTAACTTGGACTTACAAAGGGTATAAATAATAGAAAAAGCACAGCAGCAGAATTCGACTCGTCTCGTCACTTGGTTCATGCATAAAAATGCACCTGATGGTCCTCTGGAGTGCAGCAGCAGCTGCTGCAGGGCTATGCCAGGACGCAAGTGAATAGGATGGCACAACGCTCAAAGAGGGCTGAGGGACAGAGGGCCTTGCTGGATCCGAACTGAGGCGCACATGCATGCCCTCCAGGCTGTTCCGTGTGAACCCCAGTACAGGATGCAGTGCTGGCTGGGACACGGTGGAAACTAAAGCATTGGCTGGTTTCCTGTGAGCCCCTGTGCTTAGAGCAGGCAGATCGCCACAGCAAGCTGTTTTCTAACAATGCACACAAATATTTTTAGAAGGGACTATTATTTCCTTGGACAGGATATTTGGCTTTTATTAATTAGAAAAGTGACATATACCCTACGGATATGATGATGATAAAGCAGGTTTTTTCTACAGGTTAATTTAGTAAAAATTAGGATGGAGATGAAGAAAGGTTATCTTCACATGCCTGGGCATGTCACCATGTCAAGCAAACAGGTTTGAAAAGGGTTTTATCCATCATATTGTTTCAAAGTTTTAAGCCTTCTAAAATGATCCCAGAGAATGTCTCACAGTAAAAGTAAAAACATTATGTTTCATAGGATTTTATCCGTCACTCACCCTCCTGTTTCTGCACACTACTGGACCAATGGCTTATTAAAATTCTGTTACAGAGAATATATTTTTTAACTTGTTCCTTGCAGATTCTACATTTAGTTCTAGAGTTTCTTAGCGTTATTCTGCTATAAGGTGATAACTGATGTGTTAAGTTCTTTTTTTTATAACTCTGGATGGGTTTTTCTGTGAAAAAATGCTCCAGGCTGATAGTTCAGAAGAATGGTTGCCGGTTTCCCACACATCTGCTTTAAAGTAGGTGGTAATGGTATTATTTGAGCAATAAAGTGGTGGTAAAAGTGATGGACAAAAAGTGCAACAAAATAAAAATAACAGAGGACTGAGACCTTCAAAAATGTTGTGCACTCTATCCGAGAACCACTGTTGCACCCCCCTACTCTAATTTTTAACTCAGGGTGATATTTTCAGATTCACATATGAGCTGAAGCTTTTTTCCTAAATCACACCAGGCATGCGGAAGGTATAACTGTTCTCACCGTCTTACGTTAGGATGGGTAAGAACAAGGGACAATGGAGGAAGGAAGGAACATCATGATGACCTAAAAGGCTTTGATAAATGTAGCATTTAAGCAGAGTACCAGCAATTTATAATTTGCTGTGAAGGTCATATATTGTACTGTACTGCACGGCACACTAGAGATGGGTGCATCCATTCATTTGAGCACAACTGTGATAAAGAAGTGAGAGCAGCCAAGGTTCAGGAGGAGAGAGGAGGTTGACTACTCATTAAGTTCCAAGCCACACGGAGGGGAAGGAAAAATAAATGGCCGTCCAAGACCTGAGCAGTCAGGAAACACTGAAAACCCTTGTACCCAACTATCTGTTCCTAACCCGGCATGTAAAGTCTCTTCCTTCTGCAGCCTCCTTTCCTTCTGTCACTGACTCAGAGCTGATGATCTGCCACATTTTTGGTGAATCAGGAAAACTCCTGCAGCCGGAAAAAAGATTGAGGAGGACATCTTACAAGATTGTGACAAAGAACATATGGGCAATGCGTATACTTCACAGGTTGTGTGAGTGAGTAAGAGCTGCATGAAGAGCTACTCCAGCCAGTCTGCTACATCAGTGACCCTGGGAATAAGTGGTTCACACTCATTTTCACAGGCCAGGGATTTCTGATTCCATCCCCCCTGCTCTGTGATAGATTTACCACCAGGACAGGCAGGCCATTCATACTCTCCAGACACATGGTGGAGAACATATTTTATATGTGACTGCTGAGCCTCGTAGGACTTTGTCAGTTGCCCTCCTATACTACTGTACATCTTGATGTAGCCGCTAAGCAAAAAGGACTGGAGGTGTCCGGAAAGTAAGGAATTGATGTAATCACACATACTTGGATGTGCATAAGTAGGTCTTCAGAAAGAGAGGAGTGTGAATTTCCTTGGGATGGGAATTATCTAAATCCAGGCCTGGCATGAAATGGGCTGTAATTCCTGCACTGATTTGACGGTATGTAAAATGATAGGCAAGAGATCTACCAGCATAAAGTGCTTAAGTGAAATTGCACTCCAGTGCAGGAACCTGCTTGGTTTTAGCCACCAAATCACTTTCAGAAGCACAGCCTCTCCCTAAGCTTCACGCAACACTGGTTTTCAGAGAAAAATGTTTGATCAAAGTCTAATCTGTGTTAGTGAGATGATAAAATTAGCATTAGAGTTTTCGCTAAGCGTGTGGGGTCAGCTGGGCCCACATGTAACAGAACAAGAGAGAGCTAGAAAATCTAAAGCACTACACATGAATAAATAACAAAGAGGGCATTACAACATAATGATGACTGCATATCATCTATGAAAGCAGTTTGAAAATCCCTCAAAATAATCATAAAATATTTTTTGACAAAAAGAAAAAAGGTCAAGGGATCTGAATCTGTTGAATCTGTGTGGCTGCTTTTTGTGGATAAAGAAAGAGTATGAAGTCAGTGCTTATGCTACAGAGATAAACAATGTCAAAAACTGTTGTTTGAGCTTTGTTTGGAAAATAAAGGTAGAGAGGACAGATCTCTCTTTATTCGTCGAAAAAAGCCTTTGTTAGGGATATTTGTTCCAAAAACCATGAAACAAATGTAAGAACCCAAAGCTAAGGAACAAGGAATGTGCACATTTAAACCGCACATACAACAGATGATTTAAGGCTGTGGTTTTAGAGTTTTTTTAATGTATTTTGGGGAATGTTCTGTTAAACATTAAAATAAACAGTTAAAATCTAAATAATTACTGGGGAGCATGGAAAGTTTCTTTTAAACCAAAGGGGGCCACACTGGCTTCAGGAGAGTCAACAGCCAGACCACTGAGTTGACAGCGGATGATGTTTATTTGCAAAATACTTATCAGGCAATTCCTTTACCACTGACTCACTATGGTAACATATTTTTTTCTTGACTTCTAACAAAAATTAGGGAAAGAATGGTTGTTCTGCAGATGCCAGTATTTTTCTCCCTTTTTATTTAAATAAACAACCAAAACGGCAACTGAACATCAAGAGACACATTCTGGTAAATGGATATCTTACTGGACAAAATTACGTAACATAGGGAAATAGAAACCAGGAGGACAATAACAGAGAACCCAGCAAAAAGGGAACAGAAATTTTAAATACAAAGGGAAAGTGAGAGGCTACACAAAAAACAGAAACATCACATGAAAAGGGTTAGCTTTAAGAGATCTTTTAGCATCAAACTACAGATTGTGATAAAACTCATTGTAGATGGATTTACATTCATATAATTTAATTTAAAAAAAAGGTAAAAGGCCATAATAGGAGAGAAAAGTGACACTTAAACAATCATTGCATGACTTGTCCATAAAATATTCTGTTCACATAGATATTTGAAGAAATAATTTGGAACTGGAGCAATAAATTGCAACATCTACCTGCATACATCATTTTAGTGTTCTAACTTTTATCCTTTGGTGAAACTGGTTATTTACCATTATAATATATTAAAGGAAGATTTTGTTCATGACAGAAAGCTTTTTGGAGGCATGTTTGTAATGTTTACCAGTAATAGTCTTTATTCACCTCACTATATAAACTAACATATACACTGAATCGTCCTTCTAAAGGTGCGTTCAGACTGCGGTGTCCACGGTGAATTCTGCAAACCCCGCAGGGAGTTCACTGCTCTGCATTTCAGAAGCACAGTGTTTACACCCTGGACCGCATCATCAAATAGGAGGAGTTTCAGCTGAGTGAAGATGAAACCCCAGCATCATGATAAATAGACTGAATGAGTAGTGCTTCTTTAGTGCAGGTCTGTGCATTTAAAATGGTCATTTGTAAAAAAAAAAAAAAATAATTAAAATAAATAAAAGATCATGCATGCTAGTTTTGTTTCAGACACTAAAGATTATTTTTAGGTCATCTATCTCCCCACTAAGCTACTAGTCAAATAAAAAGTATCTACTTTTTCAGTGCTACTTGATTTGAGCAGGTAAAACTGTTTTTTGTGCTGTTTTGATATTTTAAGATTAAATCATGTTTAATTTCGGCCGATGATGCCGCCATCCCGGCAGACCTTGGCGCTGTTGTTCCAGTATATAAAGTTATTGCACCACATAACATGTCATTCCTGTGCTGGTATTTAGTGGGCATGTTTACCTTATTTACTAGTTGGAATGATTATTTCACAACGTTCAGTAGTTCTTCAGCCTCCCAGATCCCCCATAGCATTTCCTGTGAAGGTATAGCTGTCAGCACTTCACAATAAAAGCATAGGTGACACGTAAAGTTACAGACAGCTGTGAGATTTTTCTCTATGCACAAAGAAAAAAGTGTACTTTACAGTAGTTCATCTGGAGCCGTTTCTGGATGACGGACGGATACGGTGGTACTTCCTGCATATCTACCCGCGCGCAGAAAGCACCGGTGCTGAGGAGTTTTTTCTTTTTAAACAGCCATCTTAAAGCTTCTTCACAGCATTCCTTATTTCATCCTTTGTTAACATTGTTTCCTGTATGTTCCATTTTAACTGAAAGAAGCTTAATCTCGGATGCACTTCATCTCGCAGTACCTGATTGGTTGTCACTATGCTCCTCTCTCCATGTTCTGCCGCTGTATGCCAACACCTCAGTTCTACTGAGAAGCACGAGGTGAGAGCAGAGAGGTGAACGGCGTGACCGAGCTGAATTCACCACTGACTGCTTCCCTGCCCTTTACAGCGAGGTTTGCATAGGGATACTATGTAAATCCACCGCCCTTGCTGAGAACACTGCGTTTGGTCTGAATGCACCTTAAGAACTTATATTTGCTTTAAAATTACTTATTTTGACCTTAACCTCTTAAGTTAAGTTTGGTATTCTAAACAAAGTTTCACCAATTATTCCTCTGCAGCTTTTTCCTATCTCTTCCTTTGATGCTTTAAATTATTTTTAACATTTGGAGTTCAGAATTAATACGATTCCAACTGAAATTGAAAAGTTGTAAAATGATGACATCCTGTATGCCCTTTAAAGTGAAGGAAGAGGGGGGAAGCATTAAAATATATGAACAGAAAGCAGTATTTAATGGAAAAAAAAAATGTAATTCAAGAACATTCCCATGCTTGGTCAGTACGAGCTATGCCAAACCAAGGAATTCCTCTGTGGCAGTTTCTTCCTTATATTAACTTTTTCTTAGACCACACACACAGATGATGGAGCTGAGCAAGCCACACTGTGGCTCGACCGCTTTAACAGAGATCCCTGGGCTTAAGCGAAGCAGCAAAAGGAGGTTCCTACAAGCAGGCCAGTCCCTATGCATCATTCTGAGGGATGTAACTGAGATGTTACTGCTAATCAATGTTCAGCATGTTTTGGCAGAGGGTATGGCTATGACGTCAGAGGCTTCAAAAAAACCCCAGTGGCTGGCAGTTTGAGGATTTCTTTCTATCAAAAAGTGCTTTCGTTTCTCAATAAGGGGGAGTGGGAGCAAAAACATGAAACAGGGTACTTGGCAGGCAATCTCTCAGCCAAACTAAACAACCCTGCTGCTGTTGCTACTCCTATTCGCTACAAACTGCATCAGCAATGGTGAAAACATATAATCACACTCCAGCAAAAAACTGCAATAACAGGAAGACAGAAAAAAAAGATTAAATCGACATATTTGTTACCCTTGAGAAAATGTAACCAAGAGGGGGAAAAGCCCCATTCAGCATTTCATCAGCAACATAAATAGGAGCAGCTGGGGCACACCAACATGCTGAAGAGGGCTAATTAGGACACTTTATGGTTGGTTTACAGTTGTTTCTGAACGGGTAAGACGGACCAGGAGTGAGTGAGACCACTTTCATTCCATTCTTCTTGGGAACACTTCAAACCAACGTTATGTACTGTATGTCCTGTGAGATTATCAAAGGGTGGCGAGGGAGTGAGTGAGCCATTTCCCAGCCTTTGGTTTTCTTTACTCAATCTGGTCCAAACAATGTCACTTAGTTATTCCTCTCTGTGCCACATAGAACCTTTAACTTCCATGAAAACAGATTTGCCTTCCTGTTCCGACCCTCCCTTCCAGCTTCCTCTCCTCTTCCTGTATGACTCATTATAATAAGTTAAAAAAAAATCCCAGAGCTCGCTTTTTCTTTTCGTTTTTCTTCCCCCATTTTACAGCAAGAGGCTGGGAATGTTGCTTTTTTTAAGCATTTAAAGAAAACTATTTGCAGTTTGATAAATCAAGTATTACATTCACTGACATTATATTACACTAAAGCTTTATACTAGAAAAGAGTCCCATTAATCAGCTGCTTCTCTTGAAGAAAACAATCAAAAACAAATCTTAATCGAACTGTTGCTAAAGTGTTTAAGCATTTAATAATTTGTTGTCCCAGTGCCATTATCTTCATATTTATTTTATTTCTTTTCTGTGCAGCCCAAGAAGACTTTGGAAAATGTTTTTGTTTTTTGTTTTTCAGTTTTCTAATGTGTTGGAGTTTTGTCTGCAGAAAATAAGTGAAATTGAGTGGTTATCACCCACCAGGAAGCATCCAGCTTGACAGTGTCGTTGTTGTCACTGATTTGTCCAATCAGTAATCATTCAGTGTGAGGCTGAAAACAATCATTTCTGCTCAAAACTGAGACAAAATGGCTCTTTTAGGAGCTAATCTGCACAGTGACAGCAACTGTTTTCTAATTTAGCTTACAGGGTTGCAGTGATGTGCGCCTTTCTTCTGCATTGAAAGAAAACATCTAATATTTCGTGGCAATTTAATATTCTGTAGTGTTAAAGGTAATATTTCATCATAACTTTAAAAGAAATGTGGTATATGGAGTCAGGTTCATGCCCACACTCCAGCTTCAAACCCTCACTGATATACCTGAGGCTCAGAATAACTGCATAGTTTAAGGTCGCTGGTTTAGATCACATGCAACTTGCACCTGAATTATGCTTCACAGGTCATACTGTGCTTGGACAAGAAAAGTCACAGTTTTGACTTCCCATTAATCAGTTCTTCACAACAGGAATTTCCTGTGGCAGTCTCTTTGCAATCAAATGCACACATCATCATGCTCTTGTTTTATCTACCTACAGCATCTAACTGACATAAATTATCAGTGACAGTTTTTTTGTCTCTTGTGTCTCTCATGAAAGACAGCTTTCTGTTACGTTGGATTTCAAATGGATTAAATCATACATCTAAACCATGAAAACATTCACAGGTTGTAATTTGCTTACTTTTATCCATAAACCTTAAGAGAAAACGTCCTTTATTACCAGAAGCAACTCATAAATCACACCATATTTTTATACACCTCTTCTTTTGGTACAATTTCAAAGAAACCACTTTATTCAAACTTTTGTCTGCAATGTTATTTGCTTTCCCTTTTCCTCATTTGTTGCGTCAAGCAGGAGCATTCAAAGACAGGTGGGGTTGTTTACCTTGACATAGAGCTACTGCACATGTTCAGTGCCTCAGGGACCCAGGCAAACACGCACACACACGCTGCATTCAAGCTTTTCAGACTTTAAGCCGTTGTAGCAGCTAATGCTTTGTACAACACAACCCACAAACGCTGTAGCCTTGGCAGAATAAACAAAGCAAAGATGTCCTTTATCGGGTACGTCAAGTCTGCACAAAAGGAATCCATGGAAAATTTAGATTGTGGTAAGAAGCATTGGGTGCGTCGCAACAAGACATACACGAGAAAGTGGCAGCATATAGCTACTTTAGCTGCTTTTCCAATTTTCTTTAGATTTTTTTAGGAAGATGGTAAACTGGAAAGAAGGCTGCCGCTTCTCAAAACACAGGTATATTAAAACATATGCCATAATCAAGCAACATCTGAGCCATTTGTCAATCCCCTCTGGCATGCCCCCTACCCAGTTCACCGTTTCTCTTCCAACCCCCAAAAACAGACAAAAATGAAGCTGCAAAAAAGGTTGATGCTGTATCTGTTATTTAGACAGAAAAAAAACATCCTGTTTGTGAATTTGGTTAAAAAAAGGCCCCAATTACAGGACTAAATAAGACGCAAAAGAAAATGGTTTGATCTGAATGTAATGTTTGTGAAAATAACACCCCAAAAAACATGTTTGGGTTGTAATAACACGCAAACCTATTCACCTCTGTCAGGTGGAGCATGTTTTCTAAGAACTGAGGGGGTGGACTTCTGGCAAGCCACGAGGTTGGTACAAATTACCAAACTGTAAACATGAACCCTACGAGCACAGAGACGCCTTCTGCAATGGAAAATGAGTTAACAGACAGGTATTAACAAGTTTTTGCAAAATTGGCAATATCTCAAACACGTTTCTTGTGCACCATCAGCCTCAATAATAGTTAACGTGTAAGTTAATCCCAAAATGTTGCAGATAAGGAAAAGATGCTCATCCAGTTCTTTGGTACTCAAACTTTCGTGCTTTGCTTTTATGATTTTTCCTTTCACTTCCCTTCCTGTTTTACCTAATGCATTTCTTAAGGCAGGCATATTTAATCAACATCTCCACTCGCATCACTGGAGTTTTAAGCCCTCTGCCGGAAAAAGTCTCAGCTGTCAAAATCTCAATAATTGTTTCTGATCCTCAGATTAATTCCCCCCCTTTTAAAGCTCCAGCAATGATGATGCTCTTGACTGACTCTGTAGGTGATGTCGGGAATTTAGATTTTGCTTTGCCCTGCATGATACTGCATCACATCATTTATCCTCTACTAATTATTTCATTTGTACATTTCTAAAAGACACTGCTGTCACATTTCCCAGTTTTATTGGTGATGACAGGGGAAGAATAATTTGTCGGTGTGGGCGAGCTCCCACTGTTCCAATGACTACATACAGTTTTTCGCTTTGATAGCCTAGGCCAGGAGGAAATAAAAGTGGTGAAACAACAAACAGCTTTAACTATGATAGAGCCAACGAAAAGTATAAAAAATTTATTCTGATCAGTAAAGTCTACAGATGTAACAACCCATCAAGATATAAGACTAAACACAAACACAAATGTTAAAGGACTTGTTTTTCAATGTCTAATCTGTTATATTGAAGAACTTGAAATCTTTGCAAAAGAATTAAAGCAATTTTAACTACTTCATATGTTGTGGTTATCATATTTGTCTAATTATCTGATAGTTCTGATGCCAGAGAACAATGTTCAATTGTAACTTTTGCATTATCATGAATAGAATGTTGCTTCGCATCAATCGCTGGATAAGGATCTTGAGGCGAGTTTGTATGATCTCTGGTTTCTCACCAGGTACTCTGATGTCCTCTTGCAAGCCAAAAACTATTTTAATAGATTAACTCATGTCATTTAATTGCCATTATGTGTGTCTATTGTTATGAGTCGTTGTAGCAGTATTTCCATCCAATTTTAATATAATTTTTATAATGTCAAAAAAGATGCAGATTAGATGTGTTTCCATTCACTGGAATGGAATGTCATCACACATCTTGGTTACACTTGGCTGTAATAAACAGGAAGTACAGGTAGCAAGCTAGCGCAGATCATAGATCAGTAATGGAGCGAAGTTTTAATTAATGTGTTGCATTCTGACTTGTTGTACTTACTATATTGTGTCAGCTAGTAATGGAGGTGGTGCATGACATTCAGGGATGCTAATAGAGAAGTGTGATTCAAATGCTGGCATTCAGGATGCTGGCTGTGGAAACAGCTGATCAGTTATGTGGTATAAATATTCACTACCTCAGAACTCCTTTAACAAATGAGTTTGTATCTGTTATTTAACACATTTATTCTTGTTGGATAAAGCCAAATCTACCTTACACGTTCGTAAAACTTTTTGCTATACTTAGTCAGTTGATTAAAATTTTGCTGTTTCAACATTTTGCTGATTGGCGACCTGTCCAAGATGACCTCCTGCTTTTCACCCATAGACTGCAAAAGATAGGCTTCAACCCCTCAGAACCCAGAGAAACACTACAAGTGGTAGATGATAGATGGATGGACGGTTTTACAAAGCTTAAAATGCACTTTAAAGAGATATTCAGTGCAGATACGAGATTCTATTTTCTTGAACAAATTCCTAATAACTTTGAAACAAACCTTTTTATATACGTAATAAAAGTATAGTGGAGGATTTTCAAAATGTTTTAAAAGACCTGCAATCTGCAGTTTAAAAAAAAAAATGCACATGCATGCGACAGCATGCACGAGCCCATTTCCGCTCTGCTCTGTTGAACTTTGCATCACTCAACAAGCTTAATTTCCAAAAGAAAATTTGCAATTTTTCCACTATATCAGACTCACCACCGGTAAGTGAAAATGGGGACGAGCACGTAGGATGGCATTACGTAAACATGCCATCAGAATGATTGACAATTAGGAGGACCACTTATTTTGATGATCCACTCGGAAAAAAGAACATCCTCCACTATACCTTTAAGTACCAAACCAATAGTGTTGCTGACAAATAAGTTCCCATTTAAGTTCCCAACTGCTGAAAACTGAAAATCATCATTAAAAACAGTCTTTTTATAATCAATCTATATAAATTTAACTTAGTGAATTAAATTAAATAATTAAAGGTTTAAATAATAGTGTGATGTATTAAATATTGAAAGTGGTTCCAAACCATTTTGAGGGGCTTGTTATTGTTGTTGGTCTAAATAAGTGCTCTGAGCTATAACCAATTAAAGACCATTTTTAAAGTATCGACACCGCAAGACAACTACAGAGTAACTCCTTTAGATCATACTTTGTAAGTTAGCTGTCAGGTTTCTAACACTCTCTATGCACAGCTAGCAATGACCATTTTCTGGACCACACTTCACACAAAACTTTCAGAAAGCTTCCAGAATAGCAGCTTTAGAAACAGAATGCAACCTTACTTGATATGCCAGAATCCCCTCAACCTTATCAAAGCTGGGGTCAAATCAACAACTGTACATCCTCACTACTGCAGACTTACTGACAAGCATAATTTCCTCTTAAATACCTTTCATCCCTGGTTTCTCACTGGCTTCTGTGTGGGCATCAGAGTCATGTATTCATGCATAAACATTAGTTATCCCAAGGCGATATTCACTTCCACGGGGCTAGACACAATAATTTACCTTGTGCCAAAGAAAAGAGTCTGGACTTGTATAGCCTGGCATCAGTGGCTTCAGACAAAACCTTTTATTTTTTTAATGGCCCAGCAGACAAAATTCCTGAAGTAGGACTTTGCATTGTACAGTAATTAAAAATACATTAATATTACCAAAAACTGTTAACAATCTTACTTGAAATAAATACACACAAAGTATCACGTCTGTTCTGTTAAACAGGGGTGATTTACTTGATGATTTGACCATCTTTCTGTTATAAAACCTGTTCTTGCTGCAGGAGGCAAGTGTCATCAAATATATTACAGGCATACAGAGCCTGAATGTGTAACACTGCTAACATTTATTGTTCTCCGGGCATTATTTTGCAATATGCATATCACAAAAAGTAATACTGCAATAACAATAAATTGTGAAGCCTTACCCAAAGAGCTTTAATAGCCTGATGTAATTCCAACTAAGAAAATACAGACATGTTTTTAAAATCATGGTTGTAGTTTTGAAAAAAGAATCTGACTTATTTAGTGTAAATGTTTGACTTTTAGCCGTTGTTGACACTTTGGGGAAACAAGATTCTGCAATGAGCCCCATTCCATGTTATAAAGCTTTAGACGTTTCATGGTCTTTCATAATCAATTAAGCCCTCTTTACTTTGCGTTACAACAGTGGAAAAAGTTAATCAAGAGGATGTGTGTGCACAAGAGAGACCGAACAAGATACTGTAGCAAAGAAAGGAGGGAGAAAGCTATTCCAGATAGAGTTCTCTGTCTTACTTCAAACTGATGAATTTAGAGGGCCTTGTTTCCTCTTTTCCTTTCCTCCAATCTCCTATAGTTTAAAGCTAGGGGTGAGTTAAAGCTCCTGCTTCACAACGAGAGAAGATTTTCCAACCGATAAGGTGATGGCTGACTAAAACACAGTAGCAATGAAGCAAAGAAAAAGGTATGGGTCACACACTGCATAGGGGCAAACTGGGAAAAAAAAGTTAAACTGAACAGGGCCTAAAGCAACAAAAACAAAAGCATACATATCTGACAATATTTTCAACCTTTAGCCCCTAACTGTCCAGCTAAACCAAAAAAGAAGGCAAGGAGAAGATTAGGTGGAAGAGCAGAGAAGAGCCCCATGATTACTGTGGAGAAGCACGGAAACATAACTCAGGTTGTAGGATCTGCTGACAGCAAACTATCAATTGTGCTGTCCACAAATCTGGCTTTTATGACAGATTGAGATCAAGGATGTCCCACTTTTAGTTAGCCATGAGAAGGAAAAATGGTCTGATAAGAACAAATTTAATCTTTTGTGGCCTGCTAGTAAAGTGGTGTGGCAGTTACCTAGCATTGCACTTCATTCTGAGCCCCCCTATCATGAAAGACAGTATAGTTCAGATCAAGGCATATTCATGTCCTTTAAAAATATCCTGCAATGTGTTTATCACAAAACCTGCAAAAAAATAAATAAATCTCCATTTCTGTGTGTTTTTGTTGATCTGATAATTCACTGGAAAATCACAGGGTGAGCACTTCACACAGCTGTTGAAAGGCTCCCTTAGGTCATCAAATCTGCTGGTTTTTTCACCTCAACATGGCAGAACTGGATTTTAAGGAGTCAGTTGTGGTGCTTTATTTAGTTTTGACACCTGAACAAGTTGCCAGCATCCCTGGGTCCAACAGATCCTGCAGAATTTCTTTCAGTTGGGTTAGGGCTAGAAGAACATTCTAGAGCTCCAAGAGCAGCAGCAGGAATCAGAACAAGAACCGAACTGTATCCTCCACTTTCCGGTATGATTGGAAAAAAAAGCTTGTCTGCATTGTCCATCTTCACCCTAAATCACAGCCACATCTATTCCCAGAAGGGGTTTCATCACACAAATATAGGCAAAAGTTCAGATTTTTCAACTTCTGCTAATTTTGCAAAGATGCAAAAAAGCATGACGTTTGCCTCGCTCTGCCCCTCTAAATAGGAATAACACATAAACCATTCACTCTTTGTGCAAAATTTGGGCTAAGTACTAACACACCTTAAGTCATAAGCTGTTTTGCAAATAAATAATTGCCAGACATTTCTTCAGCTAGATTTACAAACCAGGCAGAATTTTATCTCAAGATTGTTATCGTTGTTAAAGTGCTTCTGACCTCACTATAACTTTGCAGCCTTACAAGAAAAAAAAAAAACTCAATAAAGCTATGCTTAATTTCTATGTTATCATCACCATCTAAGATATTATCACCATTTGCTTTTTGTTGAAATGCACTGATGTTTGTGATAACAAAAGTGACAAAATGTGAATAAGCTTAAAAGGTGTGACTGCTCATTAAAAGTGCTGTACTCTAAATCCATGAAAATAAACTGACCTGTAAGATTTTGCAATTTTAAGGTAAAGAGAAATAAACACAAAAACCATACTACTGTAGGCAGTTCTCTAAAGAAAATTACAAAATTCTTCAAATAGCTGAGTGGTAATTGCCATTGTAGGCTTCTTTGAGTTGAAAAGGGGTTTTACTCCAAGTGAGCTGTGGTTTACACAGCAGAGCAAAAAAGCTGTTGTTGGCTAGGCTCCTTTATGGTACATGAGTTGACTAGACAAGCAATGTCTTCCCCCCCTTTTCGGGGGTAACCATGGTGACAGTGGCGAGCAGGGGCATCCCCACACCAGGGGGCAGTATGGGCAACGCAACATAGAGTTGCCCGCTGTGCCAACCTCCGTCTTGTGTACCCAACGCACATGGACAGTACACAGTCACAGAAAAAAACAACACGTGACACACCGTTCAAGTAAGTACAAATGAAAATGGACACAAACACACGCAGCCAAGCACGAAATTCCACACATGCACACTGTCATCTGCTCCTGACAGATGCCCCTTGGCGCTCAACAAAAGCCCCCTCCCACTCTGCCTCTCTCCCGCTCCCTTTTGTTGCTCACTTATTGTTGAATTTCCACCAAACAAAAATGCACATCCTCCCATGACACCAGCAAATTGATTATTTATGGTGCCAAAAGAACTGACTTATAACTGACTTATATTAAAATGGGTGTGAAAGGCAAAAATGCACGAGACAATAGATTAAATCTCTTAAATTAAAAGAAAGCACAGTGCTCTTTTGTAAAATTTAAAGATTTTTCTCCTCTCCTTTTCCTACTTTTAGTTTCTTATTACCTGCTTATGCTGTGTTGGGCAGATCTTGTAGCAGTTTGAGGACTGAGGGAACACTTTAAAAGGGAATGTAGGATGAGATCAGGAAACAAGCTGCCACCTGACAGTGTCTGGAGAAAAAAAATACATAGATAAAAAAAACTCACACAAGCCCTCATGGTTTGCAGGAGCGAGAACCCGAGTTGCAGTCAGCATGAAGATCAGTGACAAACAAACAACCAGACTTGTTATTCTATGGGTCCCCATGCCAGGATTCCTGCCCTTATCACTGGCATTGAGTAATTTTGTTACACATGGTAAATATAGGATGGCTTGTGACAGCAGACATCAGATAAGTGCCTGGGCAGTGAAATGTGGAGATTGGGCTGAATGCCTAAACAGGCTGTTGTGTGAAGGAGAGAGACTGATGATTGTGGCAAGCAAACTAAGGTACTAAAGAATGGCATAGGAGAGGGATTGTGTCCCATGGAAATGTGTCACGAAGGCAATGCTATTAACATCTTAATAAAATGCTTGCCAGGCCCTGGAGAGCCCTCCTGAGTAGACTGCCTCCTTCTTTCCACACAGGGGCCCTAAAGCCGCTTTTTTGCTGCATATCAACGAGGAAACATTTAGGTTGTGCCAGTCTTGCATTGTGAGGGTGTTAGGCTTCCCCAAGGAGTAGCCTAAATGCCTATCAGTAAACATGCTCCGTTAAATTCCTTTATTCCCCATTTCCCTCCACATTCAGTTACTGTTCATTTTTCCATCTGTTGGATTCAGTAGCCATACAAAAGGCTTTGTTTTAGCAAGCTGGCAGGCCTTTGGGACAGCAGAGTGCACTCTTGGGTTCAGTGCTAACTTGCTGCCATCAACAGATATAGGAGGATCTGGACCAACCAAAGCAGTACCAAGCAGAGGGAGGACTGTTAACTGTCCTCTGCTGAAGCTTAAAGCTGGCTATTGCCTGTCAGTCCTTGATGACACACAGGATGCTTTCTTCTCCCAGCCTGACAAGGATGATTAAACTATTCCTCCTACTCTGCATTAGACTATTGGTAGTATTGACACATTTATCATCCTATTGTACCTTCAAGATTTTTGTTGACCGGATGAGGACAGAGATAAAAAAATACACCCTGGGAAAACCCAAGCCCCGGACAGTAACGGCTACAGAGTTCTTAAGGGCCTGTATAAATAATCTGAATTGAGTCCTTTCATACCTATTTATTATAAGCCTGAAGCGTTACATATACCAGAGTTATGGTATAACATCATGCCTAGCTTCAGTGCCAAAGACAATGCATCTGAAAGCAGTGAGTGACTAAAGACCTGTAGCTCTGAGCTACCACAATGTGCATGTCTTTGAGAAGCTGCGTCTGGTGCACCTTAAGGCTCAGCTGGGGGTAGCCAACCATCCGTAGTTGGCACAATAAGTGTGTATGTTGCAAAGGGCCTATTTCTCTGGATTCAATACCATTATCTGCGTCATTTTCTCAAATAATGAACATATACAGTAGTAGCCAATGTCCCCACTTTCCTTGATGGGCCCTTGGCTTGTCCTTGTCTGGCCCCCTACAATTTATTTTTAAACAATCTTTGCACTAAAATATTCTGTCACAATTTGTGGAAATTAAGATCTAAGGAAAACGTCATCTCCTGGTTAGACCCTGTCATTCAGTGAGTGGAGTTAGAGTAAAAAAATATGCACGCCCATGAGAAGGCCAATGGCTAGAAGTTTGAGGGGATTTTGCTGGGAGTCACAGGGGAGTAGGCTGCCATTCAGCTGGCCATTGACTGGGAAGGGCCATTTGAATTGCTGCTATTGTATGCATCCCTCATCAACTGGATTGTCCCCTGATGGGCAGACCATTTTTGTGAAGTTACGGAACTGTGTGTCTGATAGCTTCATATGCAATACCCTCCAATGAAACTGTGTCATTTCCCTTCCTCTTCACCACCCATACTGCAGACTTAAAATACTTTTCAAGGTGAGTTCACCTCCAAAGGTACTCCGATAGGGATGGTGCACAGGAATCTACTGGACAACTTTATGAGGTGGTGCGGTTAGAACCAGTTACAGATAAACATAGATGATGATGGCCTATTTTAGGCACACAAAGCCATACCTGCTGCTTTTTTTCATCTAGGGTGGCTATGTTTAACAAGTTACATCATACAAGCGCCTTTGTGTTAGAGTAGATTGCAAGCAACAGTGGACTACGAACACTAAGGTGCTTTGCAAAATGAACATGAGTAGATTTTACCTTCTCTGCAAGCTTCTAATATATCTAGTAAGCTGCTCCAAATGTTCTAGCAATTTTCAGTGTCTAGTTCAATCTTCTTCATAGTATTTTCTGGGGTTGTTAAATAAAGGGAAAATACTCTAACAGATTTTTTAAACTCATAAAATGGCTAAGTCAGTTGTAGGAACTATGCTGGCTCCATTGAAAGAGGTAGTGAGAAATTAAATACAGGTGAGGACCAAAGCCATTCGGTCTCTCACCCACCATAGAGTTCTGTAGGATTAGCCACAACCAAAATCGACTGCAGCCCCCATATGTTAAGGAATTAAAAAAATTGTCTTGTACATTTTCTTTGTTCAATACAAAACTAACCAAGTGTGAAGACAATCGCTTTGCAACACCCTCCCCTCACCTTTTGCTTTCCTGGTTGGTAAATTGAAAGACAGTTAGTACACATTTAGCTCACTTTTTATCATGTTTATTTTTCCCTAACATGGACTCCAGGATTTTTGTGCGTATCATGAAAAAAAAAAAGAAATGCAGAGTGGCATTGATTCCTGCACTCTGTGCCATGTGCTGCTCATACTGAGCAAGCTCCTACTTAACAATGTAGTGGCCTGTAGTCATCAATTTAAAACAGTTTCAACGATTGGATAAGTCACTGAAGCCTGCACACACAGCTACTCAAGATGATGAAAATGGCTTCGGCAGCATGACAACAACATTGAATGTGGCCCCGTGGTGTTTTTCAAACATCTGTGTGTGAAAATTATCAAAGAGTAAAAATGAAGCACAGATCTTTGGTGTATATGGATTGAAAATACAAAGGGTACATCTTAACTAGAGGATTAACAACCAAATCAGAGACCCTTTGGCACAATTTGGATATATGCTGATAAGATTCTGTTGTGGGAAGCATTACCAGATAACTAACCAGATATGTTTTTGTCACAATTGTAGAAATGCTATACATTTTAGACAATCAAATAAAGTTATTTAAGTCTCACATTGGCCTTAGTACCAAAAACTACATGATATTTCTGAATTTATGCATGATATTTGAATACTATTTGCAGAGTATGTCAAATGGTGTGGTATGTTACTATACGTTACCAAGGTAGTGGTATGTTACCATTACCATTGAGAGGTTAAATGGGAGGTATTCACTGAATAAACAAATATCTGCTCATCTAGACTCTGATCAAGAAGTTAAAGATGCAAATCAGCTAAATTAATCTTCCAAAATATTTACAAATTCATCTTTACAACGTGTTACACCATTTTATCAAGAAAAAAGGTGTAGAAATAGGAATGTTTTTTGCTGTTTAAAAATATTTTAAATGTTTGTGAAGATATCTGTGTCAATATAATTATATTGTCAATAGTAAATACTATAATACTATGAGGATTCAATGGTAGCCAGTGCCTAAAGTTGGATTATATATACAGCAAACATCATGGATACCAAAATATATATCTTCTGATGAACATATACAGCACTTGCTTTGTTATCTATAGATTTAATTTGATAGCTGTGGAAAATATTGCAAATAAAATGATATTTCGATACGGTGATAATATCATATTGTGACCCAAGTATCGTGCCATGTATTGTATCAGAACACACATGCCAATACTCAACCCTATTGCTGACTGCAACCAAACCTTCAAATTGTAAGAAACCAGCAGACTCCTGCAGCACCAAAATTTCTTCTTTCTCACAATTTTCAAGAAACACACTGATTTGACCCCATCAATTATATATTTTTTCTCTCTCAATAGGGCTGTTTAATGATACAACAGTGTAAGCACGTCTTTAATCGTATTTACCAAACTCTACAGGGTCAATGTCAAAATTAAGACATAAATCTAGATACAGGATAGGTTTTAGAGACATCCTCCCAATTGCCCTCCAGATAAAACAGAAGACCTGACCTCTGAAAAGTGCATCGGAAATATTTGTGACCTGCCTTTTTATGAAAATTCACTGACCGAACATTTTCGAGAGCAGCATTTTTCTGTCTTCCCTCCATTTAATCACTGTCCCCTACAGACCCGATCTGAGTTTATGTGGATTTGCATGTGCTCAAACTCACCAACAAACAACAAGATGTCCAAAACAGGGTTAAATGAGCAGAGTGTGTGTGGGTCAAGTAGATTGAGATCTCAGTTGTGACAGCTGGACAGTTGAGAGGTTCAGATAAACAGCCCGCAGAGAACCAAGAGATGAGGCCAATAGCATTAAAACAAACACTTCACTATTTGCAGTCTCCAGCAGATAGGGAAAGGAGGACATATATCTATGAGTGGACGAGTCGCTGAACCCACAACAGCTCCATTATGTGCATGTTTGCGTGCATGTGGAAGCAAAAAGACAGTTGGGACGGTGGGGGTCGCTGACAATGATGATGGGGGGGTATCGGGTCTGTGTTCTGAATACCAAACCACTGAACACATTTGCAGCATTCACTCATTAAGAAATAGGTCAAGGATTCTGTTCGCATGCGTAGCAACTTGTCAAAATCTCTCAAGCTGAAGTGTGGCGAGTCTCACTGCCTTGAGGGGGGGAATCCATGGAAGAGCCAGCACTGTATTCTGCCGATGCCAGTGGTGGCAGAGCAGACAGATAATAAGCAACACCTCAAAGTAAAGGCTACTCAATGCAAAGTTAAATTGAGGGTTACAAATGATTATAGCTCATTGCTCTTTATCAACAGAGGACGCTATTGAGCCAGCAGAGTTTGTCCCAGATGCTGATGAATGCTGATGGTAGCAAAGGATTATGACACTCTTCAGAAAGTCTGCAGTCCATTAGGGGAGCACTTGCTCTTACAGCAGTAAAGGTCATTTTTCTAAATGAAGTAACAGCAATTAAAAAGACATTTCGGGGTTAAAACCAGCTCCATCCTGTCTTGACTTAGATCTATCTCAAAATAAATTCATCACTCTGCACTTAAAGCAAGCAAGGCAGCATATTTTCCATCGGGAACTCAGGTGACTCTCAGACTTCACTAAACTACTTCTAGGGACAAAGGCTTAACCAGTAATTTTAAAGATGTCACAGCTTCTTGAAGCTAGGTCAACTTGGAAAAAAAGACCAGTCCAAATAATTTCTCCGTGAGGTAAACTTCATTGATTTTACTAACCTGTGATGTTGAGGTTCACGAAACTGCAATCTCGGATAAAAAGACTTCAAAGGCACCGCTTAAGAAAAGAGAATTATTTAGAAAGGATAACAAACTGTCTGCTCTCTTTTACGTCAATTCGTTAAACCTGTCAACAAAAGCACCAAAGCCTAAAATAATAGGTACGTCTGATTTATTGAAGCCTAGTGAGAGTTTATAAGAGAACAACTAAATGCAAGCCCAAGACAAAAGAAATTACTCTTTTTCGTACTACTATACGACTTGTTGCAAAGCTGAGCTGGTTTGAAAGAGAAAGAGCACACCGAGGCTGCTTCTTCACCATTATTAGATTGGAGTTAATTAGGGGAGCATAATCAGCATGTCATAATCAAACCTATTCTGTGTGCTAGTTTACTCTTCTAAAGACAGCCGTGCGATACCCCCCCCCCCTAGCCTGGCAGTTGCTTTTCAGTGTGGGGTGGGGGGGCACATGACCGTTTCCCTTTGAGATGGATATTAAAATAATTGTGTGCAGGGGTCATGCTTCAGAGGCAACAAAAATGTGATTTTGCCAAGAAAGAACTGGTTTTGATTGCAAGGGCAAAGGGATTAATATGCTACCCATCAGCCACGGCAGATGTAAGTCATTTTCATGCAAATGTGAAGCAATTTTCTACTCAAGACAACATTTATTTTCTTTGGAGTCACTGTCGTGGGCGCTCGCCAGGGCACTGGCAGTCTGACAAAGAATTAAGATTTGTAGGTGCATCGGCTGTACGAGACAGATGAGGTCTGGAGTCAATGTGAAGCTCCAGATGAGACAAAGCCAAAAGTGTAACAACAACGCTCTTCTGATAATGTGAACACGATTAGTCATCCATCAAAGCCAAATTTAAGAAAATATTATAAGTCAGAAAATCATTTAATTTGCAGACACAAGGCTCACTTGTTGCAGGGAAGCGGGTCATAATCAACTACCTCATATAGTTAAAATCCCCAGCCAAATGGATTTCTTGGATGTTTTATTTAACTAGAGTCTATGGGTCAGAGTAATTTAAATCCACAATTGTGATAACTGATGGCAGAATATATAGACCTTTTTATTAGGACTGATAGATAAAGCACGTGCCAAAAGAAATTAAGAGTTCAAAAAAACTGAATTCTTATCTGCAAATTAAAAAAAGTTGAAAGTAAATCAAGAGACCTCAACAAAATAATCAGTTTGAGATTTCCACTTTTGTGTCTGTACTCGGTTTAGTTAAATAGAAATAAAATAATACTGTTGTATTGCTTGGGGAAGAGTTGGGAAAGATACTCTGATTTTCAGTCCCAGCTTTTATGCATCTTGGCATGATCTGTTCCACTGCTGCTGGGTTCAGATGGCCAACCAATCTATACCTGAATAAGAGGAATCAGGTTTTAGATACAACTGAAATAAAAAGAATTGCTTTTATAAATGTAGTGATTTGGGAAGGGGAAAAAACAGAGATGTCACATCATGTTTCTGTAAAACTGTAGTATTGTTAGAAATTAGAAAGCCAAACTGTAGATATTTAAAATAAAACATAGGTAACAGTGATAACCTATAGTTTACAAACAGAATCTGTACTTTACACCTCTGCTTTAATGTTTTCATACATAATAGGACTATTTGTAATGCACGTTTATTTGTGCGTCAAAGTGTGAGCTGTGGCACCGACACAATGTAAAACAGGCTGCCACCTTATCAAAGCCTGCAGCCTGAGATGATAAATGTCTCCTCCAGGTTGTTTCTCTGCAGTGTCGGAAATGAGCTCTTCTGCGGTGTGGAGAGGGGCTGTTTGTGGCACTCAATGAGGGCAAATAAAATCCCTGTAAAGGCAGATCAACTGAGGTGAGCACTCACCTTCTCAATGTGAACTGGATCTGTTGGTTCCTTCAAGAGAGGACTGATGCGCTGCGCTCACATCCACAGTAAGAATGGGGGGAAATGATTCCAAATGCGCTCAGTAAAAGGTGTTTGTTTTATGGAAAGCTCTGTGTTAGTAGTCCCGGTCCCTTTAATGCAGGGTAGCCTCTCTGCTGGAAGGACCTGTTAAGCGGTGGCGTCATTCATTCACAGTGGGCACCGAGCAGCTCATTGGGAATGTAGCGCGTAAACTTCAGGCATCAGCATCTGAACTGACCTCCGTTGACTTGAGCGGACCGTGTCAGTGCGGCAGCGGGTGCATTCCTCCGGGCTCCGCAGTCAAACCTTCCTCCGGTGCTGCTCACCGCGCGAGACCTTCAAGCCGCGGTGTGGTTCGCCATCACCCGCCGATGGAAGGAGAAAGGTGTCGGTTCAGAGCCGCAGCGTGGCTTCCTCACAAACCTCTGCCGGACTCACGCGCACAGACTGGCGGCTCCATCAGAGTGCAGCGGTGTGTTGTAGCGGGTGGCGTGTGTGAGTGTGTGTGTGCTGCCATTGGCACAGAGCACCGGTAAACCCAGCCCACTCACACTCCGGCTCATTACAGCGTTAACTGTTTCCGCCCAGAAATACCAGAAATGTGATACATAATTTAGAAAATTATTATATCTGAAATATGAAACCGAACATTGAAGTCAGTTTTGCCAAGCACTTAGCAGTATGTAATTTTAGAAATTTTTAACTTTCGATTTATAAAGTTTTTCCCTTAATTAATCATAATTAAAAAAAAAAAAAACATTGGCTTAACTACTGCAATATTTCAATTCAATTTTATGCAAGTCTCTTGGTGGATACTTTCAAATTTTTTGCTTGATTTCCTTTAGCCATATCATAAAGATATAATAAGTATTTATACATTAGTTTATATTAGTACAACCAAATCAAAAAGCTGACAGTTCTTACACTGGACTCAGTCTTCCCAGCAGTCCACAGGTTCTCCTCATCTACATTGTATTTAAACACTGCCATCTATAGGCCAAACTGTGAACATTATCTCCCTCTCTTTCTCTCTCTCTCTCTCTAGCTCTCTCACACAAACACACACACACACACACACAAATGTACACTTTTATTTCTCATGTCCATTTTTGTCTTTCCGCTTTCCTGTTTCCCTTTTGGACCTGACCCATCAGTGTCTTCAGATAATGGATGAATGGGAAGTTGATCTTTTTTTTTGCCTTTCCAGGCAAATGTTCAACAGATCAATGCGTTCGAGGTTCTTGACAACATTAAAGTAAGAATTGTCATTGGAGAAGTAAAGATTTTGCAGAAAAGTTCACATTTCACGCAACATATTTATTAAATAGTATAATAATAATAATAATATGTTAAATCGTCAGTATCCAAATTTTCTGTCTCATTTTCGAAAACCAAAACAACACTTACATTTGAACAACACTTACACAGAATCTTGTAAAAGTTTTAATTACCTTGTTAAATTGTGTTGCTTTCCTGTTGCAAAACCCTGCAACCTCAATATATTTTATTGAGGTTGTGGGTGATTTACAGTAAAAAAAAAAAAAAAAAAAAAAGTAATGCCTACACTTATAGAAGCCTTGCAAAAAATTTCTTTGCAAAACAGCCCCATCGTCAAGTGAATCTCAGACCATTAATTCCCAGTCTTATGGCTGGATGATATGGCTAAAACTTGTATCACAATATATTTCTACATTTCAGTCAATAGGATATAATTTCAATGGTGATATAAACAAAATAAAAAACTGCTAAGAATGCCCACAACAGATGACTGCATGCTCATAAAACTCCATAGATATAACATATTATAAATTTTTGCTTAAAAAAAACTGAATTTCAGTCAGTGAAATATAATGTAATCATATACTTTGTTTTATATTAAAATATCAAAAACTTCATATTACCATTATTAAATAAAATCTCTATCTATATTTATATTTAATATTTTTCCAGTCCTACTTACACTGTATTAAGCTACATATATCTTTTTCCCATCTCAAAGCTTTCCTGTCATTGAGTGCTGCCACTACCATGCTTCATGGCAGGCATAGAAAGTTTGTGAGGGGAATGAGTTTTAAAATAATCTATTATTCTTCTTTCACCTCAAAACGATTTGTAATTTTTTGTTAATCTTTCATAGAAAATAATTGTCAATCTAATCTTTAAATCTCATGTGATAAGTTGTTTTATAAAATACTTTAGATTTCCTCTTTAATGTTTTCCAGTACAAAGTTCTTTAAGCTCTAAATATATGAACTTTGACATAGTTACTAACACATCAAAACAAAACTCTGGCCGTGTGCATCTTTTTTGGAGGGTTATTGCAAAAAGTAGGCTATCCACTTTCTCTGATGCATCAATAATGCAGAGTAGGGAAAAGGGAGCCAGCATCTGCCATCAGAGGTATTGCAAAACTGCCAGGAGGAAGAAGATGTGGAACAACCAGCGTAAGTACACTAAAAGCACAGCGCCCACTTAAAGACAGGGTCAATAGCTGGAGGGCGTCCATATTGGAATTCTGCCGCACTGCTTCTCAAATGGATCTTAGTCAAACCTGGGCAGCCAGAGTAATCAAATACAGACTTTTTCAATCCATTACTCATGACCCTGTTCGGAACAAGCCATGATTTGTTTGATTGGATCATAACTCAATTCACATTGAAAGAACAGGTCGCCACGGAACAGTATGGACTAGATTTGCCCTGTTTTGGGCAGAGGAAGCATGATAGATTAACTCATTTTGCGAGGAGAGGTTTGGTTATTACCTACAGAACAACTGCATCTACTATGTCTCACTTTCAGATGTATATCGACAGAATAAGTTTTGTTCTGCCAGTAGAGACTGTAAAACAAAAAAGTGAAGAGAATACATAATGCTCTGCAGAAATTCCAAGAATGTAGCAGCAATCACCTGCAAAACAGGTAATACCGAGCCTGTTCACATTTTGTGATATTGAAGTGACTCAATGCGCCTTTTTTGTTTTAATAGGACTAAAACAATGGCTAACACAATGTAGTACAAGATACATTCTATTATTTATTTCCATCTAAAAAGCATGGAGTGAATATATATTCAGCCCCTAAGAGGCTATGCTTTGGGGATAAATCTTTCTCTGGAATTATTGCTATATATATGATGTATGTCTCTACTGGCTTTGCATATCCAGGAACTAATTTTTTTTTTTTTTTTTGCACATTCTTCCTTGAAGAGAGGTTCAAGCTCAGTCAGATTAAATAGAGTAAGAACATCAAACTTCAATTATAGCTTCTCAAATGGACTTAGCTCTGGTCTTTAGGGCTTTCTGCCATATAACCATGGTTGGATCTGAGCCATTCCAGTGTAGCCCTCAAAGTATGTTATATGTGGTTGTCCTCTTTCTGTCTCTCATGACCAGCCTACCTGTCCAAACTGGACAAAATGAGTGTCCTTAGTATGATGCTACCTCTACCATCTTGTATGACAGAGTGGGATGTATTCAGAGATATGTAGCCCGTTAGTTTGCAACTATGCATGTACTAAATAAATTAATGTGTTTCACCAGTGACCTCTTAAGTCCTTTATAGAACAACTGTATGTTTATATAGAGACTACATGACTCTGAAGCCCATTTCCCACAGAAAATAGCAAGATAATGCGCGTTTTTCAAACATGGCTCCCTTTCCACTGGCCACAAAAGCTGGGTCTAACCTTGAGCTGGCAAGCTGCGTGGCCTCTGTCCCGCCGCAACTGCGTGCCTGCTGACACCATCACGCTGGGTTAGCTTTGATGAAGTCACCAGTGAGACAGAAATAATGAAAGTAAACAATGGAGAGAAACATGTAAGGAAGCCAGGGAGAAGTAAGGGTGCTTTATTGTTTCGCTCTATTATCTTTCCGAATCTCTCTTACCAGTGCTGCGCCATGTTTATTAAATGTAAACAGGAGTTTTTTTTTGGCTTGTTAGATCAGTAACGACTGGCATGATGTGTTGACATCTGTATGATGCATTCAATGGTGTCACGTAATTTAGCGGGTCAACCCGGCTCTGGTCTTCCCACAGCATGCCGATCAGAGCTGAGGCAATTTTAACCAGGTCGCTTGCCGAGTTGGCACAGGGGTAGACCCACGTCAGTGAGCTGTTCCCACTGCCAATTAAAGCTTATTGTTCCCCGATTTAAACTGGTTTTTCGACCAGTAGGAAAGGGGTATAACATGGACTCCTCTAGCATTCAGGCGATACCTTGAGGCAACAAATGCGCACCACACTTCAAATATTATTTGTAAAGGAAATGCAACTATGCTTCCAGTTCATTCCCACTTCCCAATGCAAACTTTCATAAAAACAAATCAGTTACATTATGGGGATGTAGCTAAAAGCCCTTGCTGAAGTGTAACTGATAAACAAGAAACAGGGGAGTTAAAGCTTTGGTTTATATGAACAAGAATCAGGATATACAGTACTGGATGTTTCACATTCAGGGTTGTTTGTATAAAACCATTGATACTCAGAGTAGTCGGATGAGCATAGAGACTAATATGTAAAAATTGTGGGTTGAAGATCACTTTAGTGATTTTATGAAATAGTGTCCAGGTAAGCAAATATTTGAACACTGCTAAAATGAAAAAGCTCTGCTAATATTGTATTGAGAGATTTCTATCTACAGAGCTCTTCATATTTTTGCCGATCAGGGGTCTGATATGCAAAGATTTACAGCTTGTCTGGAGGGTACACAGGGTCTCCAATTCACAGTATTATTATTATGTTTCTTCTTCTTTATTTCAGTATATGAGGGAACGTGGGAACTCTTTGCTGAGCCACTGGCCCCTCCTGTCCCTTTTCTCTGCAAAGAAACCCGTCAAAGATCAAAATAAATACCAGGAATTAATTAGATGATAAACAAAATCTGAGTCAAAATGCCAATGAGCTGCTTTTCACAGCTAAATGTCAATTATAATACCTCTAATTAGCAATTCATTTTTCAATGATTGTTTTATTCAATTGTTTATTGAAGTACAGAAGCCTATGAACTGTTTAGTGTAATAGGAAACATTAACAGATTAGCCACATTTATTGGAACCTCTACTAAATATTTTTTTCAAGCCTTAAAATCCTTTCATCTTTATTTAAGACACATAAATTCACCCTGCAAATAAAAATCAAAGTTCAACATCTGGTTCCAATAATATTACCAACTTTGCATGGAGTATGTGTAGGGCTTGCTTCTGTCATGTTTTTTTTAAGGCTTCTAACCCACATGCAAAGAGAAAACTCCCAGGAGACAAAACAATATATATATGATAAATAGGTTTATTGGAGAGAAAGGAAAAAGGCAATGGGGAGATCAGTATGGCTGGGGAGACAGGTTCTATGACCAAGGGATTCCTTCCGCCAGGGAAAGGCAAGTGAGGTCTGGGGTTGTAGCTGTGAGTAGTGATGGGCTATCTGAAGCCAGGCTTCGAGGCTTGTACCGAGTAATAAGGGGGCGTGTCAATGAAGCCCCGCTTCGAGGCCTGTGTTGTCTTGTTGAAAACCACGTGACTGGCAACAAACGAGGCCTCGCATTGCATTGGTCACGTGACTGCTTCATTTTGCGTGTCGGTTTTCAAAATAAAAGCGCGATGAATCCTGTTTCTTCGTGGGTTGTAGTAGGTGGTTTGGTATCAGCAGAACAGTTTTCATCAGCAGTGGTTGAAATGGAGCCGTCAAAAAAGAGAAAAACCTCTCATATGTGGGAGTATTATGAGATGACAGATCACAACCTGAAACAGTGAAAAAAGTCCTATTCCTAAATAAAAACAATTAAACCTAAAATCCAGAAATTTCTATATTTTCTTTTGTTTAATCAGGAGATGCATCAGAATCACACATCAAAACCAGACTAAAAGCCATTAGAAGAGGCAAACTCTATGTGTAACTTAATATTAAGAATCAGAACTAGAACTCCTAGGAAGAGATGATTTTAAACACATTCTGTCTTTAAGGAAGCAAGTTTCAAGCTCAAAGTACACAGAGTCTGCAGCAACAGTCACTCAGTTCTCAATACATTAAAGTAACACATCTTCATTGTCTAATAAGTCCATGACATAAAAGAAAACCTAACACCACCACTGATGGTCAAGGATTAGATTGGCTACAAATCATTTTAATAATTAAAACATGACAATTGAATAGGATTCTCCTCTTACTAAACATGAGTTTGGTGAAAACTTTGTGACAATATTGCATTTCCTAATATTTGGAAGTATGATCCAACTGAGTTACAAGGCTGTTACAGTTTCACCAGCAGATGTCACTAGTGAGTGATGAATGAAGCATCGAGTAATGAACTTTTTTTAACACTTTGCGTTGGAAAGCTTCATTGCTTCATGAGGCTTCACTTGCACATCACTAGCTGTGAGTCGGTGGCAGTGAGTTTGGTTCTTTCAGATAAATGGTGAACTTGAGAGGATGATTGTAGCTGCTGGGGAGGCAGGCAATGAAGATGGAGCGGTTCCAGTCCAGTTGATGAATCCAGTTAACTTCTTGGTAATTGGGAGGTGACTCAGCAGAGTAGGTTGCAGAGGCATTTTCAGAACAGGGAACATGTGTGTAACACTCCAGCAAATAATGACTGGAATCCTGCTCCTCTTATACAACTCAGGTAATGAGGCTGATGATCTGCACCTGCATTCGATGATCCAGCAAAGCAACAAATCCCAGGAGTCGCCCCCTGGTGGAACCTGAAGGATGAGGATATAGCCCTGCCACAATCCCTGACAGTTTCCTTCAGACCAGAACACATTCTTTCAAAGGTTTTGGAGGCATTTGAAATGCCCAAAGAGTTTAATCTAATTAATTTTTTACTCTTTCACTTGTAGATGGTTAACTGCGCTGCTTATGATATCATCAAATTGTGGACTAGTCCCTGCTCTCCTGACTGATACCTTTATACAGGAAAACCTGTTTTATCTTTTGTAACCTCTGCAAACTTTGGCTTCAGCCGAAGAATACAAATGTCAAGAAAGTACAAAGATTTATGGGAGGAGACTGACCTCAACATGAACAGTATTGCCTTTTATATGGCAGCAGCCTAGGTACAGCAAGTAGCCGCAGGTAAATAATCTTCATTTAAAATTAATTAAAAATTGAGATAGGCATGGTAATATCTGCCATACTGCTTAAACTTTGTCATTTTGTTATTTGTCACATTTACACATTTTTCATAAGTTTGCATTAAGACCAGAGAGTTATCCTTGAACTAAGACTAAATTTAGGACCCAGGACCTTTTTACTGTATATTTTTTGTTGGAAATACACTAAAAAACCGTTGGGTTTATTACATTACATATTTGACTACAGCACCTTAGCTACGTCCTATCTGATATGAAAACCTTTGTCAGCACCTCTAAACCAGGTGTAAGAAATCCCACTAAACACTAAACCCCTGTGGTAACCAAAAATAATTTATTTTACCTCTTTTGCAAAATAGTACAAATTACTAATTCCAATATGCATGGGTGGTTTGGGTAACACTTTTATGCCATTTCAGTTGGTGTATTGCACAAGTCTACCCCTGTTATTATCTTTCTACCAAACCACCTGTTAGCAGCTTCCAGATACTAATGAGGCTCTATAGGGAGAACTGAACTGAAATCAACAAATACCCACGCTCTCTCTGGCAGAAATCACATTCATACAGGTGGTCGATTGCATCAGTAATTGACTACTGATGGAGGCTCAGCAACCATGTGCTATTGATGGACCAGCTTCTACAAAAAGGAAAGGCACTTTATAAGAGAAGGAAAGCAGTAAAATAGAAAGACTTCATACTAAAAAGGGAGTCATTGAGCTTTCTCCAACTTTTCAGGTTGAAGTAAAGAAAATGATCCCATTATGTGGGCTAAATGTCTTCACAAGACTTTCTCAGGTTTGTCTGTTGGCAAACAAAACCCACACCAGCAATTAATTTCTACAGAGATACAATCATGGAAGCCGTTGGTAATTGCAAGGTCCTGTGAAGTATCTGAAGAGAGTATGAAAGGGGTTTCTATTATTTTTATTTGGTCCTTGCTTGGAGGCATTCCATTAGCTGCAGGCTGTAATCTCACACATTTTGACTTGAGCAAATTTACAGACTCAGATGCTGTCAGTATAGCGCTTTAAAAATAGCAGCAGAAAGAGAGAGAGAGACAAAGTGAGAAAGTAGCAAAAGTACAGATGGTCTATCTTTCAACACATTAGTGCCGACGAGCTGTCGTATCGGATAAATAATGATGATACAGTAAAAAAAAAAAAAAAACAATTAAGCAATTTAAGCCTACAGCACCAATGAATTAACCTTGCCAAAATGCAAGGTGAGCAGGAATTCAGAATATTGCCTTTCATTTTTTGTTTTGCTGTTTTTTTGTCACATATATGCACACATGTTTCTATTGACCATTTGACACAATTGAACCAGTAAGGGTTGCAAAGTTTTACTGACACAAAAATATAAGAGTATTTGGCTTTTAGACCCTGGGGAGTGATGCTGAATGGTGTTGATCTGCCTAAGCAGGTAGATGAGGTTAGAGACATCTTTTCCCCAGACGTCTGACACTGGGTCCATCCAGTGAGGTGATGGTGAAGAAGGGGGTGTAAGATGATTACTGTTCAGCTGGTGAGAAAAGTGTCTGTTGATCTAGACTTTACTGTAAATACAAGGTTTTGAATTATGATCTTTAAACAAGGCATCTGTCCCATATAAAGTGATGGAAAAAAAGTTAGTGTAAGGAAAATATCATTGTTCTGCCAGGAGGACACAGTCAGTCAGCCAACTTGAATGTAATTTCAAATTCATATGGAATGTATGAGGACAAAAGATCCCACCAGAAGTTTGAAATATAATTTTGGATTAACAGTCCAAAATAACTTCTGGCCATATGCTTATGAAGATTCTCAGTCATCCAGGTCATAGTCATTCCGTAAAAGTTCAAAAAAATCCACTGGACTTGGTTTCCAAGATTTGAAAACATTTCGCCACCTCTCCAGGAAGCCTCCTCAATTCAAATGTCTTTTGAATTGAGAAACATTTGAATTGAAATGAGAGACATTTGAATTGAGAAAGCTTCCTGGAGAGGTAGCGAAATGTTTTCAAATCTTGGAAACCAAGTCCAGTGGATTTTTTTGAACTTTTACGGAACTTCTGGCCAGTTCATGCCACTGACACTAACCTAGCATAAACCAGTACATGTAGTTAAATTTGATATCACATTTTCTATCTAGCTTTCTATCTAGATATAAAATGCGTGGAATGTATTTCCACAGCACGTCTGCATGTTTATGGCATGACTCTGAGAAAGTTGGGAGTACCAAGATGGTGGCAAGTGACTTTTTCAGCCTATAGGCTATCCAAGAAAATAAATAGAAATCAGTGGAATAAATAGAGATAAGTGGCTAAAAACCCTCCAGCCATATTTGTTTTGCTCCAGCCTGCCACCTCTGTTTGATGTCACTGCATTTCATTGGTACTAAATAGTGTTGCACCGATACTAGTATCGGGCAGGGCCCCGATCCTGCACTAAAAGGGCCGTATCGTTATCGGCGAGCACCAAAAAAAAATAAAATAGGGCACCGATACCATTTTGAGAGTCAAAAGTTTATTCAACTGTTGTCACCCTTTCCAGGTAGGCAATAAAAAGTTCTATTGGATTCACTTTAAATTAGTCTTTTTCCTGCTTCACAAAGGTAAGCAGCAGCTTGACAACGCCATGAATGCAATTATTTTACATCCAAGTAGTATGCAGTTCTTCATATACACACACACACACACACACACACACACATCAATTTCAAACAGATGGTATCGGTATCGGCCAATACTGTCACTGCATTTCATTGGTACTAAATAGTAAGGTATCGGGGCCAAAAAATGGCATCGGCGCAACACTTGTACTAAACATTTCTGTATTCAAGGCTAATACATCTATTGGCTTGAATTGGCTCTATTGACTAAATTCCCCCCCTGTGATATCAATAAAGTCTATCTTATTCTTTAGCAATATGTTTTTTTGTTAGTTCACAAATCTCTCTACAATTCATCTTGTTTGCAAGGTAAAACTAATACAGGAGATGTGATGAATTTGTGATTGCGAAATACACACTTCTTCAGCTTTGTATTAAATAAGTCTTAGTATGCACTTTTTAGTATCATTCCACTTCATTTCTGAAATTCTGGGCTAGTATCGTTCATTGTGTTGTTTGATATAAAGATGTGGATTCCTTAAATTGATAAAGATTTGGAGTAAAATTGATGATGAAATATATGGGAGGGAACAATGTTGACTTGTTAAAAAAAGTTTTTTTCCCCTGAGTTTCCATATTAATATGCATGCCTAATATTGTGCAGACACAGGATGAAGGGTGTGCACAAGAAAAACTATTAAAAGAAAGAAAATAAAATCTTCTGAAAATGCAAAACTCTTCCATTAGACAGTTTTAATAAGATGTGTATCAGAATTTGACTCTCAGGAAATTGCCAGCTATTTATTTTACTGGGGAGGCTTATTCTGTCTTGGGTCTTGATAAATCATTTTGGTTTTAATTAGAAACATTTCCACTCTCTGCCAAGGATGACCTCTTATTATTATGAAGAGGATCTGTTTAGAAAAGCAAGCAGTCGGTAACAAGCTCCTTCAAGCACCTCAATCATTCTTCATTCACGCTCATCTCTGGGGCCCTCGGACCAAATCACAGGAGCCACTATTAAACAAAACTAAATTGTTTAATACAGTAATTACCTTCATATTTTTCCTCCGCTCCCTTATTTGCAATTGAAAATGAAACACAATGAAAGATAAGATGCATTGTTTCGCATAATAACAAGGGACCATGGATAGCTTTATCCTTCACTGTTATGGTGGAGCGAAATGTACTGCAGCAACAAAAACACATTTTCTGTCTCATAAGTGTCAGAAAATCATTTGATATGTTGTATCCAAAGGAGCAGAGGGAAATCCAGAATGCTGTATGTGCTGAGTTGGATTACTGTTTCACCTTAGATCATTGTTTGATGCTGCCTCTGCCTAGAAAGAAGGGCATGTTTCCCAAAATGAAACATGATTTTGGCTTTGGAATCCTTGTGAAGCAGAGAGAGAATGGCATCCTCCATCAACAGGCAGCATCTGCTACTGTCTGCTTTGCATCCATATAAAAACAAATGACTTGCGCTTAGCTACCAGCTGTACATGAGAGAGGAAGAAAGGCTGCTAGATTTATCAACAAAATAATTTCTGGATGACAGCCAATCTAACATTTGCTTATGAGTCTGAGGGCAGAAATCACAGGGCTCCTTGACTCAGAGAGCTCAAGCTTTTCTAATGCGTCACCTAATTTCATTTGGTCACTTCCAAGTGACAGAGAAATGGAGAAAAAAGATAGATGGAGGACAAAGCAATTATTTCCACCAGTACATGCCATCCGACTTGATCCCTTCGGAATGAGAGGAAGAGAGCTATGAGGGAGAAGATGACACTGATTAGAGCTTACCAGCAGCTTGAGATCTGCCCTGCTCCAGACGGGGATTTAGATCTGCCTGCCTGCCTGTCCATAAGGTATCATGAGATCAGAGATACCTTAATCCGGCTTGGCCTTTCACATTGGACGTGCAGGGTTCATCCAGATATGAAATGTAAATGTGGGATTGAAGATGTTGATAGGAAAATTCTGGTATTGTAGTTACACCACAAGCTAAAACAAAGAAATTAAAACTTCATATCATTAGCAAAATTAGAAAAACAAGCTTGTTAAACAGGCAATTCCTGTCAAATGTCGACAGAAAGTGTGCAAACATGTTTTGTATGGCAGGTAATTTATAATTGATATTAACAAGTGCAAAAGTATTGATAAACCTCAGATTGTCATAGTTTAGTTTGAAGGAGGACCTAGCTACAGAGCTACAGTGAGGTTTCAAAAGTTGTTTTTATTTATTTATTCTTTATAAAAATACTCAAAATAACTTACAATGACTTGGATACTCAAAGCAGGTAAGCAATTTGGAAGGCTGCACGCAGTAAACACTAGATTCTGGTATGATGCAGGAAAACCAACTCTTTAATTACAGGGAGTGAGAGAGAGAGAGAGAGAAGGAGAGAGCGTACTAATATGCTCGTGAAACGTCATCAGCATCAGCCCCAGCACTGTTCCTGCAACAGCTTCCAAGGGAGAGCTTACAGAGCTTTAGGCATTAAGTTAAAAGTTCTCTTTTCTGCTGCTATTGTTCTAAAAAAGTATATTTTAAGATCATTTTAGGCAGCAACATTTTACTGTTAAGCTTCACCATATGGCCCATTTACTAATTTAGTGCGTAATTTAAAAAGGTTCAGAGTGGAGAGGACCGTGGCAACCAGTGGACCTTGAAGCTAACCGCAGCCAGGACTTACGCCAGCCCGTTTGGAGCAGGCCTATCTTGACATAGCTGTATGTGGATAACCATTGCATCTGATGGAGTTTTTTTGGTTTGACTTGGCAAAATGTTAATTGAAAGAAATCATAATTTCTTACTTATCATCCAGAGACTATTACTAACAGTAGGGTGAAATGCAGCTCCAGACAGGCTTTGAATGTGGTGATGACGAATCTGTTCCAAATGACACAGATTTGTGCTGCATGCTACAATTTTCCTTGAGTCCCCACGTCCTGGGTTCTTCTCAAGAACATTCTTGGCAAGAACACAGGTCCATACTGACATTCTTGTTAATTGAGAAATGGCCAGAGAAGGAGAAGGCATGCAGGTGAGGCAAACAGCACAGAAGTAGACACAGCTGCAGAGGATTAAGATAACGAGCTGAGGGCTAATACTGAGCTGAAAAAGACTGGGAGGAAAGAGGGTAGATCTCTAACATGAAGAAGAGATAAACATATGACTAGATCCCAGCTAATAACTAAATATGACAACAGGAGAGGATAAACAGGAATGATGAGACTAGAAAATACCTAAAAATAACAAGCAATAGCACTGGCACAAGACAGCATCCTGCTTCCTCTTCCTAGCTCTTTCCCAAATGCTAGAATGATTTGATAGCACTTATGGTGACTGCAGACTTAGGGTAAGTGTCATTATTTGGAGGTACTCAGATCAAGCCTTTATCAAAACAAATACCACAGAATACAAAGACAGCAACATATTTAAAAGGAGTTAAGAACAAGACCAAAAATAATATCACAGACCAATAGAAGACAGTTATTGATTGATTGACTTTATTGATCTCACAGTAGAGAAAGTTACTCGTTTCATCAGCTCAAATAGTCAAAGGAAAAGAATGCATGGGATATATACAATATATATAGTGTGTCCAGTTATGACAGCTTTTTTTTTTAAATTACTGTAATTATTATAATCTGTTGCTGCAAAATTTAAATAAAACATGCAAGCTAAACTTTAGCAGAGCTTGATTAAACAGCATGCCTCTAGTCCAATAAATCCTACAAGCTACTAACCATTTAAAGAAAAACATGTGACAGCCTTGAAGTTTTTAAAGTGAAAATACAACATTGGTTTAATTCATGCATCCCCAAACTCGGTCCTCAAGGCCCCCTGTCCTGCAGGTTTTAGAGGTTTCTCTGCTTCAGCACAGCTGGTTATAATGATTGCAGTAGACCAAAAGCCTGTTAATCAGCTTTCAATTAAAATCAGCTGTGCTGGAGCAAGGATACCTCTAAAACCTGCAGGACACGGGGCCTTGAGGACTGAGTTTGGGGATGCCTGGAATTGATTGCAGCCAAAAAAGTACAAAGTGAATGACCACTCAATTCCATAATTATCAAAACAAGAAAAAGACAAAAAAAAATGGTACTGAAACTTGTCTTGAGTACAACAACACTACAGGTTAGTTATAGAGTTATACTGTAGTTATGATGTGACAAAATGTAAAGACATTTGTGGGGTATTGAATACTTCCTGGTCTGTTTATGGGTGAAGCTTTAACCCTTTCATGCATAGTGGTCACTACAGTGGACAGTTATTAAATGGTTGTTTTCTCTTAAATGAACATGTTTTAATGTCACATTTGCACATATGTTACTACAGTGGATGCTAATGTATCATCCTGCCACTTGTCAAACTGCCACCTACTTGTCAGCCTTTGCAAGTGACTTTTTTTTCCTCAAAAAAAAAAAATGGCCGACAGAGGAGCACATGGGTTGTGAGGGAGAGGAATATCTGCTCATTCCTTCTATTCTAGGCGATCCTTGCAGGTAAAAAAATATGGGGACATCAAGTAACAATAGTTTTCTTTAAAACAAAACAAAACAAGATTATATCAGTTGCACAAATGCGCATTGTCCACCCAAGTGGACATGTTACCAACTCCCTAAAGAAAGTATATTTTTAAAAAAAATTTATGAAAATGTTTTTTAAAAACACTTGGTAAAAAAATCATAACATATACTATCATAATTCATGCATGAAAGGGTTAAATTACTTTATCCTGGCCTGCAGACAGAATCTTTGGAAGCTTTCAACAGGTCATTCAATCTTCCATTTCTTCTCTAAAATTTAAATTTGAATCATATTAATTCAAAGTTTAATTTTTCAACCATAAAATATTCACCACTGAAATAACCAAAGCACAACCAAATGTCTCCGGTAGGACTCTGAGGCTATCACTATCCATAAAAAGGATATTAAAAATGTACACATTGCCTAAAGGCTTGCTTTAAAATTCCACATCTGTTCTCCCAAAGACATTTCTGAGAGACATTAAGAATGAGTTTTTCTAAATGCATGCAAAGACATGCTAAATGTACCCTCAAAGGCAATTAAATGTACATCTGTTTAGACATACAGTGAAGAACACTAATGAATTGAAAATGTATCAAATCAAAGTGAAACAGTTTATTAAAACATAGATAGAAAATGACCTTTTTGGGGGGAAAAAAGGCTACTTTGTCACACAAAAGAACAGAAACAATTATTATTTCTTTAACTCATCTCTGAAAGATTAGAAAACAATAACTTCAGAAGCAGGTCACTGAGCTGTCAGACATGTCCTGTTAGATAAAGGATTGTCATCATACAAAATCTTACACTGTCTGCACTGAAAGCTGTATTTATAACTGTGACATCTCTACCTGTACAAGCTGCACAACGTGACCGCGATAACAATGCTTATCTGCCTGTTCGTCGCTCCACCGTATCTGATTCTGAACACTAGGGGAGGCAAAAGTAAACTTTCCGATCCAAGAGTCTGATTTGTTTTTTCTACAGCATGGGCTTTAGCTTTTCTCTTCACATCTGTGTGTGTGTGCTTCTAGGTGTCTGAAAGCACATTAGGATTTCCTCCACAGGGAACCTTGACTGGCCAAGTCCTACTAAGACACTTAGTAATGCAGCTATTTTTGTGCAGCCTGCCCAATGCGCCACAGCAAACATCACTGATGGCAGGGAGTGTCCATGCTTCCTAAAGTCATCTTCATCAGTACAAATTTTGGTATTCATGCTTATCTTCTTAATCTAAGCTTCCTTTGTGGTTAAAGGAAATATTATGCAGAAAAGGCAAAAATTAACCATTTCCTTTTGTTTTAAATAAAATTGTCAGAAGAAAAGCATCCAACTACTATTTCAATGAACCAGCTTTAAGGGGGAGGATTCAGGTTTTACAAGAAAAGTCTTTTTCAAAATTACTGCTTATTAGCTTCTACAAGGAGTTAATATCTTACTTGTACTGATAAAGTCTCTTGGTACCTTCATCTAATCTCTTTAATTGATTCCAACCTCAACAACATTATGAGTTTATGTGGACTCGTTTAATCAGTTAAACCAACATCATGTTTGTGTTTGATGTTTTTTTTTTCTCCACAGAGAAGCCAGTGATTATTTTCAGGAGAAATCAAACCCAGGGGAAATCTACATCCAGTCATCTCCCTATGTAAAGTGTAAAAGTTGTCGGGGGAACAGAACCAACATGATCTCTCGTATGTTTTGTAGGTTGTAGGACCAAGATGCAGACGTGAACTTGAAATGAGTTTGGGGAATTATTCTATCATAACACAGAAAACTTACAGACATGGAACAAGGTGAAGAGGTCAATGAGCACTGGGAGAATTATCTCAAGAATAATTAAATCAAATGAACCTATACACTAATGGGGGAGAGGGTTGGTGGCCTACTTTAGATCGAGGTGTATTTAAAAAAAAAACCTGAAAAAAGAAGATGCTGTGTTGAGCAGGCAGACAAACACTGATGGAAGTAAGCGACACAAAAGTAAACTAAGAGCCAAGGGGAAAATACCGATGAGAATAAACTAGAATATAGAGAGAACAGAGAACACAAGAAACTAAACCTAAAAAAATGTGGAAAGACTTTTCTGACGCTAATGAAGATAAAGAACTCAGAATCATACAGCTAGATCATTACCACAATAGCAAAGAACTCAGAAATGATCAAAGCTCAAACAAATGAAAACCAATACCTAAGCAAACATGGACGATAACGATCTCAACACACTCAGTCAAACATGTTGGAATTTCTAAAGGGAATCTGATACTGTAAACTGATAACCAACCAGACTACAAACACATGTTGCCAAAACCAGTTACAAAAGTGAGGAGCAGCACTGGAAATAGAATCAAAGCATTTTTCTGCTTTTATTTATTTATTTATTTATTTTGGTTTCTATATTTTCAAATACATAAACATTTTACTTGCATGTTTTACTATATTGCTGGCTTAAGCTTGAACATTTATGTAGTCTGTGATCACTTTTTGCTAGTTCTTAAAATTCTCAAAATCTGCATTTACTAAAGCACAGTTAAAATAGTAAAATGTAATAAACTGTTTTTCTATGGCTTTGCTTTTCTTTTTTAGAAAGATACTATGAGCTGAACTGCTTGACATGTTTTAGTTGGACAAAAACATTTTCTTAGTCCACCACCTCTAACTTTAATTTTCTCTGCAAATTATTATTGGTTTTCTGGGTAAAAAATGTCCCTATGACAACAGCTGAGATGTTAATGAAATATGGTTCAGATAAACTTTTATTATATCTTTAAGACAGGTGGTACTTTAAGAGAGAAGCAGTTGATGATATGTCATTAGCTACCTGGGAAGGGCTACTTCGAGTCAGCTTCAGCTTATCTGGACCGCCTGAACCTTCCCTTCAATCCAGGGTTTCTATTTTGCTTTTCTTCATAATTCTTACAGCTGTTTTTGTTTCAAAACAACTGTTGTAAATGTCAGTAAGCCTTAACTGTCTGCAGTGCAGCAAACAAAATGCATGAAAACATAAAACATTTAATGAAGTTACTGGAAATGAAATATGGCTAATTTTGCAATTAAGTCATTTCCAACGATTTCCATGATTCCCCCCACAGTAATGTGCATATGCTGCATCTATGCAGTAATGATAAATATAACACATTTAGGGGCCATAAGGGCTAACACATTATCACCCATCGAACCCCACTCGCCTGGCCACGGGCAGATGTGAATTATGGCTGAACTCAGCTCTTTTAAATCTTAACTGGAATCTGCTGTTTCTCTGCCTCTCTGGCTTGAAGGTTAATGAAGTTTGAATGAAGTGTGCAAAAAAGTATGAATCATAATATATTCTCCTAGCGTGATGTGCCCCAATGCAGCATTGCATTGCTCACTGAGCAGAAAAAATGATAAATATCTTAAACCCCAAAAAGTACTGAGAAAATTGTTTATATTTTGGTTTTAACAGCTGGGAATATTATCCTGTTGTCTACAGCATCTTTTTTAAATTATCGTTATCTTGAATTTCTTATCTTGAAGTGGCATTTACTGTGGTGTAAATTAACCTTTAGCCATTCTATTTTCATGGACTGTAATGGAATAATGAGTGATCTACCCAAATGAAGGTCAAGAAGGTAGAAAATTGTTAAGTACCCTACATTGCCTATATAAAATTGTTAAGAAGCAATAAGATTTTTCTGTAATGTTTGGGTTCTAGAATGTGTGTGTATATGATCCTTTGGTTTTTGAATTGTTACCTTTTTGGGTGTTTCCTTTTTTGATCCATCTTGGAACCTTGCTAAGGAGGAGGTCTGCCTCAAACCCAGCTCTCTCATAGAGGGAGCCATGATGGCTGAACTTTGATTGGCTGAGGATAAATTGAGAAGGCGGGGATAACAGTATATAGGAGGACTGCTGGCTGTAGTAAGGGGTCTGATGGGAAAGCTGCCATTTTGATCTAAGTATAACTATGCTCTGATGAAGGAGACCTAATAAATCACCATTTGTTTTTGCTCCAACCAACTTTGCTGAATGTCTCCTTCCACACCAAACATCTCAACACAACAAAAATAAATGTGATGCACAAAGGGATGCTATATTCAAATGATCACAAAGGAAATACAACAAAACTATAAGCATATTTTTCTGATCCTCATGTGTTTATTCATAACATTTTTTTTAAAGCTATCTTTATTTTTGAAATATTCCAACTCACATTTAAACCTTATATAATATACAGTATATATAGGATCAGAGATCTGATTGTTCCTAATCTTCCTGATGCAACGCTCCACTCCTGACACACCACTGAGCAAATTCATTCCTAAGTGCTGCCATCTGCATGTTGAAATTGCATTTAAAGAAAGAAAAACAGCAACAGCGAATTAAAAAGCTCAGCTTAGCTTTTTAATCCGCTGTTTAAAAAGGAACAAGTAACTAGCAGCTTCCTAGAAAAGGAAAGTACAATATTTGACTTTCAAATGTAGTAGGGGGAAAGTTCTAAGTAAGCCCCCAAAAAACTAGTCAAGCAAAGATACTTTAAAAAAGCATGTAAATACAGTAATCAAGTAAATGTACTCTGTTACTTTCCTTTACTGGCTATAGGCTTAGACTGTTGGACAGACATTGGGCCACTTCACTCCTCTATATTCTACTTCAGTTCTTCAGTGCCGTCTAATTTTCAGTTTCTTTTCTAACCTCATGTCTGACAAAATTCTCGGTTATCCAGGTCATGGTCAGCTTGAAAAAGTTCAGTTTAAACAACTAAACTTTTCCATAAGATGTTCTGCCTCTCATCCACAAGGTATCTTCAGTTCTAACTAGTGGTTCAGGAGCACTGAGATTAATACATTGTAGGTGTAACACAGAATTAGGGGGAAAAAATAAAGGTGGCTCTGATCCCTCCTGCTGGGGTGGCCATGGAGGTCACCTGGGTTGTTTAATGGTCTTTAGCGGCTTCTGATGGGTCATTAACTCCCTTGTTAGAGTGGTTTCGGTCACATGCCTCATTGAAGTGTGAGTCAGGTGAGGGCGGGTGAGAGGTGAATCTTCTGTGTATTTTTCCTGAAAGTGCTTTGTAAGTAGGTGACAGATTATGTCTAAAACCACCTCCTCACCACTGGCTCAAAAATAATCTGGCACTGATGACTGGTCTGAAGGCTGGTTAAATAGAGACTGAAGCAGGTGGAAAAGATGGGCGATAATGAGAACTGGACAGAGATAAGCAGGTCAGTATAATAAGTGGCAATTGTGTCTCAGATGAGACACAATTGCCAAGATCACAACAACAATTGTATTTTGATAACTTATTGATTAAACAGTTCTGAAATTGCCAGAAAACCTGTGGAGGAACATAGTAAGGTAAGTGGCTGGGTAGGAATTTAAACAAATTAATATGTTAAATAATTAAGCCACTAAGCTCAGAATCTGGAGGAGAGCAAGGATACAGAATTTCTGTTCCTTTGTTAAATGCACTGGTAACAATGACATCATTGAGAGCTTGTCAGATTCTAAGTGTGACTCCCTGGTTAAACTGGAGCATTTTTCTCCGGGAACTTCAGTACCAAAACACACAGGGGAAAAAAATTCAAAGGAAAAGGCAGAACTCTAAAATCAGGGACCTGGATCAAAGTCATGGAATCAGAGACATGTGAGAGAATCCAAGGAAAAAGCTTGCTAGTTAGGGCACAAAGTCAAACATGGGAAGATGGGGAAAGGCTGACAGTCCAGGAGACAGTAATCAAGAGGCAGAAGCAAGACTGATGTCCTGAGATTAGATGCCAGTAGAATATCAGGTGTGGGGAAGGTGGAACAGGGAAATCCATGATGCATTTAGGTCAGGCAGCAAAATAACGGCTTTCGATAATATGGCAACTGCTTGCCAGCAGAGAGCAGAATATCTGTCCAGTTGAATGAATGAGACATGATTAGGATGCAGCTTAGGAAGAAGCAGGTTTAGAACCAAGATGTAGAAATGTTTAAACACTGTTCTTTGTTTATTTGATCACCTGTATTTTTACAAATAAAGTTCTGTTAAACTCATTAAAATGTTCACATTGCCATAAGGTTTATCATCAAAGTGATGAGTGAGTTTCATATATTACTATATAGGTGCTGGACAGTCATGTCAAAGACATTATTTTGGTTCTTGGACATTTAGTCTTGTACTTTGACCGCCTTTCTCTGAATCTATCAACAGTTCAAATACTGTTCATTAAACAATTAGTTCTCTCCGAATCTTTTTTAATTCGAATATTTTCTTTTAAATCAAGATAGTTTTCTACTAGTACTAAAAGGCTGCTTCATTTTTGTAATACCTTTTTGCTACATTTAACCATCTCTAGAAAAATATTCTAATATAATAAAATTATTTTAAAGAAATGTGTGTGTAAATACACCCCCCCCACACACACACACACGGACACAGTTTTTTTCAAGAGAAAATTAAGAAAGATTACTTTTATTACTTAGTCAAAGTATTACTGTGGTAAAGAGAGACACAATGTAAAGTAGACGATCTTGTCGATAAATCCATTGGATGGGTGTCAGTTTAAAAAAAAAATACCCGATGTTGAGATATATGAAAAAAACGGTTCCATACACCTAATAGAATTCCTTTATCTATTAATACATGATATTTCAGGCAAACAGCCCTCCTTCTGACTTATTGAATCTCATACTATAAACAAGACACAATGCCATAAAATGATAACGAATATTTTTGTAATAACGCATTTACATGTTTGTTACTGTAAAATAAACAATTTGATGTCAAGTTAAGCCTGCCTCTGTCAATTTTTATTATAATACCTTATGATAAGACAGGCTAATAAAAATGTTTAATAGTGACGATTTTTTTCTCTTTTAAACTGCAGCTTATGTTTTATGGAATCTGTGGTCTATTTACTAAATTAAAATTGTAAAATTGTTTCTCTTTAAGGGAGCTCTTGGAAACACCCAGTGTTTGTCTGTTACCAGTTTTTTTTTTTTAAAAAAGGCAGTTAAATCTTTATGAAGCTTGTAAACACAAGTTCTGCTGGATGACAGTTGAGCTTTCTACATCCCCAACACTACACATCATTCAGAATACCTCTACAGAAGAATCAAAATCAATACAGTTTGCCTTTTTCGGATATGGCAAATTTTGTCATTAAAATCAACCGTTATTTATTACCCTGATCAATGGCTTTTCTGTGGCACAAACAGCCTCAAAGACATGATGCAGATCCATATCCTTTGCCATCTTTTCTCTTCATAAAATTTAAAATATGCAGTTTCTAGATAGAAATTTGCAGAAATGTTTCAATTCATTGCATCATTCTGTAATGATATGAAACCATCAACGGCTGACCAATGACATGGGCACTTAATCCTCTATCATTTTCTTTGATGCCTCCTATCTAAATCTGAATGATTCCTTTCATTTTATTTCAAACGCTAAATTAGCTCATTATATTTCCAACACACTAAAATGGATGATTGGTCTCTCCAAGTCTTTTTTTATTCGCATGTGTAGGTTTGTCATTTCTGTAGCAGGAAGTTATTAAAAAAACTCAGTGTCTTTCTGGGGGTTTTGTTGCAAGCAGTTTTTGACGTCTCCTCCATTCTGTGGTGACAGATAGAATATGCTGCCAGTTAGCTGGTCCATTCTGTACACCTGCAGAAGTGTTGATTCGCCTGTAAGCTCCTCAGGGTTGATTGATTTCTGAGTAAAAGCCTCAGGCACATGACTGACACCACATGATTAGTACTTCCTTCATTGTACTATGACCACCGATAGGAATGCAAAAAATACTAAGAAAATATCTTCTGCAGAATGTGCATTTGCTAAAGTTCAGGCATTTTCAAAGTGATAAATATAGATGCTTCACCAGTTCGGTTTCCTCTGGAGAGTTATCAACCTAATCGACCGTTGACGCAGTGAAACATTTCATAGAAATAATATATTATTCTGCAGTTGGACCTAAGTGTGTACTTTTATGAATATCCACTCTGAGCATATACCACTGCATTGTTTCTTCATGGATAAAGCACAAAACAATGTACATCTTTTGACAGTAAATGATCAATCTTCTATGTTGCCTTGCAAACTCTGCCCCTTGTGGAGTCAGGAAAAAAAATCAGGAACAAAAGAATATTATGCAGCAATTTTTATGCATTGCCTTGAGGCAGCGCAGGTGGATAAAGTGTGACCATATCACCAGACAAAAATATCAACTAGCTTCAAAAACAGATACAAAAAAGGCTGAAATTGTGTTCATTCATATGCCATCCACTTTCAAAGTCTACATTTAAGCAAACAGTTTAAAATGTGTTTTCGTTGCAAAAATAATAAATACAACACTTGTATGATCAATATTTTCCCATAAAATGTTTAATTCTTTAAGTGATATTTTATAAATTTTGCTCAACTCATCAGCAAGGCAGAAGGAATTTCCAATCCCCTTATCTTTCAAGCTTGCCAAGCAATGACTGTTTGCGATTGCTGCACAGGCCTAACGGCTGACTTTAGTTGTTGCTGTTCAGCACATTCACATAATTTGACCATCTGGGAAGAGCATAGGCCAGAGGCAAATGCATTATTAAAAGGACACAAAGACTGAGTTGCCAGCAGGGTCTCAAGGTACAATTTGAAATGGATGCAAAATTAAAACTATTTTCTGCCCAGTCTTAAAACAAACTGTGTGATAGGACTATTTCCACAGGTCTGAAGTATAGTCTCACAGTAGGGGGCTGAAATTTATAATATGATAATATTATACTTACTTAATGCAGTCTCTTCTAAGTCCATAAAATTATCATTGCAAATTATAGATATTACGTTTTAAAGGATTTTGTTGAAGCTACACTAGAATATTATGACCGCTGGCAGGCGGAGAATACTACTGATTAAGTCTTCATATGCCACTATTATTGGGTTGTATACATTACTCAGCAAACATACAAAAAAAGTGCTAAAAGCTCAAATGTGCATGTGTACATAAAACCCATCTATAAGCCTATGGTCTTTTGAGTAATTTTGGTCTGCAGAGGTCAAGAACTATCAGTAATGGTCCAAGAAAGAAACAGCAGTAAAGAGTAACAGAGTAACAGGCTACCAAAGCTCAATAATAGAAAGTATGAGCTGGTCTGTATGGTTTGCTACTGGAGATGACACACATCCCTGCAGATCCAAACAGAGTATAAGATGAATCAATACAGAATATTAATTAGTTAAGCAATTGTGGAAAGTGCCGTGCAAACCAGTTAAGTCCAAAGAGTCCTGCTGCTAACATTGCGGTACCACATGCAACATCACACCATTAAAGATCTGGTGTATGATGCTCCAGATCTCCGTGATGGGGGACAAATGCTATAAAGGATAATCCATCCATCCATCCCTCCAACAATGCCACTTTTCCACCATTTGCTCCTCTCCTGATTGACATTCTACTATGAAGCCCAGAAGTCTTCTAAGAGGCAGCCGCCTAAAAACTAGGGATAATTGCTAAGACCAAAACAATTAATTATTTTGAAGATGGCTCTAAAACAACAGTTAAAACTGCTTTGCTTTATGCATTTGTCATCCAGATATTTTCACAGGTTTTATCCTACAATAAGTAAGTACAGAGAGGCTAGATGAATAGATATACACGGTATTATAGCCAGCCCTTCGAGAAAATTCATGTCCTTGGTTAATTAATTTGAAAGTATTGTTGTGTTTTGTTCAGGTTTATTTTGCTACTTAGTTATCTGTGTAGATTAACTCCAATGTCCTGTCTCTTAAGGCAATAGAATTTTGGTGATCTGCTGTCCAGTGCAAACCAAGGGCAGTGTAAATGGCTTTACTCATTAGAAAGGATCATTGCAGCGTTCCTTTTTGTAAGACACAGGTGCTATTTAAATGGATGGTAATTACTTCTATGTTTAGGCATTATTAAGAAAACTCTTGATTCCAATAACTTTGTGAATTCAAAGTGGTGTATATAAAAACATAAAAGGAAAACACATGGAGATAAGTACATTGCTCTGTGATAGTAGGTGAGAAAAATGTCATTAAATAAAACAAAATATTAAACGCAATAAAAGTGCACAATAAAAATGCTAAAAACACAAATAACTAAATACAACAAGCAAAATAATTTCTATTTGTGAAATTCTTTTATTTTTGCATAAGGCATTCCTAATTTAGTTCCACTGTGCTTTACCATGTTTCCAACCTGTAAGGAAACCTTGATTTTGTGTGCTCTTTTGTTCCCTCCATGGTTGATATACTGTACGCACGGCCCAGTGCACTCTTGTTTCGATTTGTTTTTCTGCCTTGGATGAACCCATTAATAGAACTGTTGTTGACGGTCAAATTTTTGCTCCATCAATATCATTGTTGGACAGGTGCTATTTTTCCCCCTTTAAATCTACACTCTGCAGATGCTGCAAAATGGGCACTCATAATGAAGATTATTCTTTTAAAGAGTATGTATTCTCCCTGCAGTTGCCACCTGCTTGCAGAGAATGAAGAATTACTGATGATGATGCCCAGCTGAGACATTGCAAAGTCTGTGTCTCAGCTGGGCTTTCCTATAGAGATAAACTTACACCCACCAAAATTCACAACACAATTTAATCTTAGAATATGACTACATTGCAATGGCATGACAGATAGATAGATAGATAGATAGATAGATAGATAGATAGATAGATAGATAGATAGATAGATAGATAGATAGATAGATAGATAGATACCAATGGAATCAAAAACAAAACCTTAACATAACTGAAAAGGCAATTACTCTAAAGTGTGGCGTAAATCCTTTTTGAAGTACAGATTATCTTGTTTAGGAAGCCTGAATTTGCTAATTCAGTTATAGCTGGCTTTTTGAGGCCATGGTTTTGACCTTAAGCGGATGTAATAAAGGGGAACAGAGGGGCATGAACACTCAGCCATTGTGTACCTTACTTCCTGACATTCAAGGGTCGTTAGACAGGCATCATCTGTCACACATTGAGCAGATGCTTTCTTATAAATGAACAAATGACAGCTGGTGTTAATGTTGAATTTCTTACCCCTTACTCATGAGTTAAATACATTAAACTCTAATTTTAGTACATAAGAAAAAAAAAATCTGAACGTGTCTTATTGTTTCAATGTTTTTATATATATATATATATATATATATATATATATATATATATATAATTTTTTTTTTTTTTTTTTTTTTTTTTTTTTTAGTAACATAAAGTTAAGATGTGTTTTTGTCCCTGTAAGTTTCATGGCTCCAAGTCAATAGAAAAAAAGATCTTATGTTAAAAAAAGTCCAGAGACGGTTCTGGGTTTGGCTGAGTGTGAGAGTCAATATGAGGGAGCCCATGGCTGAGACACTGCTATTTGTTTGTCTTGGCCCCTGGCTTTGACCTTGACTGGGACCATTTTGGTTTGTTTAGTGTCACTCTAAATCCCCCCAATCAATCCTTCAAACAGCCCTCACCTTTTGCACCATTTAATCAATGGTGCATCAGTGGCCATCAGCATTTTAAGCTTGACAGAAAAGGCACAGACACGACCAACACATTTTCAGGAACAATGTAGCCAATAAAATAACCCTTTCAAAACAACATGGACTCAATTCTGTATCTCCCTTTATTCAGTAGCAATAACTTGAGTTGGAAATAGAAAACAACTAATATGACAATGCAAGTATTTGGGACATGGGCCACTTGTACCAATGTGGTTGCCACAATATATTTTATTTTTTCATATTTTTAATTACCCAAGTGACAGTTCCATCATTAAACAACAACAAAAAGACATTCATAAGAAATAACACACATTCCAATTTGACTAAGAAATGAACAATCTGGGCAACACTACTTAAACTATATGAGACAATTTAAAACAGTTAAAAATTAACCAACCGATCAGGATTTCAAAATCATGGCAGGTTATAGTTTAGGGTCTCTGAGAAGAGACAAAAGAGAAAGAAAGTGAGATTAACGTGAAAATAAATTAATAATGTAAAATACTTATATTGTGAATATAAAGGAGGACCAGGGAGAAATAGCTGGATGTAAGATTTGATACAATGATTTCTAATCGATTATCAAATCTTTCTAGGCTCATAGGTCTAGATTTGACTTTGATTTCAAGTTTATGACAATGGTTTTCTTGGTGATAGCTGGCACAAAAATTCTGTTTTGTTTTTTTACTGAAAAGTATTGTTAAAAAATGTCCTAAAAGGAAAGGGACAAGGGATGATGGGAACCTCCAGCCCAAGTGAGTAGAAGGAGAGTCTGGTATTTATGTCCAGAATAAGTTAACAAGAGTACGATACAAAACCAGAGCGTGTTGGTATATATATCAGGTATTTGCAAGTCATATGTAGAAAGGTAAACACAATAATAACACTGATACTCAAGTATAGTCATTGTTCTATGGTTACGTAAAACCTAACCCTATAGGAGTTACAACATTTCATTTCTATATGGGAACAATAAAGTATATTTAATTAAATTGATTTAAACCTGCAAGCAAACTGGTGTAAGTAAATTCCAACTTTTTCAGCATAATCAAGGTGTTTTGATACCTGTGATATCAACAGGATTATATCATTTTTATATATAAGGATCTTAAAATGTATGGGTGTATAACAGTTTGTAACCAGGAACAAAGTGAGAAATCCATCAGAAATAAACCAGAACCTGGTTAACAGTGAATAGAAAGATACCATTTTCCTGCAACCTACAAAATTATTTAATACAGATGTATTAGTTGAATGCATCTATGCAATTAGGTTTGTGTGTGATATTTTTATAAATATGTATATCCAATTCACAAAGTCTTCGATGTATTTTTTAAAAGTTTTTCTAAAGTTTTATCATGTATAATTAATCCACCTTAAAAAAAAAAAGAATGGCTAGAGAGATCATTAAAAGTCAAAATTGTTAGGACATTTAAGCTTACAAAGATGCAAACTCTGCAGACAAAGTGACTATAAACAGAAAAAAAATTATCCTTTTTCATTTTCTTTGACTAAAATATTGTTTCTAAACACTGAATCTTGTCTGGTTCAAGGGTTTCAAATTGAAATGTAATAGAAACTGCAGGATGTAGTAAAATAAACAGAAAAAAAGAGAAACGATTTAATTCTAATGCTTTGCACTGATCTGTGACAGTCAACCCTGGATTTTCATTTTTCTGCAGTTAATATATTCATTTTTTTATATTCATGTATGCCTTTTCCCCCGTTTAGCATGCTTCATGTTTTTGTGTATAACATTAAGGAGTTTGGGGGGGGCAGTTAACCTTTGCTGACCTCTACTCTTTATGGTTCATGGGACTTCTATTGACTCTGGGCATGACTGCTCCTGCTTGCGCTGCATCGGTTTGTCTGCTCACACAAAGGCCGTCGAGCCTGTTATCTGAAGCCAGATCTAGATCTGACTACAATCTATCCCCCCACCCCACCCTCCTGCTGTATTTCCTTTGGCACCTCTTGACAGCCGCTTTTCCACCTCATTTCACAGGAGATAGCCACATAATGCTAAAGAGAGGGACATCTCCTCTGTGACCCCACTTCAATCAGCAAAGCCTTATTTGATTGAGCTCTGCAGCAGAGCAAACAGGGAAGAGCAAATGGCAGGACGTCTCCTTTGTAAACAAAATCGTAGGAGACGCAGATCATAAACACTGAGGACAATGGTGCAAACCAAAAACAAGCATTTTTCCTTGATGAGCATTTTAGGTTCAGTTTAAGTTTAACTTTGCAGAAACTAATTTAACTCCAGGCCTTCTAGTACAATCAGATCGCTCTGACACTGAATGTACTGATGTACACTTGATAGAAATTAAATACATGAAGGGATAGAAAGGACAATGAAAGAGTTTAATAATAATAAAAAAAAATCTTTGAGAAACTTTAACAAAGTTTGTGCTTTAAACAGATTTCTAGAGCATCATGATTGGGCCAAAAAAAGACACCAGCCTTTAGTTTCTTCCAGCTAAGCAGGATCTCTTTGTTTGTCTCACCATTATAATTTGAATGCAGGTGGGCACTGGGTAATGATTAAATTTCTCAGCATGGTAACTAAGCCTGCTCACATGCTATCCTCCTTTCTCCAATTGCATCTCCAGCAGCCTTGATGTCTCATTTCCAATTTATCCCAGAGGCCACAAGCAAAATAATTCAAAAACAGCAGTGGATAAAAGACACTGAACAAAAGCATGTCTGAGTGATTTACTATGTTATATAAAACAAAGCCCTTATTGGCCAACAGGTCTGGACAACACTTTCTCTGAGAACACTCACTGGACATTTCCAGTGATTTTTATGTGAAAGGTAAGCTAAATCTTGCCATATTTGACAGTTTATTTTACAAAGATGCCTTATGTTTTAACTATGCTAGAAATGCTTTTGTAGTGCTATATTAATGTTCCATTTCTTTGAAAAACATAAAACAAGCTTAAATTGGAGTCAGCTGGACTTCGCTAAATTTTTCTGAAGACCGTTTCACACCTATCCAAGAGTCTTTGTCAATTCTTTGAACACTTGTATATACGTCATTTGACATTTCTTTGTTTATATTGTCAAATGTTGAATCTTTTAGATCCAATTTGATTAAGATGCAGTTTCTGGAGAAGATGAAGATTACAGACACAGTGGTGACTGTTAATAAAAATGAGGTTATCTTTAAATATGCACAAAGATGAGGCTTACTCATTCCTGGGCCAGGCTGCACGATGGCACTGAGTTGAGGTAGAAGATTAGTAAGAGATGGGGAATTATGGTGAATAATGAACCAGTTTGAAGGATGGTGAGGAGATCAGTTAAGTTAATCCACAGAACTGAGATAAGCAGGAGACCTTTGTATAATAGTGTCATAATGTTTCACTCTCTCCTTCCAGGTTGGCGATTAGTAGTATTGCAACATTGGAGGGTTGACAGGCAAGTGAGTAAAAAGGTAACTTTTACAAAAAAGGCTGCCAGAGGAAGGGAAAGGACGAAGAGGAGTGAGCAGGCTTCCTTCAACCAGATGCAGACCATGGAGTCTCTCACTGAAGTCTGAGGGAGCTTCTGGGAGCATAGACAAAAATGGGATGCGAACCTGATTACCACTCATGCTAACTAAACAACCTGGTGTCTGCTTCAGGGAAGCAGCTGCTCTTAAAACTCCTCTTGCTGATGTGTTTTGACGTGCTGGGGATTGTAGAACCTGCACCTGTTGATAATCCCCTTTAAGGAGAGGAGGAAGAGGGACACACAGCCTGCACAGAATACTACAGACATGACTCCATACTTAGTTATCTTTGAATCAATGCAGTTGCAGTTTCCCTGCACCTTCAAAAAAAATCTCTCATCTTCAGATGAACAATTGTGATTGAACAATTGTGCGACACTTTATATTTTAATTGCCTCATTTATGTTGACCTTTAAGTTCTACTTATAATTAAACAGTTTTGCATTGTCATGCTCACAGTTCCTTATTTAATATCCTGAGTTCATTCGATTTACTGTGAAAGATCACTACTGTAAAGAGCTATATTTTTGCTGAAGAGCTCCATCCTGAACAGAAAGTAAAAACTCTTGAGGAAACCACTCAACCTTCAAGAATCCAAGGTTATAATCCTAAGCACAGCTGGTGAGAGATGCCGACAGTTTACTCGCTGAATTAATGATACAAGTCAAGGTCAAGTACTAACTGATTATTCGCCACATATGCAGCTGAGGGGAAAGCATATTGCAAATTCCTTTACACCTGGAGATGTAATTATGTGCCAATTCTTAAGTCACATTTAGCTCCTCTTCTGTGAGCAGATTCAAAAGTGTAGCAGAGGAAACCAATAGGCAGAGTACTCAAGGCATCTTTGCTTCTTTCTCTGTGTGTCTGTTCAACCTTTGCTTTCTCTTGGCAGAGTGGAACCCAGCAGAGTGTGAGGAGATCGGTCACAGAGGCAGAGCAACATCCTGAAAGCCTGTAATCAGTATCTGGCTGCTCTTAATTGAAGATGTTAGTGCAGCAGAGTGGGAAATGACACAGGAACCTTCTTGTTCTGCCGCAGATGGACTCCAGACCCACACACGCACACAAAATACACGACACGCTCCACAACCAACCTGCATCTGTTCCCGTAGCCAGCTTTCACCACAAGATAACAACCAGAGGACTGCACACTGACTGCTTCAATTTCACACTTTATTAATATGTAAAAATACTCTCATTAAAAATTATTCAAGCTTTGGTGCTACATATTTGTAACAGTTGCTCTATGAAAAGTAGTCACCCAAACAGGTTCCTTCTGTATTTGTTATTTCAGTAGTTATTCTTAAAATCTGAAGATAATCAAGCCAATTAAATAATCACACAAAAATAATCTGTACATATACAAAATGCATTATTATTTGTTTTTATTACTAGAAAAGGGTGAAACCATCAAATTCACACCTCTAAACTTAAAACTGGTTGTACCTCCCCTAATGCTAATAACTGACACTGAATCTCATAATAATAATTTAACTTTATTGATCTCACACTGAAGAAATGTACCTCTGCATTTAACCCATCCCCTTGTGGAGCAGTGGGCTGCACTTATGTGGGGCCAGGGGAGCAGTGCGGGGTTAAGGGTCTTGCTCAGGGATCCTGGGAGCAGACTGTGGGGATCGAACCTGGTACTTACAACCTTCTCAGAGCACATGCGCACTACTCTAACCACCAGGCAACCAGTCCCCTTTTCATTAGGAATTCTTTCTTTATAGAGGTAGACCTGGTGGTGTGCCATGGATCATTGTAACCTAAGTGCAATTAAACTTGAGGTGACAAACTGTTGGTTGGGCAATTTCTTATGGGTTTCAGTAAGAAAGCAGAAACAATTGTTCCATTAAAAATGGCAACCCATCCAGGTCCTGAAGCATAAAAGCAGCCTTGAACTATGCATTACCACCACAATATATGATTATAATATGTTTTCATGTGAATTAGCTTTCTTCCAGATATACTTCACACGATAGGTTCCAGCACACTGCAAATGCTTACAGGCACAAGAAATATAATACAGTAAGTACTACAAACAACATTCAAACACAAAACATGCAAAAGAAAAAGGAATTCAAAGAAGAAATGCTTAGACTTAGAGACTTAGACTTTATTGTCATTTTTTAGACACAAAATGTATACAAAAATAATTTTCGTTCAGTACAGCTCTCAAGACATTTCCAAAGTGCAGCAGTGATAAAATGTAAGCTGCTGCAAACACAAATGATGCTAACACACATACGTACAAAATACATGCAAAGTAAAAAATACTATGAGCAGAAAAACAACAGAGCGTACAGTACAGTAGAAGTGTTCCAGACCACTAGGGGTTGAAGATCAAACAAGTATGGGACAAGACCCCATAGCTGAAGACAGGAGCATAAACATGAAAAAAGAATTGACTTACAGTGCAGGAAAAATGGTCACCATCTTTGGAGCGATCTTCCTACCACCTTGGCTATATTTTTGGGATTTTCTACAATTTTGTCTCCTGTGTCTTTGGACTGCTCTTTGTTAGTTGGATTCTTACTGATTGTGTAGGGTTGACAGGTGTCTCTATGCAGCTAACGACGTCAAACAGGTGCATCCAATTTAGGATAATAAATGGAGTGGAGGTGGACATTTTTAAGGCAGACTAAAAGTCTTTGAGGGTCAGAAATCTAGGTGATAGACAGGTGTTCAAATATTTATTTGCATCTGTATCATACAAACAAATATAAAAAAAAAAAATCAAACATTGTGATTTCTGAATAATTTTTTTTATTACATCTCACAGGACATGCACCTACAATGACAATTTCAGACCACTCCATGATTTCCAAGTGGGAGAACTTGCAAAGGTCTAGCAAACTTGGATAAGTGTTCAGATTTTCATTTTCTTCTTCACACTAATATATATATATATATATATATATATATATATATATATATATATATATATATATATATATATATATATAGAGGGCTCTATATATATATATATATATATATAGAGGGCTCTATATATATATATATATATATATATATATATATATATATATAGAGCCCTTAGCATTTCTCAAACTACTCATGCACTTTTTTTTCCTGTTAGTCTTCATGTAATGATGGATTAAATGCACAGATTCTTTGACACTTTTTTCTACAGGTCTTAGAGTAGTCAGGCCTGGTCATGATGAGGGATATTTTCATTAAGAAATAATTTTTTTTTGTATGTTTAAGTTGTCTTTTGCTACAATATACAAAAAAAAAAAAAAAAAAAGTAACAAAATTGTGCCTGAAGATCTGAAATATGAACATTTGGCAAAAACACACACAAAAAAAATAGCCTAATATTCAGCAGGGGAGGGTAATACTTTTCACAGTAATACATGTTGGCAATACTGTAATTAGTGAAAAATCTTTGCAGGTTAAAAAATATCCCTGCTTACCTGATGCCTCTGATAAATCACAACACTGCCCCCTAGAGATGGATATCACAGCTAAACACATAGAGAACACTAAAACTGAAGCAAGGTTAATTTAATGTTCCTTTTTAAAATCCTCTCAAAAACAAATACAGTAAAACAATTATTCTGATTTGCACTTTGTGAACTGTTAGGTCATTTTTCAATTTACCTACTCAGACGTTTTACAAAAAAAAAAAAAATCTACAGGTCCATCCTTTAACTAGAAAAAGTCTATAACAGACATGTCAGTGGAAGATCTGCCTAAAGAATACATCAGAAGACTTCACTCAAAGCCAGTGCCTTGTCACACACCCCATCTGATCTCCACTGCTAAGCGAAGAACTCCATCCTCATCATGAAAGCATTTCAAAAATAGAAGATGAAGCAATGTTCCAACTCAAAGGCAAATCACTTGATGAAAGCTGCGATTCAATCATCTTCAATCCTTCATGTCTATCACCCCCTGGAAGCCGCTACAGCTCCCCGCCACGCTCGCCATGCTTGCTGTTTATTTAGATGGGAATGGGGTGCTAAGCATCTCAGCAATGAAACCTGGCTGATCCTCAGCTGAATGGAGGCTGATTAATTCCACACACAGACCCAGTGTGTCATATGTATCTTGCCAATGAAAGTCTACCAGCATCCTGAAGCATAACCACCACCCCCTGATTACTGCCAAATTCACAACATACTTTAACTAGAAAGACCTCTCATCAATCCTAGTGCTTTGCTTTTTGTATTTATTGCATGTTATAACAACAATGAGTTTTTATTTCACCTGAAACAACAACATCTATCAAATAAAGGAACACTTGGTCCCATCTTGCCTGGGTTGCTGTGCCGGGTGTCCTGCCACTGAGATAGGAAGCCCTAATTCAGAGCTGTCAGCTCTTATGACAGCCCATCTTTAGTCTGTAATGAAGCGAGGAAGAGAGTAATGAACTCTGCACACAGGCCAAATATTCAACAGAGACAGAACAGGATGTTCAAGCACATAAAAGGACGTAGAATAGGGAGGAGGTGAGAGATAATGAGATGGAGGCGCTACAGAGAGTGTGTTTACCACCAGGCTGATGGCAGAGACCTTATCCGAGCAGAGACAGGGTAACACGCCTACTGTGCTGGGCTCCCGCCCCACCATTTTCAGGCTGCCCCGCCTGCGTTTTGCAGACGTGGATTGATGTGGCGGACTGAAGGAGGCTATAGTAGTGTTTGAGGGATAAATAGGCAAAGCTATCTACCTTTAAATAACACAAATGTGTGAATCTGAAAGAAAAAAATGCTTTTCCTGTGTAGAAGCTAAACAGAGGTGGCTGAAGGGGGATGGGGATGCCTGCCTGTGGTGACCATTTGACTCTTTGTACGTAGGCAGGCGTAATGATGTGGCACAAGAGAAATTACTCCTTCAGAAGACTTTTTTTTCACCCCTCTAGCAGTATTTCATTCTTAATCAAAAAGCTCATTACAGCAAACACAGATTGACTTGTCCTTTATATTCTGCAGTGATGTGATATGACTACCTCTGGAAGTCGATGCAATTAATGAGAAACAAAAACTAAAGAATAAGTTGTTTTTTTCATTTATCTTATATAAAATCTCAACTATATACTCCACTTTTTCAGTTTTCCTTTCCATTTGATTTCTGAAAGTAAAAGAATAAGAGCCACACAGAATGATGAGGGCTTTCTGCTCTGGCCTGCAGCTTTGATGGCCATTTTCTGCACTTACTAAAGAAACTCATTCCTGTGCCTGGCTCTATTCAGCAAAATGGCCCATCATAACAATGCAATGTATAACCCCTTGCCCCAAATTTCTCTTTCAGTTTCCTAGAAACCATGATGCGGTGTTTTGTGATCAAAAGGGGCCCAGAGGCAGTGATCATGCACCTAATGTATAGCATTGTTGGAGCTGCATCAGAGCGGAGAGAAGGAAAAATAGACCAGAAAACTGAACAACAACGTTTGCAGAAAATTACTTTCTAATTGAGGCATATTCCATGAGCATGACGGATAAATTAGGCATTGTCAAGCTACTCAGCTGCAGAGCATCACCTACTGCTAGATCTTCCTCTCCGACTGTTCCAGCTGTATTTTGTTTGGTTGGTTTGTCTCATGGTAAACGTTGAGAGACGACTACTCAATACAACTAGTTTTGAATGGCAAAATTGTAAGGATTCTTAATTACTAAAATTATAAGCCTTTTTGCAATCATTTATAAATTCATATACAAACCAAATTAGCACTTCAAAGCTGTGTGAGACCCAACACTGTGAGGGATACTTTTGTAACGTATCCAGTTTTTTCAACTTCTCCACAACTTTAACCCTGACCTCAATTGTGTTTGCTGGTCTTCATTATACTGTACTGGGGCTTTACTAATGCAATCTCATTAAACTTTAACCCCACAAAGAAGAGCTGAAAATAATTCACACACATAGGGACTGTTTCTAAAAGCTATGCTTGCACTTATAATTCCATTTTTGGTGCTTTGCCTAAAAGCAGTTGACAATTATTTTCGTACCTTTCTAGATTTCTTAAAAAAAAAAATAATGCTTCACAAACAAGGCTGACTTCCCAGAATTTGATATATTGTAGTATGTAATAGATTGTAAATATGAAAGTGAAAAGATACAAGGGGTAATGATTATTTTGTTACTGTAGTAAAATAATGAAAAACAAAAGGATAACATTGTATTGGAGATGTCCATTTTTATAAAAGTGGTCAAATGTAGAGTGAAGCATATTCTTGTCTCCAGCAGGAACCAATGTGAGTCGCCTTGTGATAAGTCTGACTGGGGGTTCAAGAAGACAGAAGCAGACACAGAAGAAACATAGTAGCACTGATGCATTAAAAATTTCTATTTCAGAAAAGGGAACTATATCTTGCTCCACAGTATAGGTGGCTCCGTCTAGCATGGACACATTTGAGTGGACAAGCACTGTGCTGGTTTTTAAGTCAATGGGCTGACAGGAAGCATAAAGGCATAAAAGCATAAAAGTAGTAAAAGAGTCCTTAGCTATGTCTAGGAGAGAAACAGTTCTGCAAACTGAAAAAAAAAACAGGCCAAACTCTCTTACCTAAAATTATTGACGGCAGCAGCCTAGGATGGTGTTACAGCCAAACAGAGTGGCAGACCAGATGTAGCTACTATGGCAAGAAAGAGCAGAAAGTTCAAAACACAAAAAAAAATTACTCCAAATTGAAGAATAAGAGTACAATGTCAAGCACAATGCAATATAAGCCAATCAGAAGCAACGTTGGGTGGGTCTTATTGTCTCTACCAATCTTCCTCACACAACTGTATTGACAATTAGGAGTACTTTAAGTTGGAATATTAAGGTCAACTGCTCAACCGTTTAAATACATATTTTATATAGAACGATAATTTAATTGTAGGGGTACCGATGTATAAATATGTTCTTAGCTTTATTATCAAGGGCCTCAAAAACAAAAATCTGCTCCATCTTCAGTGATTTATTTGGAAGATATAGATGTATAGATGTAGATATTGGTATCAGTGCAGGTTGATCCTAAATTTGTTTTGGTGCCCATAATTTTTTGGCCACCCCTCAGTGCACATTGGTCCCTACCTGGCCTTAAGATTTTCTTGAACCACCACTGTTGTCAATATTTTTTTTTCCAAATTCTTCAATTTAATTTCTGGTTAATTGAGACTTGCCGCAGTGCAATTACAGCAGCTGGCATGGAAATGAGGACATTAGTGTTAAAAGTATAAATCAACGTGAAAAAAAATGTTGGGGGTCGAAGCACGATGTCATCCTTGTCATTTTTTAGAAACATGGCAGCCCTGTAACAGAGTGAGGAAATGTCTTACATATGTCTAAGCCTATAGCAGCATAACTATAGAGATAGCTTTGGATATCCTGAGTATGAGCCTTATCAAAAGGGAACATTTTATGTTGGTCTTCAAAGAGGACTGGCTGTCTGACTTACTGTACAGAATAAAACTGGCAGTTGGTTCCTATTCTACTTTTAAAAATTTTTAGGAGCCACTAGTAAACCCGCAAAATGAGAGTGAAGTGCTTTGTCACGAACATAAGTAATGATCAGGTCTCTGATACAAGATGGAGTTTGGTTATTTAGGGCTTTATACTTCAGAATTGGGATTTAAAATGTTATTCTGGATTTAATAAGAAGCCAATGAAGGATGGGAAAAATATGTCTCCCTTTTTATTTTTCATTGGAACTCTGGTTTCATTGGAACTGGCTGAAGTATCTTGAATCAGCTGAAGGCTTTTAACTACAGTTTGTGGACTTCCTGATTGTAAAGAATTAAAATAGTGAACCTTGAAATAACAAATGCATTATTTAGTTTCTCAGCATCATCTCTGGATAAGATATTTATATTTTTAGCAATATTCTTTGGATGAGGAAATGAAATTTAATAACCCTTTTTGAGCTGGATTTAAATGTCCTGATCAAAAATAACATCAAGGTTCTTTACATTTTTAAAAGAGGCAAATTAATGCCATCCAGATGAATTGAATGACAAGCCAGTTTTGTTTTCAAAGACTCTGATCCAAGGATATTAACTTCTGTCTTTTATGAATTTAAATGCAAAACATTTTAGGTCTTTCACATTTGTATGTTCTCAAGAGATGCCTGTAGTCTAACAGGTTAGTCTCATCAGGATTTATAAAGAAATCTAGCCAAGTATCATCAGGATAACAGAGGAAAAGAATATCACAATGTGTCAAACTATATAAATTCTAAGAATATATACAGCATGGTGAAGAGAACTGGCCATGGTACTGATCCTTGGAGTAATCTATGGGTAACGCTGGAGCTTGAAGATTTATCATAAACATTAACAGAAATCTGTCAGATACCGGTAATTAAGATTTAAGCTCACCTACAACACATTGAAACCTTTCTAAGAGAATACTTTGATCGACTGTAGGAGTAAGAACCAGCAGAACAATACAGACTCCATTATCCGAGGCCATGAGAAAATTATCAGTGACTTTCACTTGTGCTGTTTTCTAGACAATAAAAAAAAAGAAAGAAATGGATATAGATCTATACTTTAAGTTTATTAAGCTATTGGGATCAAGACGCTTTCTCAAAGCTACAGCGTATAATAATTACTGGTATTTACTGACAGAAATATAATATATAATTTATAAGTGTTATTTATTATCTTCTACGAGCTGAAAGTCTTAATCTTTATGTTTGGATTGACTTAGAAATTGCTATCTATAATCACATAGGAGTAGCTCTCAAATTGAGGCAGGCATCTTTGCTTTACAGTAGCCACTTTGCCTCCCTACTCTACCTCTCCCTAATAACCCCTGTGTCACAGTCTAGACCTGGATTGCATAAACCAGGAATATATATGGATCCACTATATGTGAATATATTACCATCTTAGATCTGTATCAAATCTAATATAGTAAAATAGCCTACTATCTACTATAAAATTATCTATACAAGCGAACCACATCGTCCCTTGACAAGATATTGTGGAAGCCATTTTGTACCATGGCGGCCTCTGCATTGTTGGAGGGGGAGAAGCATTGTGGGTGGGGAGAATTACACACTGTAGCTTCAAGTAAAGGTAAATTGCCAGCTGCCTTGAAAACCTGGAGTACATATTCTGCTAGTAGGGAAAGATTAATCATATCTAAAATGGATCAAATGCAACCTTCTGAAGATCAGGCCCAGTCTAGGTGAGCTAATCATGGAGCAGGAAGCTTGTAGTTAAAAACACAATATTTAAATAAATATACACATTGGTTTCCTGTTGTTTCCTTATTAATATAAAGCCATTTATAGGGATTCAAAAACAAATGAATTAAAGTGAAAAATTCAGTTACCATTCCTGTGTGTGCAGCACTTTCCTTTTATTATTTTTTTTTATATTAATTATGCTTTACTACAGTGTCTCCGTATAGAATTATATTAACATGTGAAGATTACAGTCCAAATTGAGGCCTTTCGACATCTCAAAACAGGTTAAAAATTAATAATTTGAGGGCTAGCTTGTATTTCAGAATGTGTCTCTTAAATATTAAATTAAATGTTAAAATGAATTTCAGAGTGATAAAACTTGTATTTTCCATGTATAGGAAAATAGTAACCATATGATTAAACTGTCTGGGTAAGATTTATGCGCAGACTTTCTGCAAAAAGCCTACAAAAGAGTGGAATAAAGTTAAATGAAAGACATATTTCTAAAAACAATACTCAGTTTCAGTTTGACCTTTTATGGTCACATATAGGCTTGAGATTAGTTGTAAATGAAGCAGTAAGACAAGGGGTATAAAACCTAGTACATATTGTTCTTCCCTTTTTTTGCACATCAAGCTGAATTTAAAGCAGAAGGTGCCCAACTCTGGTACCTTGTACATATTTTTTCTGCCTTTATTTTATTAAAATATTCTATTTTCCATTTTTAGTCATTTACTGTATACAGTTTGGTTGTTTTTTGGGGGCAAAAAAGATCATTGAGGGTTTATTGTGTCTTAAAGGTCCCACCTTATGCAAAATTTGATTAACACTCTGTAACAGTCATGTGTCCTGAAGCCTGTGTATTAGGTTTACAAATGCAAAAAAAAAAAAAACCTTTTACCTCTCCGACTTACTCCAACTCTTAGCTAATGTCCTTAAGTCTGGTGTGTCTGAAAAAGCACGACCTTTATGATAACCAGCGGGGAAATAACCACTCTCCAGCTTGTGAATACTACTATTGACCCACCCTCAAAGAATCAGTCAGCTGCCCCCATCTTTCTGCGCACCTCTACATCAACAAGCCCAAATATCTTATTTTACTGTGCTCCTCTGAGCCCTTGTAGACTTGGATTATTTTATATTTGATGGAGTTCTACCTGCAAATCCAATGAAGGTTTTGCATCTGTGTGTTGAACATTTTGAAATTGCTTTCATAACATGAGTGCTAAGAATGCAGACTTCTGGAATTGACTTCACTGTGTCGGAATGCCTGGCAGCCTGCAAACCCATTAGCACAGCAATTGTTTTGTTTAATGTCCTTGTGGACACTTTCAACATCAGAGTTTTGCAGTCTAGATTCATACTGTATGAAGTGTGAAACCTATTAGCCATTTAGATGTTTGTGGTGACTGATTATGTGACTATCCTGCATTGCAGAGTTGATCTTATCATTGACAAAAATAATTGAATCACAATCATAAATCTACTCCTGTTGTGTGACCTCACTCTTCCAGATGAAGCATCAGACACACCGGTTTGGATGGACTCCTTGCTTCCATCTTTGCAAACTGACTGGTTGTAATTATTGCAGGTTGAGGGGGTGTGGCCTGTGGAAGGGAGGGGGTGTGAAAGACTGCAGCTCATTACAATATAAAGGGTTGTTTAATACTCCCACAGCAGTGTGTTGCAGTTAGCTTGTTGCAGGTGTGACACATATGTTTTGTTTTATACATCTGCATAACTGCGACACAAGCTATTGGCATGTGTTGGCTTTAGCCAACAAAATAACTTGTCCAGAAGAAGGCTGAATTAGGTTACTTTTACACGCAGTCTAATCTAAGAAAGATTTTCTGGCAAAAACAGCAAACATTTGAAAATAAATATTTTTTTTTCAAATGTAGCATAATATTGGACCTTAAAGAAGGGTAGGAACCATTAATTACATTTAGTTGTTTTTAACTTCCTGGATGTTTAATAAACATTTGCAACTGAAAAGAAAAAAAAGTTTAATTTCTGTCAAACACATACACACATAGTTCTATTTAAAGATAAAGTGTTTGTATATTGTAAATAAAGTATTTATGTTTAATGTACAGCTTACTTTAACTTTTGGATTTAAGTCCTGTTCGAACCAAGCTACTGGCCTCAATTTAAAGCCAAGCCTGCCCAGCATGTAGGCCCATTTAAAAGTAAAAGTTATTGTTTAGGATATAATCTGACGTTAGATTACATACAGTGCTAGCTTCCATAGAGATTATAAAAACACACCATAAAACCTACCCAGCAAGTAAAAGTAAAAATACGTTATGGGGTTAAGTGAGAAGCTGTGCTGCAATTTCTAGCAAATCAGTGCATAACATGCTAATCATTTTGGGGCTTTTTTGTGATGTTACCAGACATAGTCTAAAGATTAAACTAGAATTATGCACACTAAGCACGATAAATATGATCTTATAATACATATTGGCTAAAGCTGAACAGAGAACACCTAAGATTCAGTTTGGAATTAGTTGTTTAAAATTTCCCTTAACCTCACAATACTCCCCAAGTGCTGCAAAATGGCAGCCAACTGCTCCCAGACAGTTAAATGCAAACAGCTAATTTTGTTGCTTTGTACTTTTGAGAGTACTGACAATAAAGTTGAATTATTTTCTACTGTAGATATCAGAATTACCAGGTTTCAAGGAGGAAGAAAAACACAGATGAGCCAAACAGAAGAAGGGAAAGATGCAGAGGGTTTCATATGCCTGAGAAGCATACCGAGATTGGAGAAATTATGGCATTAAAAACATAAAATATTTCTAATGACATATGAAAAGCACCTTAATTCTCTAAGAAAGTGCTTCAATAAGGCAAGTTTAATACCAATATTTAGGTTTTCTGTAATAAGATAAATGAGTGTGACTTCCTTTTCCTCAGAATTAAGAAACTAAGCAACTTTTGCTCAAAATAAAAGATTAGATACTTTTTACTGAGGTAAAATTTTAAGCAAAATGTTAAGGTAACTG